>NW_021939256.1:3599412-3735770 GCF_001715985.3 Manacus vitellinus
CACGGCGGGGCCGCCCCCGCGGGGAGCGAGTGGGGGGTCCCGGGGCGGTGCCAGGTCGGGCAGGGCTGGTGGTGAGCACCGGAGGCTGGCGTGCGGGGATAGCACTGATGGGTGAATGAAGCAGAGAGGGTTCCCCAGGGGCGTCGAGGAAGGAGGGCCGTTGGCACAGCGTTTGTCGCTGTCCGGGATGGTTTATTTATTATTCACTAATAAGCCAGCGTGAGTGGGGCTGGGGAAAAAGCAAAGGGACCATCTCTGCTATTGCTGAATTGTAAGAGGTGTGTTTAATTCTTACTGAATGGAAGCCCAGCATGTATAGTAGGAGCATTTGTACCGATGGAAGTAAATAAAAATGTTTACAGTGAAGGCAGTGACTTTTGTAACACAATGCTTTTACTGTCTAAGGGTTTTCCAATCCTTTACATGGAGACCCTTCAGAGGTCAGAAGCACTGCACAGATACAGGGTGTTAGGCATGTGTCTTGAGTGCAGACCCGCAGTATGTATCTGTGCGGCTGAAAGTTTTGTGTAAATTGACAGCACGGTGACCATTTTTACATAGGGAAAACACAGGACAATGCTTTACATTCAACGAGATTTTTTTTTTCCTGTCTCAGTTGTCAATTTCACACAAGTTTTTTTAGTCCACTGTACAAACCAATTATTTTTCAGGAACAAGAACTGCCTGTTTCCTTGGTCTCTCTGCTGCTGCATGCCACTGATGGGCTCTAAGGTATAGAGCTTCTGTGAGGAGACCTGGCTTGCACTGAGGTATAGCTCCTGTGTGAGGAGATGTCTGAGTAGTTTGTTAACCAGAGCAATCAAGAGTAAGGCCATAAATCCAGCAGTAAGCTTTGGGGAGGCTCAGTGGTCAGACACACAAAGTCAGACCGTTGCCTTTTTAAATATGGCAATGAAGAGATAAGTCCTGTATTACTAAGACTGAGCAATTTCTTTTTGGTATAGGGGATTCAATACTGGCTTCTTCTGCCAAGTAAATGTTCTTCTGTAATTCCGTGCTGATGCTAGATGTCAGAAGAGCTCTGTTCCTCAGTAGGGTGGGGCACATTAACTTTCATGATGCTGGTTCTGCCGAAAGAAACTGGGCTGCTGAGCTACGCTGGCCAGGATGTGTAAAAGCTTGCTAGGTCTGCATACTACTGTCTGGTCTGCTAAGCAGGTTGTAGGAGCAAATGCTCCATATAACTCTTTCCATAAACACAACTAGATCCATCTTAAACTAAATATGCTGTTTCCTGTACTTCTTGCTGGAGGACTAGACCAGCACTGCCCTCGTTGCTAGGTTAGAAAGCTCCTTCTAACATCCAGCCCAAACACATTGAAGATCAGTTCATACCCATTTGTCCCTTTGCCATCCAGTGCTTCAGTTAGGCATTTATCTTTCTGTTGCATTTAAATCTGTAATGTATTTATAGGCAGTAGTCATAGCCACTCTTGGCTTGTATAACCTATCAGTACGTTTTATTAGTCTCCTGTAAGGCAGAGCCTCTGTAACTCAGATTTTACTGCACTAGATAAAGTTCGAATTCAGCTTTCTTTAGCGTAGCTGACAAGCAGTGTGTAACAGCTTTCACAAACTATTGCCAGTCTTTGCAATGGAGGTATTCTTTCCTGATTTCTTCCAAAATTACCTTTTCTCATACAGTCAATATGCTTTTTATATGACTGAATCTCAGTGGTGGTTCAGGTCATGCTGTGAGTGACAAATAGAGGCACCTTCTTCTATTTGTCTGTCATTTACAGTCCACAGTAGAAATGCTTTTAAAAAATGTCTAAGTGCATGACCATATGTTTTCCATTATTGCATTTCATCTAATTTCTTTTATTCCATTCCTCAAGATTTTGTAGTCATCTCTTCAGAATATTGTGAACCTCCTTTCTATTGACAGTCCTGCACAGTTCTTTGTGTCCAGAGCACTTCCACATCCACAATAATGAAAATATATGCAAATATAAGCTGTTGGTCTCACAGTAGACTTTAACAGTAACAGTACTTCTCTCAGTTCAAACATTCCCCTTCCAGGGCAGTGAGTAGTCGGCTGTAGGGAGTTCCCAACTGAATTTGCAGCTCTGTTTCAGTTCCCATGTCTTTCAGCTTAAGTATGCAAACTATATTCTAGAATCATAGATTCATTTGGGATGGAAAGGACCTAAACTACCATCTAGTTCCAACACCCCTGCCATGGGCAGGAACATCTTCCACTAGACCAGGTTGCTCAAAGCCCCATCCAGCCTGGTCTTGAACACTGCCAGAGATGGGGCATCCACAAAGTCTTTTAGTTTAAAGCCACTGTCCCTTGTCCTATCCATAGAAACCCTTGTAAGAAATCCCTCTCCAGTTTTCTTGTAGGTCCCCTTTAGATACTGCTGCTATAAGGAAGGCTGCTATAAGGTCTTCCTGGAGCCTTCTCTTTGCCAGGGTGAACATTGTAGGAGAGGTGCTCCAGCCCTCTGATGTCTATGGCCCTCCTCTGGACTTGCTCCAACAAGTCCACATCCTTCTTATGTTTGAGGCCTCAGAGCTGGATGCACTACAGCAAGTGGGATCTCACAAGAGTGGAGTAGAGGGAGAGTATCACCTCGCTCGATCTGCTGGTCATGCTTCTTTTGAGGCGGCCCAGGACATAGTTGGCTTGCTGGGTCATGTTGAGCTTCTCATCTACCGACATTCCCAAGTCCTTCTCCTCAGGGCTGCTTTCAATCCATTCTCCACCTGTATTTGTGCTTGGGATTGCCCAACCGAGGTGCAGGATCTTGCACTTTGCCTTGTTAAACTTCATGAGGTTCACACAGGCCCACCTCTCAAGCCTTCCAAGGTCCCTCTGGATAGCATCCCTTCCCTCCAGTCTGTCAGCCGCACCACACAGCTTGATGTTGTCGGGAAACTTGCTGAGGGTGCGCTTAATTCCCCTGTCTATGTCACCAATAAAGATGTTAAACAATACCAGTCCCAAAACCAACCCCTGAGGAACATCACTCGTCACTGATCTCCACTTGGACATCAAGCCATTGACTGCAACTCTTTGAATGTGACAAGCCAGCCAATTCCTTATCCCCCAAGTGGTCCATCCATCAGTCTGTGTCTCTCTAATGTAGTGAAAAGAATATCGTGCTTTGGACAAAGTTAAATGCTTTGCACAAATCTAGGTACATGATGTCAGTTGCTCTTCCCTTATCCACCACTGCTGTAACCCCATTGTAGAAGGCCACCAAATTTGTCAGGCATGATTTGCCCTTAGTGTGAAAGCTTTTAGCAAGTCCTGATAGATTGTAAGTAAATCTTACAGGGTTTGGTTTTGGCTTTTTTTTGTTGTTTCTATTTTTTGACTCCTGGGATGAATGACATGCCATTTTTTAATCTAGAAAAGCCACATCTGAGTAGTGCTATCTGTCTGGATGCATTTCTAGCTAGTTTAAAGTGAGTGATACAGTCATGCTTGATTGGCAAATTCACACCATGCCAGCTGGGTATTCATTCTTATTCTGTTCTCTGATACATGTATTAAAAAAAAAAAAAACCCTAAACACTTTCCTGCCAGCTTAAAGAGCAAAAGAATTGAGAAAGAATTTGAACAAGCTGCTTCTGCAGTGCAAATTGTTGCAGAGGGAGGGAATGCCACACCAACAAAATGACAGATCTTTTATGTCTTTGGGATCACACTAGACTCTGCCACATTTGGTAACTTCCATCTTTGGCAAGTAAATGTAACTTTATTGCAATTATCCAAAATTTCACTTTTGCTCACCTCCAACTGTACTTCTGTGAAAGTAGGAAGCTCTACACATTGTTGAAAATTGGCATCCTTGGTGAGTTCTTGAACACCACGAGCAGTTTTTCAGTCTCTTACTGATACACACACTGTTTCTACTCACCCCCTCCACCTTATTTTTCTCCAGTAATTGAAGAAATTAACATGTACAGCCAAAGGGAAGCAGGGAATATGAAAGAACAGAGAGGATCTGCCAGACCAGTGAGAGTGATTTCATTTGACAGAGATCTGGATACAGTACAGATACACTTAATCGTGAAAGCACTGTTTTATTTCATCTTAGAGAACAAAATGGAGAGCAGAGATGTATAATTTAGTGAAACCATTAAAGTGTTGTTTGGAGGCCCCTGTGGCCCTATGCATCAGACAGTAGAATCCTGCTCTTGCCAGGTATTTCATCAGAGACTTGTACTTATTAGTTTCAACTTTTGTTTTTACCCCAAAAAATCCTGTTTCCAACTCCTGTAGCTATGAAGAAAATATTAAAAATATCAAGAGTATAAAGTGGAGCAGGTTTCACAGGATCAAAGAAACACAAAAAGATTGAGCCTGGAAGGAACCTCTGAAGGTCATCTAGTCCAACCCACCCTGCTCAGGCAGGGCCACCTAGAGCCAATTGCCTATAAACATGTCCAGATGGTTTTTGAATATCTCCAAGGATGAAGACTCCACAACCTTCCTATGCAACCTGTGCCAGTGCTCGGTCACCGTCACAGTGAAAATGTGTTTCCTGATTTCAGAGAGAACCTCCTGTGTTCCACTTTGCGCCCATTGCATCTGGTCCTGAACAAAAGATGTTATGTAACCAAATGTAGAATTGTCCTCAATGGGAGGCTCAGTTCTGTCATATAAACCATTTCACTTTTGTTACTTGATCAAAAATACTCAGTTTTTTCAATAGTTGAACTTATGGTTTTTTATTCATCTTCTGTGCCCAAAATCTCAAATGACATCTACCTAAACCTGCCATCCTCAATATTTGCAACTTGGATAATATGAATAAGGATCTTCAGTATACAGTCCCACTGTATTCTCACAGAACAAAATGAGTGCAAACCCAGGAAAGGACCAGGTGCCACTGTCTATGTAATTTAGTTTCATGCATAGTTCATTAGCTAAACTTTGTTTTTAATTAAAATTTCTTTTTCAGCACCACAACATTTCTTCTGTATTATTCCTGAGTGCTTCAGCAATCAGATGCATGGCCCAAGATTTACAGAAAGGTCACTGTGTAGGATTTGGAAGTCTATCCAACAGACCCTGCACAGGATTTTCTTACCACACTTACCCATGCAAACATAATTGTGGAGAAGTTTTCTTGCCTGGAAGGCTCTTGGCTGAACAGGAAGAGTGTTACGCACAGTACTCTCTTGCTCCTTTCAGTCCAGGACTAAATAATGTGGCACCAGTCTCAGATCAGTACTTGTTCTTTGTTAAAGTTTCACATGTCTAACTTCTGGTCCAGAAGCTTGATCAAGTGATTCAAGTATTTAACCCCACTCAAAGCTAGGGGACAAAAAAAAAAAGACAGTTTAGGCCAAACTGAATTTGCTGGCACAGTAATGAGAACAAAGTGAGGGCAAGAGCTCAGTAAAAGCTGGTATTGATGTTGCTGCTCTAGGAGGCAGGAAAGAGAAGGCTGACTACTACTTCGGCCTTCTCCCCACCAATATAACTTCATTGTGTCTCTGGGGCAAGCAACACAGGCAGTGGGGCAGTGGCCATTTTACTGACACCCTGCTGCCCTCTTAAGTTGTGTCCTTTTCCAGTGTATAAAGCTGCCTAAATGCCTCACCAATTTTTGAAGCAGAAACATGTTCAGGCTAGTTGTTATTGGGAAGCTTATTGGGAACTCTTTCTCTTGTGCTATGCCACTCTGTTTTGCATTTTCTACTCCACTCCTGTAGTTCTTTTCTATTCCCCTCCTATTTTAATTTTTAATTTTTCAGCTGTTTCCCTACATTTTCTGCTTTCCCCTTTTCCATTCAACATGTGCCAGACCTGTTTCTCTTCTTACACTTGTTTTGCCTCTTCTTTCCCAGAGTATCTTTATTCAGTTGAAAGTCATAACTAAAAGGCCATTTGGGTCAATAAGATGATTTTTAAGAACCAAGCTAGAGATACATTTCTTCTCATTGAATTTCCTGTCACAACGTCCCCATGAATCAAGAAATAGCACTGATCCCACTTTGCTGCTGGGAAAACAAGGACACCAAGGGATTTCTTTTTTTCTACCAGCAACCAAAGGAGACAAAGAGTTCTGCAGCAATTGCAAAACAAAATCCTTACATTTCATAACCCAGTTCCAAATACATGCTTCTCCGGTGAATTTTGGTTCCTCCCAACACTAAGACTTTCTGTTGACTTTTATTCAGAGTAGTGGCAAGAACAGTAGTTGAAGCTTCAAAACATTCTCAAGGCTGGCACAAATATGTTTGCCCATATTACTCGTTCTCATTCATCTGTTAAAAACTATTTTTCTCCTTTCTTGCCATATATAAGATATGAGCTGTCATTTAACACCTTCACATATTTAAGTCTTTTAATCTTTCCTCATTAATCAATGCTTTAGTACATTAATCAGTTTGTTACCTTTTCTCAGTTTCTTCTAATTTGTTGACATCTTTCTCTTATTCAAATACTGCCAGATTAACTGCTGATTGGTAAAAAGGATTTCCAGATGCTGATAAATGCTTTTGTCACTTATTGATCAGATTGTGTCAATTGTTCATTAGTGAATAATATTTAGACTGCAGCTAATTCCCAGCATAGCGATCTCTTTGTGCCTAGGCGTACCAAGAAGGCCACATCTCACTCACTTGTGCAGTTCTTCCACTGTGTTCATAAAATCATGACAATTTTTCAATCCTGCTTTTAGCTGTTGGCACCCTCAAAGGCAAAAATATAGTATATTTCGTTGCACTTAATCTCCATTGCCATAACAGCTCTTTGTATTCTGAATCAAATGGGTGTTCGATTTGCTTTAAATGTAATCTTCAGTTAATGAGTACCAGGGCTCTTGGCAATTATGCCCCTTGCTTTGAGAATACCCTTCACATGGTTATCTGCAATTCTTAATCAAAATGCAAAAGAAGATTAAAGAATTACATGTTTTATGCTGCGTTTAATTGTCCCCAATGACTGGTTTTAGTAGTACATTATATAGTAAAACATTCTCAAACATTTTTGTCAAGGACCAATGTAATGTCAGTTTTATTTTGTTTTAATTATTGTTACAGAAACACCCAAGTGGATGCAGCATACAGTTTGTCAGCCCACTAAGTCATACAGAAAGGGACTATTACTTCTCCATGCCATGGCAGTGTGTAAATCAGAATTACATAAGCTTTTCTTTATTGCTATATTTCATTGCATTTCCTAGTCTGATTTTCTACAGCCTTCTGCTGTTCTCATACTCTAGTTTTGCATAACTTTTCAAAGTTTATTAGCCATTTTCATCATGCTGTACGTTGATTTCTATCATTATACAATTAGCCTTCTCGAGCATAGCCGCATGCTTTGTTATGAATAGCTATATTTCTCACACTTGTATCATTACTGAACTGTCCAAACTTCATTTTCTTAGTTATTTTAATGTTTACACAACACAGACAGATTACAGTGTTCTTGATTCACATTATATATAATGTTTATAAGCGCAAAAGCAATTACATTATCATTATGTTAATATGTAACTATATACTTACAAAAACCAACTGTCAAGGAGAAAGAGAAACTATGTATTTTTTTAACATACATAGTGATTGTGGCATATAAAAGAAGAATCAGACTAGGTGCCAACTCTAACCTTATGTACATTCAAGTTAGTAAGATATTATGGTGTAGAATAATGACATTCTTAAATGATGATATATTCTTATCTTGTTTCCCCACAAAAATTCAGAAAGAAGTTCTGAATCTCACGGAAGCTCAGTATGTGTCCATTAACATAGTAATATGCTTTTTCTAGTGGAGCATATTTCTAAGTATTTGCAAGCCATTACTTATAAATGGGAGGTTTATTGGATTTCCAGAACCTTGTGAAATCTTCTTTGGTGGATAATAAAACCAAATGAATACATTTCCAGAGGAAGTTGTCTAATATGATTACATTTGTGCCCAGAAATATGAGACTACTAAGGATTTAGATTGTCCAGAGCATCAGCTATCTTGCTCCATGTGTTTCTGTCTGTCTGCTGTAAGTTTTCAAGATAAGACCATGACCCATTGAGTGAGCTGTCACACCATCTGAAAAGTGACAGCTGGTGCACCTTGAATAGGGTGCAACTGGAAATATGGCACTTTTGGTTCATGTGTAATAATGGTTTTGTAGTGAATTAGGATGATTTCACAATGGCTTGCCCATTTTTTTTTTAAGGTAGCTGTACAAAGCATTTCTATCAATCACTTACACAACTGTAATAAAGGTCTGAATTCAGCTTCAATCTTTTTGACAGAATGATTTAATAAGTAGTCCCTTCATATCAATAGTGAAATTTCCACTTGGAAAGGTAGAAGATGAATAGAAATGTTTGCAGATAGGGCAGATCTCTTGACTTAATATAATTACATGATTTGTTTGTATGCATCAGTGCCTCCTGTCCCAGCTTCCGCTCAAGAAATGTTGTGCCTCTTCCCCTAGATGGATATACTGAGATAAGCATTCATTTCTTTGAAGACCACCTGCTTCTGACAGATTAAAAATGCTTTCTGTTTAAAGACCGAGCTCCTTCTGTGGGATACTCCCACCACAGCTCTGCTGGGTTGCAGTGGCCGGACACTGCTCTACGGACTTCCCAGGCCATCAGCAGGCTGGAAGGCTTTCCCTCTGTGGGCTGCTCTGCCACCTGACATGGGCACAGATGACTGTTGTAGGGATGAAATGTGATCACCAAGCTACCGAAATATTGGAGTCCCTGTTGTCTTCTAACATATCCCACTGGAGTGTAGGGGGCCCACCTTTTCGTTTTCAAGGCACATGGTTGGTGTAAACACATGCAACATACAGCATCTGCATGTGCTCTTGAAACATCACTGCTCTATATTTAACAGTAGGGGTTATTTTGCAGAAAATAGGGGCATCATTTGGCTGCAGATTTACTAGGTATTGCAGTACAGTATCAGTTACACACAGTTTTTAAATGTGAAACTTTTCTCTGTATCGAAGGATGCTTCTAACCTTGTAAGGTTCAAGTAAATCCTTCTCCCTGCCCAAGGATGTGTGTTTTGTGTCAGGAAGTGGCACTAATTGCTTGTAAGTAGGGAGTAAGCTAAATTGGCTGAAATATATCAATCAATATGAAAGCACCAGCTAAAACTATTAAGAGAGATGCAGTCCATTCCGAACAGAGAGAAATTATATGACTATCGTGCAACCCCAAGAGGTGCAATGAAATGTTATTTATATTTGATTATTTCCTCCCTCCCTGAAAGACGTTGCGGATACCGATGTGACTCATAGTTAACTTTCAGAATAACATTAATCCCTTTGTTCTTCATCAAGTCATGCACGCTATGCTGATGGTCGAGATGATGAAAGGAGTTTTACTTCATAAGACCCTGAACTTGCTGCACTCCTTACTTTCACAAAGGGAGAAATGGAATTGCATCAGAGCCACAAAAACTGCATATAGCTCTAAAAAGACATGTTTTACCAAAGCACTTTCTATGCCTACCAACATGGTCTGTAGAGGACTTATTGTTGACACAGCTCTGGATATTTATATTCCTTCTGGAATAGCACAACATGATTCTGAATGTCGTGTGGAGCTTGACAATAGGATTGCTACCAAAGGAAAGAGAACTGGTTCTGAACTGTGTTCTGAATTTCAATCTGCACACAACGAACTTTCACATAAAGGCTGAGGGGAAGTGAGATATAACCTGCTTTTGATAGTTGAGTTGAATTTCATGGAGCATTTTTTTAAATCTTGTATTGATTAGTAGCAAGTATCACTGAGATAACTCACTTTTAAAAGAATGTCTAAGTGAATTTGTAGTAATGATGGTAGCATCTAATCTGCTTTTAAGCCTCCATTCTTGAAATAAGGAATGTTTCTGTTTATTCAGCATAATGTTTTAAATTGAACAAGAGGACATATATCACAGTTTTTTTAATTCCATTTTTATCTCTTGTCACCTGAGGTTTTTGAAATGTGCAACATCTATATTACTTATGTATGTAACTTTGAAATACATATTAGCGTGCAGGAAAGTATGTTTTCCAGATGGATGTATTAGGTGTATTGGTTCCACCTGGCATGCACCACTGGAGATAAGGACTATTGCTTGAAATAGCTTCCTGTACATACCATCTTTTCACATTATACCCACTTTTAGCAAGAATCTATCCCTGGGAACAAATGGTGGAAGGGCTGTTAAAGTCTCCTTATGCTCTTCAGTATCACAGTTTCTCTGGTATAGCTGCTGCTGGATGAGCTCAAAGCCAAATCCAGTCAGTGTAACTGAGGAGAAAATGGTTAAACTGTTCTCACACTAAAAAACACGGTGCTTTGAATTTGCCCTTCAGAGTGCACATGCACTTTTCATAGCCTCATCATACATGGGTCTCCCACACTGTCAGGATGGGGTTTTTTATCCTGGTCTCCACTTCCTCTTCCAGGACAAGACACATATGTTGAGGTCGTGCTGCTCACCCACTCACAATTGTGAAAAGGACAGGCTTGCTACCAAGAAAACCAAAAAGACAAATCAATGCATATGTCTCAGAGGTGGATTTGGTGTCCTTCTCGTTTCACTATGCACCACCAGGCAGGATCAAAATCCAATTTCTATTTGCCTTCTGGGAACCTGCAGTACCCAGAGCAGCCAAAGGCACATCCTCCACTGCCTTCTTGAAAACTCTCTCTGCAAGGCAGATGGTGGGCCAGGAAGGAAAAGGGAACCTCATCTGCCTCGCAGGCCTTTGTTTTTGGAGTTGGGAAGAATCTGAAAGCTCCTTGACAGGTAGCTTTACAGACTTCCCCACTCATCTGAATCACTGCCCATGGCAAAGCTGACACGGCAAGAAGCACTGCAGCTGGTGCTTACCAGAGCCACAGGTTCAGACAACCCAATTTGTCACATCTCTGATTTATTTTAGTTTACAATTGAAATGAGAGATGCTGAACTGTGAGGAACATTGTAGTCATAGTGATGATGAACAGCACAAGTGCACATGAGCACATATTTTATTAGAAAACTATTGCTGTACACGTTCATTATTTGCAAACTGACTCCTGTAGGCAACAAACTCTTCTAAAATATCACTGTCTTGGTGGCGTGTTTTAAGATTGAAAGGTTTCAATTTGAAAAAATCTTCCCCCAACCAACACATATGAGGATTTGGCTTTATGTTTTTCAAAAAGATGATACAACTACCCATTTGAAAAAACATTTGTTTCCCTTAAGTATTTAGATGCTGAGTTGAAAAGCAGCTTACAAATATCTATGATACACAGCTAACAATCCCATCTAATTCTATCATATGTGCTTGGACATCTAAGAAGAAAACAATACAGATGATTTGCTTCCATTTTCTAAAGACTACTGTAAGAGAAATAGAAAAAGGCTCCTGTTAATTTACGCTATCTTGGAGGAATGATGTCCAAGATGCCTTCCCAAGAAAGGATTAGAAGTGAGATAAATTCTGAATAAACTAATTTTTATTTTTGGTTCAAAAAGTTCTTATTTTTATGGCTAGGCAAATGAACATACATTTCTAATGTTGAAAACGCATTTTTCCAGTAGGAGAAAGAAATAAAGTAATCCAGCACTACAACAGCATGATGTTGCTATTTCAAATGTCCTATTATCAATTTGAGTTATCTGACTAATGAGATACAGGGAGAGTTTTGTTAAAGATAGATAATCTTTTTAATATTACAAAAATGCAATTGGACAAGGAAATTTAATATGAAATTAAGAGAAATTTAATATGAAGATATAAAAATAGGTACTTGTGTAGGCTCTAAGACTTATTTATATATTCATTGACTCATAATATACAAAAGGCCAGCCTCATCTAGAAAAAAACCTGCTGCATTTGGAGATACTGTGCTGCCCCTACCAATATAGCTACTGCACTGCCCCTACCAATGCAGCTAGATCCAGACCGGCATCTACTAACTATTCTTTGTACATGAAGCTACTGCATACATTCTGCATATTAATACACAAACTACTCCAGAAAAGTTGATCTTGGAAGAGTAGGTACAAGGAAATTTAGGAATGACATCTGGAAGTTTGAGTAAGTCCTCAGACTAGGGTATGTTTGGCAATATTTTACTAGTCTTCAAACACCCTGAAACCTAGAAGAGCCTTATGCTACAGAGAGCCTATCACCCAGCAGTTTCCAGATTTAGGCTCTCTGGAAAACCTGTCAGCCTATTTTGATGTCTGAATGTTGATAGCTGCTGAATTCTTCTTAAAAATCCAATGCTTAGAGTCTGCTTCATTTATGATCCATTTAAAACTGTGACAAAGACCATTCTAACTAGCAAAGAAATGTAACTTCTGTTGCAGTATCTTCCCACTACCCTTCAATTGCTCCTAACTTTGGTATACTGATTTATTCTGGGTAACAGTGTTCCAATTATTCTTTCAGCACAGCAACGTTTTCTTTTGAAGTGAAACTGCAAGCTCCGTTGTGTTATTTTAAACTCTCCATGGTAAGACAAGAAGTAGTGAGACCTTTATTTAAGACAAGCAACATTCTTCCATTCTAAAATGTCTTCTAGCAGTATTTAAGGAACTGTGGTTTCTCCATGATTTATTGTTTGGCACCAGGGTTGGCCTTGAGTCAAAAAGCTAGAATCCCTTTTTTTTGGCTTTATAAAAACCAGAAAAGGACAAGTTACCAACTGCCGGGCCTCGGCACTTTCCACATGTAATTTGTTTTGTCCAACTTGAAAAACTGGAAAAACCTTTTAAAATGCCAACCCCCCCCATTTTTATGCTTCATTTCAAGACAGCATTGCACATGAAGGAGGGAGAGATGCTGACCAACCAGCCACTCTTTTGCCCATTCAAATCACCAGAATATTCCTTGGTTGATGGGAAATGTGTCCAGAACCGACTGTGCACAGTGTACCTGCTCATTTCACAAAGCCCACAGTTTCTCAAAGCCACATCTTTAGCTGGAGAGAGAAAAACTTGACGATGAATTGCCAAGGTCAAGCAAGGTCACATAGCCTATGTTTGCATTGGCAGGCATTGCAGCCAGCAAGACCAGATATATCAAGCAGCTAGTTCTGAGGACCTTCCATCCTTGTAATATGCATTTGAGGATGTTTTCCTTCAGCCACGTTAAAGTTGGTCACATGAGCACCATATCCTATGGGCATCTGGACTGCACCTTCCAGTTTAGTTTTATGCAAAAGGAATCAAATTTGTCTGCTCAGGGACCATTCTGTGCTGTGAATCAAAGCATGACCATTAAGGAGGACTGGGAGATGCACTCCAGCATTGCAGTATTGATCCAAACTCAAGTAACAAGGTAGATGCACTCAATAGAGAGTGGTTCTGTGTCTGATAGGTGTCCTTTCTCTACAGGGAATTCTGCTGTGTTCTGCTCCTCAGGGAGCTGTGCTTCCAGGAGGAAGATGATGAAAAATCCAATGGTGGGTGAAGAGCTGTGAATCTGGCACATTGCTGTGGTTCCCCAGCTGAATTGAAGTGCTGGGAAGGTGTGGAGGAGAAGCAAAGAGAAGGCTAACCTACTGATGTTTACAAACAAACATTATATCTTAAGTTATACCAGACTGACCATTTGCTTTACTAATTGAATATTTATTAATAACACAGCATATGAACCCACAGAAAGCAAATGGTGCAACTTCTGAGCTTTGCTCTCTGTTTCTAAGGCAATAGTAGAAAAGGCACAGTGTACTGCTGTGTGTTTACAGACCAATGTTAGTGATCATCTTAAAATGTAGAATTGCATAGCAGAATTGTATCAATTTATGTTTAAAGAGTTGTTATTCTGATCATCATGTTTCCATTGAAACCAAAGCCCACATGATGGAAGTGCAAATATGTGGCAGTTGCAGCTGTGGCCAAACCATCCTTTGATTTTGAGCTAACTATTTCAAGACCCCTCACCCCAAGCTCTGTTCCCAAGAAGATCATACAGGCTCAACCCTGGCAGAAATGAACACTGTCTAGAGAACTAGCATTTATCTGTCACCATGAAAAGCGTATCTGAAGTAGAAGTTCCCCTTGAAGCAAAAGGTTTCACAGCTCAGTACAACACCTCACTAATGACTGTGATATTGTGAGATACCTGATATTGAGAGATGCTAATTATGAAAATGCCTATGTGATATACTCATAATAAGTCAGATTGCAAAAAATAAGTAGATATATTCCTGAAAGATCTGCTCTGGATGACAGAAAGCCAGCCATACTTCCCCTACATAAACATTTGTTTTTCCATTTGTCTGTATAATGTCATCCTGGATCACTGCTTCTTTTCTTTCACTTTCCCTCTCTCTGCCCTTGAACTTTTTCAGTTGTTGGGCTCAAACGCTGAAGTCTATTTATTATTTATCTTACCATGGGAGAGAAGTACGGCTTTTCATTCAAGCCCTTGAAAAACAACATAAAAACATTTCAAGCAGAATTCAATCACTTGTTTTCACTGCTTTTGGGGTGTTTTGGCTTTTCAGGGTTTTAGCAGAGCAATTGTCGCTGTAGTTTATCAACTCTCCCTTCATGACAGCAGTATATTATCTGAGCCAGTTTTAAGCTGTGCTTAATTTTTCAGGTAGTACACAACCACACGGGTAAAAAGATCTGAGATTGGTTTTAAAACATACCTATGGGATAATTACAAAATCCTGCAGATGTGCAGGACAATCCATTTCTTTCCCCACATGTTAAGTCTTTTCTCAGTTGCATGCCAGGCTATGACACAAACATCAACACTTCTCTGGTACCATCTTCTAAAAAAGTTTTTGAATTTGACTTTTCAGATCATATTTGAACTTTATTAAGCTTTATATAGGAGCGTAAGTTATTTAATACCTATATTAAGGTAACTTACTTTGAATTCATCAACTTCTGGTAATTTTGAGTTTTACTTGTGGATTGTAGTCTACTTGGGCTATAATGTGCAAGTTAAAAATACAGTAAGAGAATTGGAAGGAAATTGGAAACGTGTACAGGGTGCAGGTGCCCAGGTGCTGGCAGGACAGGGCTTTAGGGTCCTTTGTGATGAATGGCTGGGGCTGCCCCATGCGGGACACAGCCCACTGCAGCTGGCTTCAATGGCCCCATCACATGGCATGGCTTGGCCCTGCAGCCAACGTGATGGTGCCTTGAGGAAAATGTATTTTAAAAAAGGTAAAATGCTGCCTTGAAGTGAGGACTGAGGAAAAATGTGAAAGAAACAGCTCCGAGGGGAGAGCTGAAGGAGTGGGAATAGTTGCACCAAGTGCCTGAACAGACACATCCCTGCACCCCTGGAAACCACAGTGGAGCAGGTCTTTCCCTGCAGTCCATGGAGAGGACCATGCTGGAGCAGATAATCACCATGCAGCTCCTGGATGACCCCATGCAGGTGGATGTTTCCTGAAGGAACTGTGGCCCATGGAGAGCCCACACTGGATCAGATGTATCCTAAAGGCTGCAGCCCATGGGAAAGACTCCACTCTGGATCAGGGGGACAGTGTGTGAAGGAAGAGGTGGCAGAGAGGAACAGTTATAGACCGAATGCAGCCCTCATTTGCCATCCTCCTGTGCTACTCAGGGTTGGGATGAAGAAAGAGAAGTCCAAGATGAAGGAGCAAAGTTGACTCTGGAAAGAAGGGGGGAGAGCATTGTAGCTTTTTCCTTTGTTTGTCAGCATCCAATTCTATTTTACTTGGCAATAAATTAAATTAATCTCTCCCAAGTTGCCCATTTTGCTTGTGATAACTGGTGAGTGATCTCTCTGTCCTTGTCTCAATACGAGAGTTATTTCAATCTATTTTTTTTTCACATCCTATTGAATAGGGAGTGAAAGTTCTGCTGGCTGGGTGACTGGCAGCCTGCCAAGGTCAACTCACCACAACCAGAAAGCATCCCTGTCTGACTAGAAGGGAATGATCAGAAAATTTTAGGAAGCTGAGAACTAAATCATATGCTGTCATGAAACTGATGACTTCTGAGTTCATGGGAGTTTGATGTTGCCTTGAGACTATGACTGGAAATGCAGGCATTCTGTATAATCCAACCTCTGATATCTGCAGACCACATGATGCATTTTAAGGAAAAATAAAGAATACGTTAAGTTTACCAACAGAGGCTCAGTTGAAAAATTTAGTGTTTGTTATAATATGCATTGTGAAAAATCTTAGAAAACCTAAAGGAAAAAAGCTTGCAAAAGCCTTTGGTAGGATCAGTCAATTTCTGGCTGAACTGAACTTTAGGTAGGCTATTTCCATTCTTCTATGACAGAAAGGCTTAGTGGTGGCTGACGGGCTTTGTGACTTTGTGAAAAATTCAAGAGCATTCCCTATGCCAGGACTGTGTGGACATGATGGCAGCTGGATAGAGCTGGAATAGAGGTTGCTCAGTAAATCCTCAACAGCATGAGGAAGGAAGCCAGCAAGCACCAGACCCTCAAGGGTCCAGCTGCACAGCAAACCCGCCACTATTCCTCAGCAAATCATCTGGGAATCCACCAGTTGCCTTCCATTTGTGATTTCACCTAGAATTTCTGCATCTCACCATCCCCAAGCAAGCTGTATATATCCTGTAATTGCTGCCCTTATTCCAGGACCCCAGGAGGTTGAGACTCAGATTTTAATTACCACACACACAAAATGTGTTTGCATTTGTTTGCTTATTTTATACTTGATAGAATTTCATCTATGCTGGAAACCTAACTTTTGTATCAGTTGGACAGTTCTGAATTCTCAATGCTGAGTGAGAAAAATTACAGTTCATATATATGAGTCATCATCAATTTTATCTTTTTAGATCAAAAGAAAGCAAGTCCATCTGGATTTTGTGGCTTCTGTGATGTACAAAATTATAATAAATCTGAACTCTGTGCACATATTTTAAAAAAGTTATAGAGGTTTCTGAGCGTTCTAGGTTGTATGAGATGCAATTTTCTTTTGCTGCTTCCATCTTCATATTTTAGAAACTGATATTTGTGTGTAATTCTACTTAAATTAACCTTACTCCAGTCAAAACTAGCACAGCCTTTTATCCACTTTTATATGAAATACCAATCATCTCTACTTTCAATAAAAGTAAACAGTTATGAAATTTTCCGTAGACTGACACTTAAGACATTGTACAAAGAATTGTTGTCTTGTCTAAACCCAACCCATTTATTCTGAAACTAGATATGTACAGTACTTTTTGTGAATTGCCACATAACAACATGAACACATTCTGTATTTGGGGAGATAATTCTATACACCTAGTTGCATGCAAGCTGTATGTATTTTGCAGCTACTGCTTAAAGACTAAGACGGTATTCATCTTAACAAATAAGAATGTAGTCCAAAATCAATAAAAAGTGTGTAAAGATTATTGATATCTGAGGTTAAATTTTAACTGCAACCAATTACTCCACAATAATAGTGGCCTTTCCAAATACTTCCTTAAGGAAATCCTGTTAAGTGGGCAAGAACTAGTAAAGAAAATAAACAAACCCTCATATTTCTATTCTGGATCAGTATCAATAACTGGTGCCAGAAAATGCCATTAAAATTGATTATTCTCTAATGGATTTCATTGGAAAGAGAACTTTTATAAACATTTCCAGGTTTTGGGTTTTTTCTTTTTAATTATCATGAAATTCAGAATTTAAATAGAGGAAATCTTATTGCATAGGTGCACAAGTTGTTACTGACTGCCATTTCAGCTGCTTAAGTGAAAACTCTAGCTTCTCAGGGTTCAGCTGGCAATTAGTACCAGAATTACGCTTAAGTGTACAACTACGTGGGTAATTTACATCAACTCTGCAAATTGCTTCACACATTCTTAAGCCATTTCTTTTCTGTATCACTACTTAGTCATAACCTACACCATTCTTCTGGTTGTTGGAATTGTTTTAGTCTCTGCATATTATTCTAGTTTTTTCTCTTGACCTCATCCCTGGTAATGGGCAGCGGAGAAGAAGCGAAGTGCTAAGTTTATTAGCTAAGTTTATATTACAAGTTTACCAGTCATGTGGTGCATGATGATTTGGCTTGACATTAAAGGAAGCTGTATGGACACATGAAGAAAATATATCACGGTAACTGCTCAGGGGCACATTCCCACCCCAGAGCAAATGTGATATGCTTTTACAAAGAGACAAACCATCTTTGGTTCACCATGAGGAAATAATGTGAGCCAGAGTCACTGTCACCTTCCGCAAGTTATTCCTGTAATTTTCCCTCTCAAGTACAGCAGCTGCCAATTCCCACAAATATCAGCAAAACCCCGTGTAGCAACTGTCTCCAGCAACTGACACCTGCACTTCTGCATGGAATTATGGAGCAGGAGGCTTGAGACGAAGAGAAGGGATTTGCTAGTACATGAGAGGAAGGTCGGAAGGGTAACAAAACTAGAATTTTGGATGTGTAAAATGGAAGAGGAGGCTATGAAGGTAGGAGTATGTGATAAAGAATACTAAAGGACCTTTGGGGCTTGGAAATGGTGAAGTAGTAGCATGAAGTTGGAAAATGGGGTTCAGTTGGCTGCACTGCAGAGTGGCAAGGACTGGTATGGCTTCCAATAGACAGAGGGGTTGGAAATGGATATGAGAGCTTTAGAGCTGGGATCAGAGCAGATGGTGTAACAGCAGGGTGTTGTTAGACACGTAGGTAGAGGACTAATCAGCTGGACATAAAAGTGACTCAGAATCCTGGTGTTCTCCCCATACATTGCTTTTAGAAAACAGATCTTACATCTCCGGACAAAAATGGAGTCGTGCAGACCCATTCTGGTATCTGGAACACTCCTCTGGGAATCTGGATCCTCCACGCACTCTCCCGTGCAGTATAGCTGTGAAACATTGCTACGAACTACTGTGCAATGGGACCTTCTGGCTCCCTTTTGTCTGTCTTTCTCACTGTTCAACTTTGCACAGAACAATTACATACCCACTGGCCCAAGAAGAATGTTCTGTCTATAGAAAAAACGAATTACATGCTGTTATCCAGAGCAGGACACTGGATTCTGGTCTTTCATGTCTCTTGTGCAGACCATAAAAGGTGTTCCCCCAGGTTTTGAATAAAAGAATGGACAACACCCTCTTTTTACAGCCTTCTGAAATAAAAGGTTGTTCTGCACTTTCTTATTTATTATAGAAAGAGCTTAGATCTTTCTAAACTTCTCATAAAGTTTATTATGTTCAGGGTTAGTGAAACCCTAAATACGTGCAGTCCAGCATTAGGTGGCTAAATACTAAGGACTCTGCTACTTAAGAGATTTCTGTGTTTCCTTCTAGCTGAAGTGACTCCTGGTCCTGATCTTAGATACCCATATCTCTTCAAGGAGAGAAAATACAGTATGGGGAAGTGAGGATGTTAGAAATTTTTTCTAGCTGAAAATTAGGTATATCAGCAAGTGGGCAGATGTCCTTGAACAGGTAGGTCATGTTGATCCATCATTATGTTGGGCAGCAAGTCCTGAGTCTTCCAGATAAGACTGGCTCTTTTACAGACCTTGCACCTTTCAGTCTCCATAACTGCTGCTGTACGAAAAATAGCACCAAATATTTCACATTTATAGAGAACAATATTAGTACTGTAAAGAAGGAGAACCTTCACAATAAAAATGTCACTATTAACATTTTAAAAGAAAGAAATTATACACTTGAGAGAATTAAGTAGCCAGTTATAACAGCTTTATTAAAACTCACAGCATGCTGAACTCATAGCTTAGGAAATTAGATCCCTGGTAGTGTTTACATATGTTAGAATTTTTTATTATAAATGAATATAAAGAATATTTAATACAGATTATATTATATTATATATTTAATATAAATGAATATAAAGAATATTTTTTTCCATGATAAATTATTAGAAAGAAAATGGCAAAAAGTGTAATAAAACTGCTGAAACAACTGAGAGACATTTCAAGGCACAAATGCAACCACTTGGAACTGCTTTGTTCTGTACTGATGGCAAATGGGAAATTTCAAAGATCCATAAAGAAACAGAATACTTTTTTTTTTAACCTTAACTTATATGCAAATCCACAGTTTTATGTACCTGTGTAGATTTCAGTCTGAGGTCTAGCACTGAATGTCTCACTTAGGACAAGATTGCAAATATTCTCTCAAAAGATGCCAGTTAAACAGCACATGTATTTCCACGTGCTTTCAAGACTTTCTTACAACCCTTTTTGAGCATCCTTTTGTCTTTAAAAGTACAGCCAGACCTCATGCATTTCCTGCCAGAGAATATCCTATATGAACATTTTTAAGTGTTGCACCTTGCTTCTCATTTCATATGACAGTAAATGTATTAACCTTTTCTGGAGGCAATGGGAAGGTGAATGTCTGTGCAATGGTGAGAATTTTCTGACAGCATTGCTGAGCTCTCATTTGAGACTAGTTTTATACAATTCTCATTTCTCTAAGACATATGTGCATAGCATAATAGCATAGCAATTGAATAAATCTAACATTGGCAAGCAAGAAAGTACAATGTGCTTTCTCTATACTGTTGATCATTACACAATCTTCACTACCTACTTATGCTACAACTGCAGCATGAAGTTAATTTCTTTAATATTATGACCAGCTAACATATTCTTACAGATTTTTCTTTGATAAATGTGGTATTCTTAGAGGCTACATGTTTTAAAACAGGGCCAAAGATCATCCTTTGGCCACATGAGGACAGATAATATACAGCATGCTTCATCTCCCAATGACTCTCTCTCTTCTCCCTAAACACAGTAGTTTTGTCTGTGCTGCCTTTGAAGGACTCAGCACTGATGAGGCTGCACCTGGAATCCTGTGTCCCATTTGGCCCCCCTCCTCCCCACTACAAGAAGGATATTGAGGTGCTGGAGCAAGTCCAGAGAAGATCAATGGAGCTGGGGAAGGGTCCAGAGCACAAGTCTGATGAGAAGTGGCTGAGGGAGCTGGAGGTGTTTAGCCTGGAGAAAAGGAAGCTCAGGGGGAACCTTATTGCTCTCTACAACTACCTGAAAGGGGTTGTGGTGAGGTGGGGGTCGGTCTCATCTCCAAAGAAACAGCAATAGGACAAGAAGAAATGGCCTCAAGTACCAGGGGAAGGTTAGACTGCATATTAGGAAAAATATCCTCACCAAAAGGGTGGTCAAGCACTGGAGGAGGCTGCCCAGGGAAGTTGTTTGGTCACATCCTTAGAAGTGTTTCCACAGGACGCATATTGGTTGTCATTGAGCTTCTGCAACCACCTCTAAGAGGTCTTTGCAAACAAGCAGAGCATGCATCAGTTAGATAAGCCATTAGAGGCCGGAGTAGCGTAAGCCATTCCCTAATTTTTGTACTAACTGATCCTAAGCATACTGAAGTCACTGAAGGTCTTTTTATTGATACTCAGTGAACTGTGGATCAGATCTTGGGTATAGCTCAGTGACGGCAGACAGTAATGATATTATGCTTTTGTGATGAAGTCATACTATTATGTAATATTGCAAACATAATGTAATAGTCATGAATGCTGTTCTTCCCTTTCAACCATAATATATATATAACAAACACTGCATCTGGTTCATCTTGCTTTCTCTTGTATCCATAATATTCCCATGCCATAAGAGTAAAATTTTGCAATTCCCTTTCAAAGCCTGCTGAACATTCTGACTCCATTACATTTATCAGTAACAAAGTACTCATGTTGTCTGAAGTATAGCCTTTGACAATTGTACTTTCACATTTTGTGTTCTACTTTGTTACTTTCTTAATGTTCACAAAGTCTGCTTCCTGTACACTATTTGATATATAGAACTTGCACGATATTCCTCTTTTAAAATTCTTATTATATACAGATTTCTCTCCTCTCCTGCATACACTCTCCTAATTTTCATCACTGCTGTCAAACTTGACAAAAAAACCCCAATCAATATGAAACAATCATTCAGACTACAGATATGCTGTAGCAGTATAGCAAGTCACAATTTACATACATTTTCTTCGGTAGATTCCAGCCTACTGCTTATCCTGTAATGCTAAAGGGATTTTGATCTGCTTAACCACTATGAGGTATGACAATATATATTGTACTGCATGGTTATGGCACAGCACTGCTATCTGCCCCTGACACGGTAAGGGAGATCACAGATTACTGTTGAAAAGGTAGGTATGCTATGTAATGTACCCTAAAATCTTCATACTTACTCAGAGTGCTCATCAGCCCCACTAAAGAATGTGCAGGAGATGCTTTTCTTCTACACCCTTAACAAGGAAGACCTAAAATTCTCTTTGCTATGCTGATCCTCTCAGTAGAACAGAAAAAAATAGAGAAGATTGCCCCTTCCTGTTGCCACTGCAGCTGCTTTTAGAGGGAGAAAGCTGTGCAAAGCAATGCAGGAAAAAGTGGGTAGGATCTTTCCTACCCACAGACAGAGAATGGCTGTGCTGTGAAAGATGTAGGATGAACTTCATCTTTGTCTTAAACTTTTAACATCATCTTTTCTTCTTAGAAAATAGTGTGGCTGACTCCACAGGGAGTTCATTACTGCACTGAATTTCACCACTCTCTGCTCAACCCCACAGTGTGTAGCATACCTGAAGGAAAAGAGAGGTAGAATTGGCAGATCCTTCCAGACTATCAAATGCATCTATGCTCCAACTTCTGGTAAAGAAAAATATAAGGTATCACTGCCCATCTTCTGGCCCTGGAGGATCCTAGAACAAGTCAAAATGAGGAACTGTTCATTTTGCTCTTCTGTTCAGCAGTGCATGGGGAAAGGAACATGCTAAGTCTAGGCTCTCAGTCAGTTACGCTGATCACAAGTCACAGGCTTATGCTCACTGTGCCTTGATGATACTCAGGTACTGAGTCTGCTGCTGGTAAAGGAAATTATATTTCTAAAAGCTACCACTGTTAATTTCTTCTTAGAAAACTTCATTAAAATATCACCTTCATTAATCATTTAATGAACTCCTTTGGACTTTTTCAAATAGAACACGTATCTTCAGCAGGAATTTATATCTGCCCCAGGACATAGTCAGAATCGATTTGTATAATTTGGTTTTCTTCTGCTCTAAAAATGTTATGCTCTGCTTTAGTTTTCTTACTATCTTTTTTATCACATATGTTCATTTAATTTTTCATGTGTAGCTTTAAATAAAAGAAATAACAGCTATATTATTCATATATTTCAAACTATGTTGGTTTATTTGTCTTTTGGGGTGTCCCTGTAATTTTAGTAAGTTTGGGGGTAAAAACTATACTTCTTAAATTTCATCAGAATTATGATATTGCAGAAAGTATTAGAGAACAGTAGACTCATCTCTGTCAAATGACTTAATTCAAGTTATTTTTCAAGTCATTTTTCAGTTCGCAGATCTGTGTTTGGAGGACACAATTAGATAAACACATTTCTTCTAGTGTGCTACAAAAACTTGAGATTATTCAATTTTTGCTCAAATGAAATGCAAAATCCTTTTCAGTGACTATTCAGGAGTTAGATGTCACTTTCTTCTTATTCTGGATGCATCTGCCATTCCTTTCTTCAGATAATTGATAGAACACATAGGGTAAAATCAGCTGTTCTTCAGCAACACTATTTTTTCTGCTTAGAAGCAGAGAATATGGATAACTTGTAGCTGTTATTTTCTCAGTAATAATGGAGCCAATTGGTATTTAAGACAAATACATACCCATTACAACAGCAGCCCATTGGTAGATATTAATCGGCAGCACATTAACTTACAGAGGGATAACTACATTTAACCAATACTAATGGACAGAGTTATTAATGCAAAGGTTGATATATCATGTGTAATTTTTAGCAATTGCAACCTTTAGCATGTGAGGGGGAAAAAAGGAAAAAAAACCCTATAGTGCTGGACTGCTGCCCTGAGGAAGCCATAAAGAAAATACCTTACTCCAGCAGGGAAAACAAATAGACTGAGCCTTAGAAGAAGTCATGGAAAGAAATCAAACTGCTTTACTCAGAGGTGGAAACATCATCCTTTGCAGTATAGTTCTTCCATGGAGACAGAGATGATCGAGATCTGTTGCAAATGATCCCTGGTCAAGGGTCCAGGTTGTGCTGGGGAAACTTTCTGCCTATCCATGGTCATCCATCAATCTGTCTTAATCTGACAGTTTTATTAACCTCATAACTAGAGAAAATAGAAGTGCTCATGTAAAGAGATAGTGAATATTTCTGCTTAAGATTTATGAGCTTTTTCAGGAAAAGGAAAAAAAACACTTTAGGCTTATCTGAAAAGTCACTTGTCAGTTTTCAGCAGCATAATGGGCTTGTTCATTTGGATACTGTGGATTATTTAACTGCTGGGTTAAATATATAACTATGGGTATATATATATATATATGTGTGTGTGTGTTTATACAAATACATACATAAATATATCCATGTGCACTATTCATGGGCAGCACTCCAGGTGTAGTTAAAGATGTTTTCTAAAGAGCAAATAAGCAAATGAGGGAACAGAGATCCTGTACCAGGGTGAATTTATGCTGGTACTTTTGGTCTGCGTTTGGCCCAGACAACTGTAAAAGTTCTGTTCTTTCCCTGCCAAGTTTTGAGAAAACAAGTACTGATAAACGGGTACCTCGTCCTTGGAGAGAGAGCTTCTTGCATAAACTGTTTTAAGTGTGTTCTGTGATTGGCTAATTGTCCTCCAAGGTCGCTTGAAGGAGAAAGTGAAGACTGTAATGATGAAGTAGCGCCCCCAGACTCATTTGGAAAAGACCCCCAAGTGCAGTACGCAGGCGAAGGGAAAGCCACGCGTGAGCAGAAGAGATGCACTTACATAACTAAGGGGTGGGACGGAGAGCCTCTGGCTGGGCAGTGATGACCACTCCTGCCCAGGCTGAGGTCACTCAGTTATTTGTATAAAAGTAGATAGTGCTTTCTTGAGGGGAGCTAGCTTTACACCAAGGACAATGTTGCCTTTTGGCAGGGATGCCTGCCAGTTTGTGAACTTACTGACTCTCCAAGGATGCAGCTTCTGCTATGGGTAATTATAGGTATGCTATGTCGGTAAGATAACTTTATGGGCAACAGCTGGGTAACTGGGGAGGTCATGCTGGGGGCTTATTTCTCTCCTCCTTCTTCCCTTTTGAGTTTGTTTGTTTTGTTGGCCACCTCTTGGTGATAAATATCAGTTTTGTTGAGCTTGCAACGGTGTCGTGGTTTTAGATTCAGTATGTTCCGAACCCTCCCTAATACAGATCCATTTGATATATCCTTGAAACGAAAGAGAGAAGGAGATTCTGTCACTGACTGTTCCAAACAGTCAGGTTTAAAGGGCTTGTTTATGAAGCAACTTCTCAAACATCTTATTAATGCCATGTGTGAAGAGTGGGTTTTTTATTAATACTAGGACTAAAATTTTTTCAGCAGCTCAATTTTTAAGCACATACCACAACTGTCATGTGACTTACTAGTAATAATTGTTGTTACTACTCTAATGTGACAGTTTTTCTACAAAAAGTTTGTGAAGCCATGGTTGCATTTGTGACATTGGGATAAGAGGCAAAGAAAGAGAATGTTTATTTGGTATAAATCCGATCTTATTTAGATATTTCCTGGTCAAGTCAGGAATATAGCTAAGATGACAGACACTAAAATACCCCAGAAAAAGTACAAAGAAGTAACTCTTTGGAGATACAATCTCTATTTTTATTTCATGCCTTGCTTAGCCCAGATAACTATTTGGAGCTCTAAAATATATCACTTTAGATTGTATCTGGACAAAAACCTGAAATCTATAATTTAGTTTCTATTTCAGTTGGTCACACACTTCATATGTGAAAAAATAATCATTTTGACTTACTAAACAGGAATAGTCTAAAATTGCTTTGTTTCATTCTCAAGTATTTCACAAAAGGCCCTTCTTTCTTTGGTGTCGCCTTACAAATACTGAGTTCATGACTGAGTTCTATCTATTTAAAGAGTTTATATGACCCATTACTACTTATTCAAGTCCTGAAAAATGTAGTGCTCTAGAACAGTGTTACACATTGCAATGAAAAAAACCCCAACATCATACCTCAGAACTGTATTATTACTAGGCAGATTCTGCTATCAAGATGCTACAATGCATTTATAAATAATGCATGAAATTACCTCATTTGAACTATTTCCAGACCTTTCATGGTCTCAGAGTCCAACAGTCTCTCACTAAATTCTTTTATATATTTCACACAACGAAGGTTTAACATCCTTTAACATGGAGTTTGCTTATTTGATATATTTGGCATTACATGTCATTTTGATTTAGAAGCATGAGACAGGAACATGGTGAAATCCCAACACAAGCATCATACAGTTAAATTGCAACATACACTTAAAGCCCTAGACAAAGGTCTCTGTGTGCTCACCATCACAAAGCACAGCTACTCCTTTGAAGTGTTCAACAGGCTCTGCCATGAGACCTCCTGACTTTCCCTTATAGGTCATGGTAAACTAGGATTCAGGAAGCTGCATACTCTTCTTGCTCTGCAGGGTTAAACTGGTACATGGAGGCTTAAAAGCATAAGTTCAGTATTTTTCTGATTTTTTGATATTTGACTTTTCAATCCAATGGTCCTTTCACATCATTATCTCAGTAGAATTGAAAATTTACACTGCAGTAATACTCAGAGAAACCAAGTGCCTTTGTAACCTCATTGTACTAGGCACTGTCTGAAAGCTTATGAATATACATTTCAGGTCTGTAATCTCAGAGAAGAAGTGAGTAGGATATAGATTACATGTAGACCACATTATGCTAAATGTATGCATTTGCTTCCTAGGCACTTTCTTATTTTCCCTTTTGCAGAACATTATTCCTCAGCACAGACTTTCAATCCAGTATATATGCAGAAGTTTCATTTTTCTAGTTTCCTTGGCTATCAAGATATATTATTTCTGGAAAATTACCCTTGCTTTACAAATGAAAAGTTAAAAAGTAGGAGTCCTTTTTTATTTTTTAAGGACCTAGCATTTTTAAGCAATTTATGGTGCAAATTGTATCTTCCAGAAAGATATATTCCTTAGTAATTTGCTTGATCTGGGTCAATTCTCCTCATACTGTAGTGGCTAGTCAGGACTCTACAATTTCAAGAACAAATTCTTAGATTAAAGTCCAATAACTCCAACCAATACTAACTCTGCTTTAACATCACCCACCACCCAGTTAAGCCAAGTGATGCCACAGCCTGTGACCTCCAAGGCAGCCTATATTCCTCAATCTAATCTAGACTAATTTACACTTAAACAAAGAGAAACTAAACATAACAAGCAAAGGTCCTGCTGCTGCATTTGTCCAAGGGAATAGAAGGAAAACTCAAGTTCCTCTGTCATGCACTTTTTCATTTGTGCAGCTTCAGTGATGACTGTTTTCAACATCTTATTTTCTGGCTTGTGATACAGTATTCTCATCCACAAGCTTCCTTTCTTGGAAAATTAAAGAAGATTTTTCTTCTTTAACAATAGTTCTGTCTTCTCCCAAGTTTCACATCTTTATCTGACAAACTTCTAAATTCAAAATGAAACTGATGCTGAATTAAGCATCTTTCCCCTAAAACTATTTACCCCGCTTCTTATTCTCTGTATCTAATGACAGGGTCATATTTTTGCTTTATAAATCATACTGGTGAAACTCAATTGGGGTCAAAACCAGCAAATGGATACAGTATTGAATTGCATAGGAATTATTAGCTCCAAACAAGACTTCCAACCAGACATACTATGAAAACACTTCTGGTCTATTGGATTGCTATTTGATAATAGAATAATTCAGATTGGAAGGAACCTCACAAGGTCATTTAATCCATCCTCCTGATAACAGCTGAGTCAACTGTGAAGTACAGCTGGTGGAGATACACTTTGCATCCCTCTACTTTGCCCATCTGGAAGGTGGGGGTCACTGGTCATTTTTCCAGGCCTCAGAAACTGCCCCTGCACCACTAACCCTCTCCTACTGCCCCACAGTCTTGCAGTGATGCTTGAGAGTGTCCCTGCAGTGTTGGAGGTCAGTCCCAACAGCAGCCTTGGAGGCCTCTGGGCACTGCGGTATTGCCTGAGTCACCAAAGGGAACCTGAACTTTAGCTTCAGTCCCCCCTGTTTGGTGTAATCTGCAAACCAGAGGATCAAGCACTCCATTGCCTCTTCCAGATGATCAGTGGCACAGCCCCCAAGACCAACCCCCGGGGTTCTGCAATTCCAGGAGTACTAAAATCCCTTCTCCACTCTTCTTGGAGCCCCATCAGCTGGGCTAGTGTCTTGTGGTGGGGATCCCGAAGGGTGGAGCCAGCCCCTCAGTCATGGTGTCACAAATGGCTGAGGAGAGGGAAGAAGCAATTTTCCTTGCCCTGCTGACTCCCACCTTGCTCACAGCTGGCTGCTGCCTTTGCCACAAGACACCTGGGGCCACCAGCTGAGCCTGGGGGTTTCCAGGTGCTGGGCTGCGTGTTTGGTCCTGCTCCCTGGGCACCAGCCTCCCCTTCTGTGGGACACGTGCCTTGTGTTGCCAGCTAGATGTAAGTGCTAAAAGTCTCTGAAAAGGGAAAGAATCCTGGTAAATATAAGTAAGGTAAAATAGATAGATAAGACAGACATTCATTATTTCAAATATGAGGATTTGGGAGGGCATACAGCCCACGCTTTCTAGCCTGAGGGCTCACCTGTGCCCCGCTGGCCTGAGCGAGAAGTCCAACACAACAGACTGTATCAGTTTGCTACAGAGATACTAGTTCATGTCTGGTTTCCCAGGAAATTTCACTCTTTCTTTCTGTGCAAGCACATTAGCATAAGCTGTTGCCTCCTCTGTCTCCCTAGTACTGGTGGAATTTGTCAGTTCAGGGTCTGAACCCAGATATGGATAAAAAATCGCATAAACAAAAATAACCAGGCTGACTCAGGGAAGAGGAGCACCTGAACTTTTATCCATCAGGTCAGAAATTCCATGTAACAGCTTTATAATCTTCCTTACCAAAATTTCTCCAAATCTTATACATTTCCATGAAAAATTTTGGTTTGAATAGAAATTTCTAATGAAAATAACTTAGCGCTGTAAATGCAGCCCAGCCTTTCTTTGCTGATCCCTGATCAGCTTCTATGGCTTGCAACGTTTTCATCTTAACATTCCATTAAATTAATGGGTTAGTCTCCACCCTAGCTCCATTACACACTGAATTACAGTCAGGAAATAGCTAGACTCCTATGGTACTAAGCAAGTCACAAAGCCAAGAACAAAGCTATATGAGATCCAGAAACAAGGCAATAGCTGTTTCATAAATCCACTAAAGACATAGCTAATACTACTGTACATTGAAGATGACTCCCATGGCCAGTAGCAGTACAGAACTTTAAGTGACAGAAAAACACACCTACTTCTGGCTGGTATCCTTGTAGAGGCTGCTGCAGGTGTTTTCACTGGGTTGATCCTTGCAAATGCATACAGAAAAAAGGAGAACTTCCGAAAGGAACTTTTTCAGGGTGTCCTGTAGAAGTTGATATGTGTCTCTCAACTTGAGCCTACTTGTCTGGGGCAAGTTTCAAAGGCTGTTTGTATTCTGGCTGAATTCAAGGCACAGTAGTTGTGGTACAAACGCTAAGCAGAGTGCAATACCTGCCTCAAAGCGTTTAAATTCTAGCCCTCAAAAATTTAAATAACCCCCCAAAATTTAAAGAAATCTTGAACAAATTTGGCTACTGTGAAAAGAATTCAGGACATCACTCCTTTTTAATAACAGAGACAGAAACATATCCCATGAGTGTGACTCAATGGTTCCTACCCTGATCACAGCATGTGAAGAGGATTGTGCCTACAGCTTTCCTTTCTGTCCTGAAAGAATCATGTTTGTAATGTTTAGCTAAAGGAAATTGAAGTGCAAGTATTTTCTTCAAATTAATATTATTTAAACGCTAATTGGTAATGTTAGTGATGGGTTTTCCCTTTAATTAACAATGTATAATGCAATTTTAACTACAGTTTAATTGCATTATGAAGGCAAGAAGGTATTTTCTGAAAGATCTTGAAGGTTTTTTTCCTTGCTCTTAGGGAATTAATCCCATTAGTATTAATATTTATCTGCTTAAAATCCTCATATATTATTATGAAAACTGAGCTCAAAGTTTAACTATTCTAAAAATTGTAACGCTTGTAAATTAAACACGTTCTACTGAATCCTAGAGACATTAGAATAGAAAATGATGTATGGAATTTCAATGTGATTTTGGCTGACTCTGTTAGAGAAACTGGACTTTTATTTATCTTAGGAAATGTGGCATAAATGTAGATGATCAAATTTCTCAAAATGAAAATAGCTGGTGTGTCACTCACAGGAAAGATTTTGACATTGACAGAGGACACCTCTTTCCTGCCCAGAAAATAAGGTGTGAAAGCATTCCTATTTACACTTCTAAAGAAAATGAGCTGTTTCTTCTCCCCTTGGCTGCAACAGGAAAGACTCTTTGCTTTAGTTCCTTGGTGTTTAGGTTTAAATGGTCACATGCACAGCTGTCTCTTAAAGGGAGATGTTAGAGAAGTGGCTTTTGATCCTTGTCATGAATGATGCAATTCACCTCTCAAAGCAGCTGTTTCAGACTATCTGTCAGCTTAGGCAGATACATTTATTTGGTTATACCTACATATATAGGTCATGGTTCCACTTAATCTGTGGGCTAGAGATCCCTGTGTACAGAAAAAAGATAAAAAGTCCATCAGCAAAATCATGACATTATGATGCAACTATTTCACTTTCAAAAATAGTGCAAAATGTAAGAAACAAGGGATCCTAAAATTTATTTTGACCTAACCTGCAGAGGAAACTCAAATATCTGTAGCAGACTCTAACCCATTACATCCTCTCAGAGGAGAAATTTTAGAATAACCACCAGAGGCAAAAGAACAGCAACCCAATAATCAAAGTTGGAAATGCAACTCCAGTGAAAATTTAAGTTTCCTTTAAATGTACAGTGTTCAACTGGCTCTTTTGAGTGTCAGTATACGTGCATTCTGAGTGCAAAGTTTGGACACAAATACTGAGTGGTAAAAGCAAAGGAGTAGAGAAACAAATACTACAACTTTCTCAAGCAGACACTGTGGAGTAAGCTTGCCTTGGGTTCCCTAGATGAAATCAGCTAATATTAAGGGAAAACGGGCTAACTGGTGGAACACACTCTGGCTTTGACTGAGAATGAGAAGCTCCTGATGCATATGTTTTTGAGAGGACTGATGCAAATGAGTGGTTCCTACCAGAGTTTGTCAAAAGCAAAAGAAGCTGAAAGAGCTCCATTCTTTCTTTATGTATGCAAAGGGAAAAGTACTATTACAGAGACATTTATTGAGGTAAAGAAACTTTCCCTCAGTTTCTCTGGGTACACTTGAAGAAAACTTGCAACTAATACAAATTTGTGTTTAATGAAATGATAGGCTTTGACAGAGATTCAGAAATGGGGACAGCTATTTTTTCATGCAGTCGAGATTCCCTTCAAGTTTCTAATTCCGTTTCTGAGGAGTCTCTGTGATAAGCAATTTTGGAAGCTGCAGCAAGAGATCTTGCTCATCACGAGTAAACTCTGATGACATTTTTCCTACTGACCACCTTGTTAAAACCAAAAACATGGATTATGCGGGAAAGAGCCTCCATAGAAGAGAGGAGAGGCCTCCAAAGAGGCTTGTAGGCAGCTATAACTTTCTGTGTTTTGGTGGAGCCTCAGTCTCATGTTAAGGTAGGGAGTTCTTACGAACCCCACCTAAAGAAGTGGCATCCATTTTCCCCATATTTCTGGGTGCAGAAATCATCTCAGTTATTTTTAAACAACATAACTTACTGACGCTGGTGAATGCATAACTGGGGCATATAGCCAGTCTGTGGTAACAGTGGGATTTCAAGTATTGCTGGACACACAGCTCATGTGGAGTAGACTGCTTGGTACTTGCTTCTTCAGAGTACTACTGAATAATGCTACCTTCTGGATGCCTAGCATACACCCTCAGAAGAATTGATCTTTCTCCCTATAATTTCTTTGAGACATCAGGGAGGAGCCCAGAAGGTAATCTGCAATTTTCCTGCTGCCAAAAATGTCTTTAGAAATGCTGCAGTACATATCCAGGCAACCCAGGGGCTATAATGGTTTAGAATAACTCAAGGTTTGGTGATGCATTTTTGTTTAAAATTTCTTAAGCCAATACTTTGTCAGCTTTGAATGTTTCTAATTGACAACCCACATCACTATCCTATGAGTAATAGGATGAAAAATGAAACGTATATGGGATTTATGAACTCTCAGATAGTACAATAGTTCTCATCAATAAATAGTGGAAAAACTTTTACTGGGTGCATTCCAACCTACACCAAAGGAAAAATTTAAGGATTAACTTTCCAAACATTCAAAGTTGATCTTTTTAATTTTCAAGTTTTGTGTAATTTGAGTGATACATATTTCCTGTTATTATCTTATATATTCTACATGATTTTTCTGTACTTATAATTCTGCCCATGTCTATAATAATCAAGGTCATAACTATCCATAAAGGGTCTATGGTTGTTTCAAACTCCCAAGAATCCAATCTCCTCTAGAGAGAGAGAGAGAGAGAAAGGAGCTGAAAAACCCAGAGCTGTCCTGAGAGCTGAGCCAGGACGGAATGCGGAGGAGGTGGCCATGCCCTCTACTGCTGCTTCTATCATGCTGGCGAGCTGAGATCGAGCAGAAGAGCTTTGGTAAGACTGAACTGAAAGCTGCCTTCAATGTTCTAACCCAAGAGGAGTGAAGATCTACAAGGAAATCCCCTGAAGGCTCGGGCTCAGGGTTGGAATTTCCACAAAGTAAGAACAAAAATCCTGACTGCCATACTTAAATCTGCTGCCTCAGGAAAATGAAGGACACTACCCAGTGCCACAAAAAACTGAAATGAAGGAACTGTGGCCTGAGGAGCGACAGAAAGACTTTTCTCTTTTCTTCTTAGACTTTTATTAAAGGAAAAGAGGAATTTAATTCAATGTAAATATATATATATGTGTGTGTAAATAAACCTTTGTAAATATTTTCCCTTCCCCCAATAACGAATGGTTGTGTTTTGTCTGAAAACTCTCCACATGAGGTGAAAAAGACATCAAGTCCATACCATCACTAAACCCTCTCACAGGGGCAAACTGTGGGAGGAGGGCTTGAACTTAGATTCTTGGGAGTTTCAAACCACCACAGGGTCTCTAAATAATTAGGGTGGATAGTTTAGGCTACAGTGAATCCAATACAACTGAAACTTAGAGCAACTGATCTGCAATTTGATTGCATTAAAAACAATACAGCATGTATACAGATGAGGTACCTTACCAAATGAACCAGCATCTTATAAAACATGGGAGCACTAAAATAAAACTTGACTGTAAACTTAACACTGCTGACTTATACACAGATATGATGAAAAGAAAAAAAAGAAATTAAGTATCAGCTGAGTATGTATAATATAGGCAATACTGCAGTCATAGTAAATAAATAAATATTTTTTTCTGGTAGTGGTGAAGAATAAAAAAAATTCTAGAATCATAAATGCAATTTAAGATTATTTTCCTTGTTTTAAGTATCAGATAGATATCACCCGAGATTCAACACATAAGGCATAAAACCCCCATGACATATTTAAAAACAAAAGCAGAACTAGCACTGAAAGCAATCAAGAGGACTTTATTTTTAACACCAACAGAAAAAATAATTTAGTTTCTGTTTTTTTGTGAATGGCTTATACTCTCAGGCAATCTTTCTGGCTTCTATGAACAATATTGTTGAGCAAAATTCAGCCAAAAAAAGTGCTTGAACAAACCATCAGTGGCAATGCTGAATTCAAGCAAGAAATGTAGAAACTTATTCACATGTGAGAAAGAATTACTGAATTAACATCAGTTTTTATTTGACTTTTCTAAATACATCTTCTCAGTATTCTATTGCAATAGCCCAAGCAGTGCTTTTCCTGCACTACTTAAAAACTCTTACTTCTACATTTTCTCTGTTCTCCCCAAGCTATATTCCAATTTACTAGTAAGGTTATTTGAAGATATCCCTTCTAGTCTTTAATCTTTGAGAAATTCCTTCAACCGATTATCACCATTCCCCAACAGAAACTTGTAATCATTGTGTCTTATTGAGATGAAATCAAACCAAGTCAGACAATGTTGATTTTACAGATATTTGAATATGGAGGGAAGTGCAGAATCAGACTCACAAGAGTACTTATGCTTTGAATTTATATTTAGAAGACTTATTTTCTATGAAAGCAGGGAGTGGCTGGTGTCAAACTAGAGTCAGGTATGTAAACATTCATAAGCACTGAGAACTATACAGAATGTAGGCTGTAAGATCTGAGTCACCTGCTCAGACTTTATTCTACTTGTACAGGTTTTGCCCATGTAACACTGAAATGAATTATTCTTTTTTCTTAAAATTACTTCATGTACAATTGCTGTATGATTACGTCCTGTCTCCACTGTCACTGTACAAATGCTAAGTGATTACTTAATCTTTCCTCCTTCACAATCCGGGTTTAATCAAACCGACATGTTTCTGAATAGTTAGCGTTTTCTTATGGAAAGCCCCACAAAACCTAAAACTTGTATTGACTAAAACCAACATTCCTATTTCAGTCTGTGTCTTTCCCCGCCATTTACCAGAACCTCAGGCGCAGTTTCCTTTCCAACGTAACCTTTTGAGAATGTCAAAAGGGAGAATAATTTATACTTCTCGTTGAGTTACATTTCAGAAACTAGCTTTTGAAAACAGTTCACTGAAGCAACTAATCCTTAGATTTCAGAGAGAAATAACATATCCTTTTCTGTTATCTGGGAAGTTCAGACTTCAACGCTCTAAGGGCTCCTTGGTCTCTTATTTTTTTAGTTTCAGTCAAAGCTAAACAGAGGTGGTCAATCAAATGCCTGCTTAACTTTTACATTAAAGAGAAAAATAAGAGATGAATGATCTTTAATGCTTCAACCTCTGAAAACTGAATCAACAACAAAATTAGGAAAAAGTCAACTGGATTTTTAATTTAGTTCATGAGATAAAGTTAGTTAAATTATGATAAATGCTGAATATCAAGAGACATTTCCAAATAATAAGATCTATTAAAATGTGTACTATCTTATGTGTAGGAAGAAAAATCTTCACTACTATAATTAAACCTTGACTAATGTGGAGAAAATGACGCCTGTAGATACCGAAGGACAATATCATTTCCTCATTTCCCTATATGTATTAATTTGAAAAAGCATATTTTAAAAATACAAATACATACAGCCTGCAAACCCCATAAATCAAAAGATGAATAAGTTTCTATTTGTCTAGCTGTATCTTAGTTATCAAAACTGCTACAAAAGCTGTGCTGATACACGACTGGCAAAGAGAAATTGATGGCTATTTAAGCAAAATATCTGGAAAATAAACTTAATTATTAGAATATCTTTCATAAGTCTTTGAGAAGATCAAGTGGGTGAATATATTGGGTTTGCGTGGCCGGGTTTTGGTAGTGGGGGGGCTACAGAGGTGGCTTCTGTGAGAAGCTGCCAGAAGCTTCCCCCATGTATGGCAGAGGTAATGCCAGCTGGCTCCAAGATGGACTCACTGCTGGCCAAGGCCAAGCCCATCAGGAATGATAGTAACAGCTCTGTCATAACATATTTAAGAAGAGAAAAAAGTTGTTGTGCAGAGGTAATTTTGATCCTTATGGGTCCCTTCCAACTCTGAATATTCTGTGGCTCTGTGACTGTGTCTAAAGAAGAGCAGAGTGAGAATATGTGAGAGGAACAACTCTGCAGACACCGAAGTGAGTTCGGGAGGGGGAGGAGGTGCTCCAGGTGCCAGCTGGTGCTTCAACAGATCATGATGAAGACCATGGTGAGACAGGCTGTACCCCTGCAAGCCATGGAGGGTCACTTTGTGGAAGAGTGACTCATGTTGGAGCAGTTCATGAAAAACTGTTGCCTGTGGAATGGACTCCTGCTGCACAATTTTGTGGAGAACTGTCTCCCGTGGGAGGGACCCCTCAAAGAGAAGGGAAAAGACTCCTCTTCCTGAGCAGCAGCAGAAACAACTTGTGATGAACCGACCGTAAGCTCTGTTTCCTGTCTCCCTGCGCTGCTGAGGGGGAAAGGTAGAGCCCAAGAAGAAGGGAGGGGTGGAGGGAAGGTGTTTTTAAGACTTATTTTACTTCTCATTATCCTTCTTTGATTATGTTGTTAATAAATGGAATTGATATTCCTAAACTCAGTCTGTTTGGCCTGTGACGATAATCTGTAAGTGATCTCTCCCACTCCTTATCTCAACTCATGAACCTTTGTTATATTTTGTGTCCCCTGTCCAGATGAGAAGGGAAGTGAAAGAGCAGCTTTGGTAGGCACCTGGCATCCAGCCACAGTCAACCCACTACAGTGAAGAATCAGTCTCTAAAAATGTTCAAGGAAATTCTGAATTTTTCTAGGTTTTTGTTTGTTTCTTTGTTTGTTTGTTTGTTTAAATAATATAGCTGTTACCAGTATCTGTTAATTACAGAACAGATCACAGAAGTTAAGAATGGACAAGCATACAACTTGCTCTTCTATGAGAAGCAGCACTGAGTTTCCGGAGAAGCATGGTTGTGTCACAAGCTGTCATCTCCCACATAGTCAAGGCAAAGAGATGTCAGCTGACATTTCTGCTCAGCACATCAATGTTTTTGAAATTCTCACCCTAAAGAAGAAGAGAAGGACATACCTGCACTTTCAAATGCACCTCACTGTGTTATGTGCTTTAGTCCCATTGGACTCTATAAATTGTGTGCTTGCTTGAACCCTTCGAAAAATAATTAACTGCACCTCTCTCAATCTCTCTGTGTCTAAAAGTAACTGGCAACTGATCCATAATCAACCCTGTAGACCAGAGTTCTAAATGAGAATTATAAACTTCAATTAAATAAAGTTGATAATTATTTAGTGACCTCAGAGAAGAAAAATGTGTTTAATGTATCAGATAAAAAAGCACCAGTGTAGAAGACAAGCTACAGATTTTTGGAAATGTCTTTGTAAATAATAAATTTGATTGATAGGAGCAAGAAAGGATTCCTCAAATGAGGAGTATTTGGCCAAGAGTTAAGAATTTTTATAACTGGTTATAAACTGGTTTTAGCTCATTAACTTCTAAAAACTTGTGCAGCTTTTGTGACACAATGTATCTGCTTAAGTAAGGGTTTAGGCTAGTTTAAAATTGCTTTAGTTAGAACATTGTTAATTTAGATATGAACAATGTTCTAAGCATTTGATACATATCATTACCAATATAATGACAAACGGCTCTTTTATCTGCTTACATTTCACATAACTCTTTTGTGATCTTTTGCTGTTCTGTAATGTACTTGCTGCTTCTGGGACTCAAAATGCTGAACAAATTCATCTTATATTTTAAATTATCTAAGTCACTGTTTTAGCAGTCCTGTCTCCCAGAACTACATTTACTACATTTATGATATTTGTTTCTGTACTATAGTACTTCAAAGTTACTAGACTGGTAACTAGCAGCCAGACATTTGATTGCCTTGCAGTCAGTCCAAATGCTAACACTTTCTTTGTAACTTTTGTAGAAATCATTGATTTAAAATACAAATATATATAAAGGAAAACTGCATGCATCTTGTCATCTTATGTAAAGTAGCACAATGAATCTTCAGAGGATTTATTCAGTACAGAAGTGTTTTTCTGAAGAATGGTGCACCTTGCACTTACCACTAAACTGGCAGTGGTCCTGCCAGAAACAGGCAGTGGGATCTGCCTGCAAGTGTTTTTAACCCTAGTTACAAGCCTGGGCTGCTGTACTCACATCACTTACTCCGCAGAGCTCCCTCACCGACTTCTTGCCAGCCAGCTTCAGTTACTTTACAGTAATCCTACACGTTAAATACATCAGTACATGCAATGAGCCCCTGCTGCGATGACATCTCTACAGTTTTTTGACACCATTATGATGATTATGAAAAATCAAATCCTACCACTCAGGAAATCCACTCTATATTCAAGTTATTGCAAGTTTATTGACCAAAACTGTGTAATGCTATCAGCTAGAAATTTTTGGCTGTGATACATGCACTGACTGGCGTAACTCAGATTTGTGTAAATGTCAGATTGATTCATAATAGCCTGCTATCTCTCCTAACTTTTTTTTTTTTAATTTTTTTCCTATCAGCAAATGTGGCCTTTTGGTATCAGAAAAATAAATATGAGTGGAATATAAACTTGGAGATCTGAAGAGGTTTCTGATGTCATTAGTTTAAGATGTGAGATTAAATCATTAGATATTCTGATGGAGTCCCACGATGATTAGTTATTATATCCACAAAGAGGTTTCCAAGCCATGCCAGATTGACTTTGTTTTTTCTCCTTTTTTAAAGGGTTGTTTATACTTGGCCAGTCTTATTTTACTGGGTTAAACAACAAAGAAACTTTATGTAGTGCTTTCCTTGTGTAACTTCACAGGTAGCTGGCGTGCCTGTCCTAGATGTCTTCTTCCTCCAGCTTGTGCATATTCTTTGTGAAGCAAGAGGCATTTTTATTAATAGGCAGAGCAAAGTGTACAGATCATTCTGAAGACAAAAAATTAAGGTACAGAATCAATTTATTACTTGATCAGTTCTTCTTCCCCACAGACTTTCTAAACAGGAAAAGATTCATGTGGTTCACAATCCATTCAGACTTTGAATTCTGCATGAAATTACGATTTAGGACACCTCTGTGATATGCACCAAGTGCTCTCAGATGTCAAGGGTTTTGTCAGGAAGTGAAAAACTGGGATCCATACAATATACAGAACATAGAAAAAAATTATGACTGTTGACAATTTGAAATTCTGCCAATGCTATAGGAATTTTTATAATGGCAGTAAAAAGCACCTTTCTAGCCCAAAGACTCTTTCCTGCCAAGCTTTCAAAATATGCAGCTAATCATAATGGAATTGGAGCTGTTAAAAGTTATAACCATTTTATTTTATTACAGAAAGCAGTAGACAAACTGCACTAGAGGTTGCTACTCATTCTGTCAGTAAGAGTATATGCCTATACAGTAAGGAAATAATTATGTCAAGCAATTACTTTTCAAATAAAAATATTGCAAATTTTTAATATATGCTTCTAAAAAGCTATTTATATTGAAGACTGAAAATGCTATGCTTACATTTAGTTTGATAAGGCACCAAATTCTGACAGGTCAGAATTTTTCTTTTTCTAAAAAAAAAGGATATTCTCTTTGTAGCCACCCTTTAAGTACTGGAGTACTGTGATGAGATCCCTCTGAGCCCTGTCGTCTCCAGGGAGTTACTAACTCCAGTGTTTCCTCACAGGTCAGGTTCTCCAGCCCTTTGATCATCTTCATGGTCTTTTAGACTCTCTCCTGTCAGTCCACATGCATCTTGAATTGTGGGGACCAGAACTGAACACAGGTATAGCCTTATATGCACTGTACAATTGATCTTGTGAATTTTACAGTTTGAAATGACCTTTATTAATGAAGACCATTCTTCTCGTGGCTTCTAACCCTATTTTTAATTATATAAAATTGAGGAAAATATAAACAATTGCTCATTTAAATCGGTGGATTTTAGGCTTGAGAAAAGAGCTTTGAGAAGATAGGCTATGTTTCAAAGGAAACAGTAAACCATGCCATTTATAAAACACAAACCCTGCAATTTATATAAAAATACGCAGAGAGAAAATGCCCACAGAATTGAGAATTGCAGATTTGGATCAACACACACTGTATGACAGCAAAACTCTCTTGGAAGCAAAAAAAGATTGAAAGGAAAAGAATGTTGCTTTGTCCCTTTTAGAGTATGAAGTGTTAAAACCCTCAGAGTTTCTACATAGCAACATCATAAATGACACAGTTGTAACAGTAGCAAAGGGAATGATGTTTCTAGGAGAAAAAGTTGTTAGCCATGTTTTTTCTATGATTGCAGAGAAGAAACTTTCAGTCAAAATAATTACTGCAAATGTGGTTAAAGGCACCACAGATAAACTCCTTTTAGCAGATTTATTTGTAAGAAAAAGAAAATGGAATTTTAGATGTTGGCAATGGAGAGCTACTAAAGCTTCTGCAAGATTACAGTATCCAAAATATTAAAGATTGGCAGCAGCATTTTTTTCTTCTCTTCAGTACATAATATGTCTTTTCCCCCCATTGTTCAGAGACAAACCTTCAAGTCTGAAGAATTCATTACCCTTTTACCATTTTTAAAGCTTTCAAACCTAGTGACTTTTGCTTGCTATTAATCTATTTTCAAGGAAGATGGTAGAGTTGTTTAAAGTCTCTGCTTATCAGTTCCTAATTATAAGCTTTTGCCTTGTTAAAATGTTTGTATACAGATTCCTATAAGCATCTACTTAATTCAAAAATTATTATTTTTCCACAAAAAGACCCTAAACATAAAAATATTGTGTCCAGAGTCTGCAAAATTTAGTTTTTGAAAATAATGTTCAAAACATCTGCGCAGAGACACAAGGAATATAGAGAGCTTAAAATACTGTATTCTAAAAATTAAAAGACCTTGCCAGTAATGAGTACTGACAGTTTACTGAAAATGATGATTTTGCAGCTGCATTTTCAGCTGTCCATAATTAGAATGAATAGCACATATATATAGAACAATAATTATTGAGAATCCGTCCCAACATTGTGCCTCAGCTTCAAATGAACAATATCTATCCTACATGGACTTGTAGTGTATGCACTTAGAAACAAAATTATCATCATAAAAAAGTGAAAATTAACATCTTACTGTATGACTTAATTAGTAACAATGTTATTTACAGTGGAATTTGGAAAGCTAAGGTATTCCATAAATAATACTATATTCTAAAATTCAATTTGATTGCCATTATGCTATTGGCAACAGAGTTTTCTCCCTCTTCCATTTGGTAACACTGTCGTATATTACTTTATTTTAGTAAATGAAAGAAAGACTAATGCCCAGAACCTGCTGTTATGTGAGTAGGTAACCAAACACCTCAGGTAACTGAGTGTTTACCATGGAGAAAAAGTTAAGGAAACACATGCCCGTTTACAAAAGACTTCATCAAAAGCCTGCAGAACAAAGTTGCATAGGGTCTGGGAATACTATCAGACTTCAGAAGTTAGGTTTATCTCAGATTATCCGCTTCTTTATTTTATGCTAAATAAATGATCTGATCCATCTCTCTGAATACTCAGCAAGCAACAAGTTTTTGACAAGTTCTGTGACATTATTACCATCATCTTTCCCTACCCCTTAGTTTGATTGTTGACTAAGGGACAAGATGAATTTTTTTTCTGCCAGGAAGCACAAAATCAAACACTAGGGCCTCCATTACTTTGGTGCTGGAACACATTTCCAGTAATAATGACTCAGTGGTCACCCTTACTGCTCACAGGAAGTTCTTATCCACAGTCAAGAGAATACTGTCAACTTGACTCATACATAACCAAACCATCCCAAGCAACACATTATATATATATATATATATATATATATGTATATATATGTATATATATATATATATATATATATATGTATATATATGTATATATATATATGTATATATATATGTATGTATGTATGTACGTATGTATGTATGTATGTAATGTATATATATCAGCTTACTTACATATTTGACTGTTCAAATTGCTTCAGCTCACAAACCTACTACGGATACTTTACAGTAAATTAAATAGACTGTCCATAAAGAAGTTTCTTTTTAATCTTTGTATAACCCTGCCCCTGTTTTGCTAACATACATGTGACTGCATGTAGTGCCAGTATCTGGCACCAAATCTGACCTAATAAGCTCTTCAAGAACACTGGAGAGACAAGTTCTGACTTGATGTCTTGCTAATGGGTTCTCTGGTTTTTGGGCTAGAACAGCCTCATGGGCTGTTTAATCAGAAAGTAGAGAGCTTGTTTGTACCTGCCATCTGTACAACACTGTAGCCGTGCTTCGCAAAGCTGCCCCCAAACTAATTAACCATTACCAATGTGACTTTTCTTCAGCATTACATTTTATGTTGCTGGACCTCTCTGTTACCCTAAGGCTGTCCTTTGATAAAGGAGACTCAATCCACCAAGTCTCACTAACATCAGTGATACTGCAGCTCTGTGCTCTGACCAACGCTTCCAGTTCATGCTGATTGTTTCTCATATTGTGTGTAGTGGTGTACAAGCATTTCAGATATGCTTCTGAGCTATCCGTGCTCCCAGGAGCAGTGTAAATATTCCCACGAGCACTCACCACACTCAGGTGATGCCATGCCAACCCAATGGTGTCGGTAGCCCCTTTCCTCATCAATTCTAGTTTAAAGCCCTCTCCATCAGTTCCAGCAGCTGATTCCAACACCCAAACAGGCAGCTACAAGTGCAATGCAGTATTTTGGTACTTGTTTTCATACTTGTTTTCAAGTATCTAAAGCTTCATCTTTCCTTCTCATCTCCTAAAAAGGGCAGTTGTCTGTGCAAGGAATACTTTGTTTACAGCTATGTAAAACTTCATTAGAAAGACTCAGATGAAGAAATATAAAACCATGGAATATCCTAAATTGGAAGGAATCCACAAGGATCATTGAAGTCCAGCTCTTGGCCTTCAATGGGACAACCCCAAAAATCACACCATCTTTGTACAAGGAGCATGAAGTAGGTAGAAAGGAAGACCAGCACATGCAGGTCCCAGGACAAATCAATGAAGGAAGTATCTGTAGAAAATAATGGAGCAAACATTGCTCTAAAAGCATTATTAGATCCTTTTGCATTTTGTATCTTTCTACAGGAGCCTTCTCTGGTTGCTGACTGAAGTGCTAGCAAGTGTGGAGGTTTTATTGTGAGTCCAGAAATACATGATTAAGTGTGAAATATGGTCCAGAAATATCTGGTATTCAACATTTTGAGATATTTGAAAAAGTCTGTTTTGATTTTCTGGGCTTATGTTTGCCAAAAAATCTCTGAAGGCAGAGATTGCTGAATCACTAAGTTCAGAAGGCAAATTTTATTGTTTTAATCTTAAAAGAGTGGAGACTTTCAGTCACTCAGGCTTGCTTTCAGCATTTGGGTTACTGTTTTTTAATAATTATGATTAGTGATCTTTGGCCTTCTCTTTTCCATGCTCATTTCTGAAATACTAAAGTGTATGTGAATCAAATTTTTTTTTAAGTGAAAGCACTAGAAATGTATTTTAAAGACATGAACAGTGATATTAATTTCTAAAGACATTTAATAAGCAGTACTTTAGGGTTTTAAAATAACCATAAGAAAACAAAGTTCAATATGGAGGCATGAATTCACAACAGGTAGATATTAAGTTTTTTATACCAAACACACATATTTAATGTAAATTCTTACATGTCTCCATTCCCCTCTTTAGGATTTAAGCCATAACTGCTTATGAGACAGAGCATGGAGAATACTTGAAGGCTTTTCTGATCCATCACATTTGAGGTGGCAGTGTGAGAAACTAGGTAATGGAAAAATATTTTTCTTCTTTTCCCACAACTACACTGTTAGTTAAAACATTCTCCTTGGAAGACGGGATTTCTCACACTTCAGGTCTCACTTTTGCTCCATCCTTTCACCACCTTGTAAAAGTCAGTCCAGGGTAATTCTTGGGCATTGTGCCAATGGCTTCAGCTAAAGCTTTTAGAATACACCTCGGTGAAAAATCAGACTTACTAGAGCTGTGCTGCACTCAATTAGCATACATTCCCATTCCATCAAGTCAGGACACACACCCAGGACTGGCTGCCACAGATAGTATAGGCAATGGTTTTCATGTATCTGTAGTTCTCTAATCCAAATATCTGATCTCTGCATTTGGTGAATGAAGCAGACAGGAGGCATCGTACTTTCTCAGGACACCACTTATGAAGAGATCTGCTTATTATCAGGAGGCTTGGAGACTACAACTGACTTGGGTAACAGCTACATCATTTTTTTTCTTCACTGTTAAGAACATTCTGGTGACACTCTGAAAAAAAATAAGCTCTCCTCAGTTGTGGAGGAGGGGGGAAGAGATGTGGTTATTCGGTCAATGATTACACAATACTCATTTTCTGGATGCTCACTTGCAACCTGATTTACAGACAGGTCAAGGGCCTCTCACAGGACCATTTACCATCAGTGCAAATTTTTCCTTTTTAAGAAGTTGTTAGTCAGAAAAAAAAATCACAAACTGGGTGTCTAGATTATTGTGCAACAAGCATAAAAATATTTTTTCCTGATTGCTACCAGTGCAGCATCTCTGCAGGAGTTCTCAGTGTTGATGGTATTGTTCAGCAAAATCAGTGGAAAAACTCAGCACAGAAAAAAATTGCAGACTTGAACTGAAATTCTTACATATAGAGTAGGATTTTCTTTTGTTGTCACTCATACTCTATTTCCAATTTTGTTTCTCTATTTTACTTTTGCACAGACACCTTAAAAGCATAAATGGTAAGGGAATTAGTATCTATTACCAGTACATAGAGTTTTTTGAATGTTATTTTTGAATGTAAAAACATTAACACATGTTAACGCTTTGTGTGATTGACTGAGATCTGTGAATAGCACCTTTCAATTATACAGTAGTAACTGCATTACTTTGCAATTTTGTGGAGTAGTTTGCTCTCAAGATAAAGGATGGCAAACAGGCAACTGTCTTACAAGAAGAAAGTTTAAAACTGAGTAGGATGAGAAATATGAGAAAGTTAGAATCTGGAAATTCTTTCATGTCCCAAACAGAAGAGAGCATTGAACCAGCCATGGTTCACAGCAGAATATGAAGTGAAACACTTTGGAGAATCCTGATGACTGAACCCAGACAAACTGTAACATCTTAAGTAATGCATCAGCACTTACTTTGCCAGGGTTGAAGAACCACCACTCAGGGTACTAAAGGACAGGCTGCTATTTCTTCTGGAGAAGACTACTAAAAATTAAAACTGCAAGCGCAGCTGAAAGCAAAGGAAGAGCTACAGAATTTGACAGCTATGACATCAAAAGTAACTGTGTACTCGTGTGTCTGAGCAAATAATATTGTATCTTAACAGGTTAGGTTAGGAGACAATGTTTTAGCTATAGCTCTCAGGCCATCAGATCACCAGCAACAACTCAGAATGAAAAAATGAGTGCAGCACAGCACTGAGTGTGCTGTCAGCGCTCAATAACAGATACACTACTTACTGAGCTGTGGTTTTGTTGTCATTGTCTGGCAGCAAGATCATTTGTTTTAATGACCTTCTGCCATCATGTGAAAGCAATAGCTCTTTTGATTGGACGTGTGGTAAAATTAAAGGCTAATTGGTATTCCACTGACAATATACAGTCCTGCCTCGTTGTGCTGCTGACAAGATCTGATGGATGCTGCTTCAGGTTCAAAGGAAATTAGTTCGATAGGAAAAAAAACTGGCAGTGCCTGGTTTTCAAGTTATCTCCTAGTGTTCTATTTCACAAGAGATATACCATCCAAATTTAATACATACCAGGCAGAAGAAAACATAATGACAATAATCCTAAATATTACTGTGGCATCTGTCCCCTGTATGAGGTTACTTTGGTATCACAGTTTTGAAACAAGCACACCTGAAAGCAGCAATAATTTAACACCAGTGAGGACATCAGAGTAACAGTTTGTCAAAACAGGCAAGTTTTGAGACAAACAACAGGTCTCCTACTTACAGAAATGTTACAAGAAATTCTGAACGTTAGAGTTTGGCTGCTTGATATCTAGAAACCCTGCATGTGCTAAGTAGTTCCAGAGGTGTGGCTTATCTAAAGTGTTAAAAGTGCTACATGCAGTTTTAGAGTTTGTCTGCTTATGTACAGTTATTACAACACACAATCTATTCTGCAGAATGTAAACAAGCAACTGTGGTATGTCCCAAGACCTACCCAACACAAACGCTGCTATTTCTTTCCAGAAAGTGCCGAACAGAAATACAGCAATACTTTTAAGGTATAGATTTTCCAGTTAATGTCTCCATCTGTGATCCAGGCTTTGTGTCAGAACAGGTTTACTTCAAATATTACCTTAATGGCAGCCATTAAAGCTTTACTGATCAGAATTTAAACTTACATTATTCATTAAAGACAGGCTTTTAAAATAGCATGCGAATGCTAGATCCAGACTGAAGAATGTAAACAAGCAGGCTTGTATTCTGAGATGCTAAGTATTCATTAGCTTCAGTAATTTCAAAGACATTTGGCTTTGAAAACTTTGATTTTAAACTCGTGTTTAGAAAGACAACTTCCCAAATGCATGCCCTCCAATTATCTTCTGTATCCAGCAGAGAATCTAAAATACAGCTGAAACTGCTGTGCTCATACGCGCTTTTTGAATCCAGCTTTTAACAGTCCTAGTTTTCCAAAGCAATCTGAGTTCCAAAACTTTATTCCAACAGTTCATTAAACAGCTATGGCTTCCATTATTACAATCCATTTTCCAAATACACAAACCAAAGTGGCATCATTCTTCTGTTAGGACAAAGCAAATCAAGGTTCAAAAAAGGAGCAGGCTGTGTCAAAGGGAAAGGTGGCCAGGCATCAATCCAGTCCTGTGTTCAGCCCAAATAAAGGAGCTGCAGCAGAGGTCATCCTGGTGCAACATTCCTTTTACAAGACACTGTACCTAAAACTGCAGAGAATATGCTGCTACCATGAACATCATTCTTCACCATGAATTTTCTTGTCGTAAGTGAATGTTGCATTGTTGGCTCAAGTACAGAAGTGAAGGCAATGAGTGTCAAAAAGCCCAGTGCTATCCCAGTAAGATTTGCAGCCTGCCTCTGCTGATTGAGTCAGGGCACTTGAGATTCAGGCTTCTATTTATGCAATCAAACATGGAAAAAAGGAACAAACAAATGAGGAAGCTATTGCTTCTGTGCTTTTTAAATATAACTTTTTCTAATTAAGCAGAAAGTTTCTGATGAAAGAATTGTTACCCCTGTGTTTTAGACATACATAAAACATGCATGTTCTATGATGCAGCTTTGACAACTTTTAGAATAAAAGCTCTAAGCTCCAGATGATAAACTGTACTCAGACACTTTGACTATTATATTCTAGTGGCACAAAGGAACAGAATTTCCATCCTGGGATACCTTGTAATTATGTTGTAAAGTCTCCTGTGAAGATAAATAATAACTTATAGTACTTAAAAGCATGCCATACATGAATAAATGCTGTTTCTCTCCTCCTTCAGCATCTTTCATTCAATAGCATCCACAAGAATGTATAAAACTATTGCATATTATTGTATTGTGTATGTTGTGTGTATATATATATAGCCTTGCTATATAACAAAGTGCATTGTTCTAAAATTCTAAACAGGTCTCTCTAGAGTGCTTCTCTCTTCCCCTCCCCTCTCTCCTCATTTTCTCCATATTCTTTTCTAGTGTACTTCGCTGTTGCTTACACTCTTTTCCTTCCTGAAAACTCAGCCTTTCTCTGTCTAGACCCAATACCACTACAATACCCAAACAACAATAGTTATTAGAGGTTATCAAATCTTGTTGCCCAGTAGAGGCCAGGATGCCAATAGTGGCGCTGAGCATGTTTTCTCAATAGGTGGAAGTGTACAGTACACACATGCACACGCAGCCATCCACACAGGTACACAGACAAAAAACACAGCCCTGGCACAATCACCAACAGCACCAGCACCCACAATACTGTTCCCCTGTCTGGCTGATTAGGATGAAGGCCTGTGAGCAAGGAACACATACTCCATACAATACTCCAGTGGCTGTTCATAGACACTCCATCTGTCCAGTAACTGACTGCTGGATCTTCTGGTGTCTCCAGTGTCTGGCACCTGGACATAAAAGCCCCTAAGGCCTGCACGTCCACATGGGTTGCTGGGTCCCAAACCCCGGGGAGCATGTGACACACACCCCCTGACTCTCTCTGGTAACTGGTCTTACTCAATCTATACCCAGTCCCTGAATCCCCTGATCTGACAGTCGCCACATGTACAAAGGTACGTGCTAACAGGCTCTCTTACAGCTGGTCCCCTGACCCCATGGGTCCTTCCCACAGCTGGCCTGGAGCTCCTAGTCCCTCCCATAGACCACACCCAGGGTTCTCTGGTATCTCCAGTACTTGGCTCCCAAGCTTATCTTACAAGCCTGCTAGCCCAGCTTCATGCTCTTTAGTAATTACACACAGTGATGTACAGATCCTCACAAGACACATGTACTCCAGTCTTTCCAGCTGCTGCCACTCCAGACAAATGGATATCTATGACTGGGCATTTGTCCAGTTGTTGGCACTCAGCCCTACACACACTCCAGTCTTTGCAGCTGCTGGTATCACAGAAGCATGGGCCCCTGTGACCACTGGTCCCCTCTCCGTTCACTGGTACTTAGCTGTCCATCCACTGACAGACAGACTCTCATCCATGAAAACAGTTGCAAATGAAGTTCAGCAACAATGCTGGAAAAGCAGCTCTGATCAGGTACTTACCAGCGGCCTTACAACTGGCCCTTATTGCTACCTCTTCCTTATCTTCTCACATTTGTCCCTCCTCTAAACACCTTGATCCTTTTCCCTACCTTGGTCCTTCTCCTTAATGTTTTATAATAAGTCTTGCACAATCCCAAGGATTTCTGAAGTCATTATGGGATGCAAGGACAATGTCCCTCTCAGGATGATGTGGCATCTGTAGAAACCCAGAGAGCCTCTTCCATTAACTTGTGTGGTGAGTTTCACACTTGGTCCTGAGGCACATCCTCCTCCTTTTACAGGCCCAGATCCAGATCAGGGTGTTCTTCCCTGATGTTTTCCCAATGATATCGTCACTGGAGTTTCACCTCCTGTCATCGCTCCTCTGTGCTCATGGCAATCAGCCTCTGGTCACATCATGTGGAAATTAACCAATTTTCTGTATTATTGTTACATTATCAAGCCCAGCTGAAAAATTTACAAGTTATTTTCAATACAGATATTCTAGATACATCATAAGCATTGATGAACACAAAATACAATCAAAATTACTGAACACAAGAACCCCAACAGACCCAAACTGCAAAGCTTTTGGTTTGTAAGTGCCTGTGATAGCATGCACAAATCCCTAGGGAGTTTTCCCAATGACTTCAATAACTGATAGATGAGGCTAAAGGCAAAAGATGCTCTGTAGGGAAAGACAGCACAACTTTCATATTTTATTTCTGTTCTTTACCCTTTTAATCATTTTAGGGCTCATTCTGTAGAAATTATTTGCAAGTACATCTAAATAGAAATGTTGTGACTATAGCCACGATTTGTAAGAAAATATACGATACAAGTTGAAGCCCCATCCTGGCAGTTAGTGCTTCCCTGGATGTCTGTGTAGCTAAGCACAGCACAAAAGGATCTAATGCTACTCCTGTGAAGCTTCCAAATAACTATTTATTCTGTTAAAACCTCTCTATTTCAGAGAGGTCTTCGGAAAAGAATTTGTTGACATGAGAATGAGCCACTGAAGAGAGACAGGAGTACAGGAGAAGGTCCTGGAGATTCTTAGGTAAGGGCTTAGGTACTGCTTGTTAGCATCTCTATTGAAAGACATATATTTATATATATTTCGTTACTTAAGAAACAACTGCTCTGTTCATGTACTAATTAAAAAACCCCCAAACCCCCAGAGCTCACCTTGTAGGCTACTAAAAATCTGCAGCCATTCAGCAGACATAGCCAGTAATACTATTTTTCTCCAGACAGAATTCTAAGTATTTTAAAAACCATCACAGAACACACACACAAACTAAGGACATTGCTACATTAAAATATATCTTTAGGAATTAGAATATAATAACATCAAATATGCAATTGCTAACTAGTTGTTCAGTATGGCATTGGGGAGAGGAACTTTTTGGAAGAATAACAGAAGGAATTGCTGATTCGGGGATTTCTTTACAATTGCGGAATGCTGTTAATAGAATAAAAGGATTACTGCAGATTTTAAGGAAAAATAAGGGAGTTTTGCATGAGGCTACACTGGTCCAGGAATTGCATGGTAACAGCTCTGCAGTCTAAAACAAATTTTTGGTTTTTAACTTTCAGAGTTTTCATTCATATATTTAATATTTCTAATCACATAGCTGTTCTCAATTAAAAGTTAAAAGGCAAGGAAATATAAAACCTTCCAAATCTCAAGAAAATTCTACGGATAGAAGCTTAGAAGGACCACAGAAGAGTGACCCTCAGCACCATGCTCAGGGCCACTTCCCTGCTCACTTCTTTATCATCACCTCTGCTAAGTGTGTAATGTTGAGCTCATACAACACAGCTGTGATAAAGTCATGCAAAGAGACTAGAACTGCACGAACAGCCGGCTCCTTACTGGTTCCACACCACTACGTTTTAAAGCATTTGCATTCACACATACTCAGCAAAGCAATCAAGAAATTTTTGGGCAACACCAGTCAGAGCAGTTAAGCAGGTGGTAATATTTCATAAACTTTTCCACTTCTATCCTATTCTTCCTCATCCATCTCTTTTCCATGCTGAAAAGGCTGTCACCTCCTGAAAAGCTCTTCTGAACAGGAAAAAAATAACCAAAAATCCCAATAAAGATGGTCTTTTCAATTCCAAACATACTCTTTCAGGAACAGAGGCCTGGAGCTATAAACTGTCATTAAGATGAAGTCCCATGATGAATTAAGACAGCTATCAAACTGCTTCCTGGTTTGCTCTCCATTGACTCTCTAAGTAATGTTTCCCATTTGTCCACAGGTTAAGAGATTTTTACACATTCATTAAACCATCCACAAGGGTCACCAAGACCTTTGTTTTATCTGATCACAGCTACTCCAGAGCTCATGGCTGGACTAAGACATGGCTAACAGAAAGGGCAAAAATAGACTGAAGGGCTTTAATTTTACCATGAGATAAACTTACTGAGATAATTCAGATAAAACATCAAGTTTTACTGCAAATAAGTTTTTTCGGTGAATTGTTTTGACCAGCATGGGTTCTTTTCGCCTACCTGATGTGTGTTAGCTACTCAAATTAAAATAACAAAAAAAAAAAAATAGAGAGCATTTTAGCACTGAAGACCAGTTCTGTAACCTAAGCTCTAGCACTTAGGTCTGTACATGACCTTAACAAGATGTTAGAGGAAACTGCAGATTTTACACAACGAAACAGAGACAGTGGATGCATTCAAGAGGCTAGAAAAACAGGCTCCATCATTTAGCAGCTGCAATTTGAAAAAATTAAAAAAAAATAATTTACCCCAATCGAATGATTAACAATAGCATCATAGACATAAATGTTGCGTTACTGAAATATTACTAAGGCATCTAGTAAATAGTATTCATGGTAAATGAATTAGCATTAAACAAAAAATGCTACCCACTCCTGCATTTTATAGCCTCCCTCTCTTCCTCCAGGGGAAAAGAAAAAAAAGAAGAGTAAGGTTGAGGGACACAGAGTTTTTTTCAATACCTCAAAAGTGACTGCACAGAACAAATCCATAACCTTCTGACATGTTGCTCTCTGTTTCTGGAGTTGTTCACAACGCATATTTCCCTTCTGTTCTTCAGTCAGCTGAACTCACAAAACAAAGAGGTTTAATTCAGTCAGAGTTGGAGGTATTAGGCATAAGAAAGATAGATCTGTCACCTCCTGACTGGTGAGCAAGGTCAAGAATGCAGACAGCAAAAGGAGAAAGGTGGCCGAGAATGGTTTGGATGTTAAGTTTAAGTCACTGGTATAACATTTAGGAGTCATTGGTAAAGCCAGATCCTGCAGCAGGATTCAGTGTTGCTTTCACACTCCAGCAAGCTGAAAAATCTTGGCAACTGATCACACAAGAGAAGCCAAATTCCAGAGCCAGCTGGGATGGGTAAGCACAACTGCACCCACTTTACTAGCAATATTAATCATATGATGGTAGAATGTAAAACTCTGGAAATGGTAGAGGAGTAAAGAGGAAATGTAAGAGAGCCTATGCCAGGAATACACAGTGGTGAAGGGCTCATGATGACGTAAGAAAAGCAGTACAGCAAAGCAACGTTTGAAAAACTGAGTATGCCTATTCAGAAGAAAGCAACATGTTTTTAGCAAGTTTCAAGCCTTTCTCCGAGGTGACCTCATTCCTTTCTTACAGCGTCCTTCTCGACTCGTGAGCAGAGCACAGTTTTCTTCTGCCAGATCGTTAGTTACAATGGCAGTTCGACCAAAGAGTGTTCACTGCCATGGCCTTCTGGATGCCAACAAAACCTGACATTGCCTGCCATTTACCCGCACCCCTTGTTTACAACCAGTCAGCCCACTTCCAGCCCTTGCTTGCCTGCACACGTACTCTCTGAGACTAGGAGTCCTCCTACAAAGCCCTTTCCAAGCATCCCTCCAAGGGATGCTACCACACCCAGCACCATCATCCAAACCGCCGATTCCAGCCCAGAACAACTCGTATTTTCTGGGAGGAACCTCTCTGACTCTCATCCTTTTAACTCTTTGGGGAGCACTTCACACCTCGCACGGAACCGCCATCTTCCAAACACCACCAAACCCAAATTTCAGTGCTTTCGTAAATAACGACCCTCTCGGGACTCAGTCTTCCTCCTGGGCCACCTGCTCCGCGCTGCTGACTCTCTCCCGCCTTGCCCTCCCCCAGCCCGCACGGTTCCTCCTGGGCTGGCCCTGTAGCCCCGAACAGAGCACCGGAGCGGCTCCCGCAGGGCATCGGCAGCACTCGGACGGACAGGGGAGCGGGGGTGGGGGTGGCGAGACCCTCGGGTGGTGTGGAAGCCACACAGCCAGCACAAGTGGTGTGGACCACAGCTCGCCACCCCCACCCCCCCCCCCGCTGGGGAGCTTCGCAGCGCGCGCGGCGGCCGCCGTACCCGGAAAAGGAAGGAAAGGGAAGGGGCGCGCGCGGGCGGGCGGGCAGCGGCGGCAGGGCTCAGCCCGTCCGGCGGCGGGCCAGGTAACCTCTGTCTTCTTTTTCTCCTCCCCTTCCCGCGGCTGCTGCTCTCACGGCCCGGAGCCGGCCCGGGGCCGGGCCTGCCCCAGCGCGGCGCTCAGGGCAGTGCCGGTGTCCGGGGCCGCCGCGGCGTTGGCAGCGGGGACCGTGAGCGCGGGCACGGCTCCTGCGGGTCACGGAACCACAGAGCGGGTCAGGTCGGGAGGAGCAACAGTGGAGCATCTGGTCCAGCCTCCCTGCTCAAGCAGGGCCGTCCTTGCGCACGTGGCACAGGATGGTGTCCAGGTGGTTCCTGAGTGTCTCCAGTGAGGGAGACTCCACAACCTCTCCGGGCAACTCGTTCCAGTGCGCGGTCACCCGCGCAGTAAATAAGCTTCTCGTCATGTTCCGGTGCTACTCCTTGTGCATCAGTTTCTGCCCATTCTCTCTTGTCCTCTTGGTTGGCACCACGGAGAAGAGCCTGGATCCATCCTCTTGGCACTCCTCCTTCAGATACTCATAGACATTGATGAGGTCACCTCTCGGCCGTCCCTTTCTGCCGGCGGTGTGGGGTTTTTAAGGCTGACTAATCTTTTAGGAAACTGAGGTTCTCGGCTTTAGGTTATGTTCTCTGTGTCTCCCTGGAAAAGGGAGGCAGCCCTCGGGTGTAGCCCTGCACGCAGCCTCCACAGCAGTTCATTCGCAGCCTTGCTGGAGTATTTATATTTACGGAATGAAACACATAAACGCTTGTGAGCGTCTGGTCCACAGCAATGGTCTGCCTGCCTAGTGAAAGAAGCCGTGTGGCCGTAATGTTAAAACACAGATAGAACATGGCAGCACAACAAATGCATTTTTGTGCAGTGGTGGAAGCACTCGCCCAGCTGGTTTGCCAAAACCTCCAGGAAATCCAGTGATTAAAGGTTGGGAGTTTCAATTTTTAAGCAGGAGCATATAGTTTATACTACTTATTCATTCCTAAGAGAGAAATTATAGGGCTTCTTTTAAGCACGAGAAAACCCTAACCTAGAACTGAGTTGGTGCACCCTTGAGGGCTTTCATTGTTTAGCCAGTGTTAGCAGTGACTCAGGTGAAGCTAAACAAAGGTAAGCTTGCACCTGGGGAGGTGTTTATGGCCAGTGACCTCACTGTGGTATGCAGCTTCATCTCCTGTTGCCTGAGGCCACACATCTGGGAAAAGTGCTGAATGCATAAGAAGTTTAAATGTCTCTCGCTGCATTGATGCTTTGAGAAGGGTTTGATTTTGTTGTGGTTTTTTCTGTTTGTTTAAGCAAATTATGAACTGGCATTAGAGAGGAAGATGTGATTGGTTCTATGCAAACTGTTAAAATTTTCCTCTCTTTTTTTAGATTGTTTGCACTGCTAAAAAGGAACTGCAATGGAGAGTACGGTATCGGTTATTTTCCTTGTATCCTTTTCCATACTGCTGTGTGAAAGTTATCACCATGGAGTGGAGACCGTTACTGTTGTGCATACATCAGAGAGAGCTTTTCCAGAAAAGACAGTGGGCATTAATACTGACTTGGCAGGACTAATACAGAAGTTTCACCTTCAAGAACTTTTTCATCGTTATGGAGAAAACAACTCTCTATCAATTGATGGGTTTAGAAAACTTCTCCAGAACATAGGTATAGATAAAATGAAAAGGATTAAAATAGGCCACGATCATGACCATGATCGCCATGATCATGACCATGATCACCACGATCATGATCATCATGATCATGACCATGACCATGACCATGATCATGATCATCACTTTCACCATAATCATGTTTCGTTGAGTAAAAGCTCCGAGAAGACTGCTTGTCCAAACCATGAATCTGATGCTAACAAAGACCACAGGAACAGCCACGTGAAGGAACCTCATAAAGCGGAGAATGTGGAACACCAGCAGAACTTTGTACGCAGCAAGAACACCGTTAATGAAATAATGGCATCTGTCATCACTGCTTCTGCAGGTGGCCACTCCGAGGTGCAGAATGTGCAACCTAGGGAAGTCAAGACGGTTGCTCGCTCGGGGCTGACCGGCCCCAGTGCCGTCAATGTCACGGGTGGCCACAATGCGAGCTGGCTTGCTGTCAGCAAGGCAAATGAATCTCGTGCTTCCCCGAAGGAGTCGGAAGGAGGAAGTTACCTGTATTCTAAACTGAAAAAACAAAGCACTCAAGAGGTGAGTCCGATTCTGTTGTATTCTCAGGAATCCGGATCCACTGGGAATGTTGTCGTGGCTTATTCGTCAGATGCTTGTCGTTCAGCTGGGTGCAAGCTTTGTGGTGTAACCATACCCATGGCAAAACACATGCAAACAACTTTCCTTGAAACTTAACGTTTTGAAGGAATGTTGTGTCATGTTCACAAGCTCAGAGGAAAATTAAGTATAAACATATACTTTGTTTAATATATTTACTATCTATATAATAATTTAAAATATTACTAAAAATGAGAAACATTTAAAATTTAAAACTTGCAGTTCTGCCTTAAAGTCAGCCTCTGTCTTGTTTTCCTAATAATATGATGAAAGTAAAAAAATCTAGTTAAAATACTGTCATTCTTATCAAAGCTGTCACAGCTGTGATAGCATAGAACCATTTTCCTTCAACCCCCTCCCCGTCTTCAAGACTGTATATAGAAACCAACTGTTAAAAATATTGTGTCAAAAAGTTACCTGGTACTTTAAAATAGTAAAAAGTAGGGCCAATAAAGTCAATAATTGTGTTGTAGACAGTTTTCTTACACAGTCAAGTCCTTTTCTGTTAAAGCCTTTAAAAGGCAATTGGGGTCTTAACATTTGCAGCCAGGTAATTCAGACTGGATGTTGTGTAACGTGTGACTGTAGGTACTGAATTCACAAGTTGTTGCTGTGTTCTGCACAGTCAAAGCAGAAGTTCTTTAAACTTGGTGAGACTACATGTAGGTCGTCCAATGGGGAGCTCTTTACTAGAGGAAGTGTATGCAGAACATGCTCTGTGTAAGACTTTCCACAGTAGTCACTTCTATAAAAAGGTTTTTGACCTTGTTATAGCTTCCTTGTGTGGCCTTTAAAACAGAATGAAATGTATTAGGCCTTTTCTATTTGTACAGCAAAAAGCACCTGACCCACTTGTGCTGAGAATGAGTGATAATTATGTACCAGGACTCCCAAATGAGCTTTCTGGGAGAGGAAAGGGGTGGAGGGACATTTTTCACTTAAATTGGTCTGTTACCAGTTTTTGAGTTGTGTTGATACAGCTGTTTTTATATGGTACCACTGCATTTCAATTAAGATGGGATGTGCAGTCCTTTTAAGGTATGTCACGGTATTTTGGTTCTGGTTAATCTTTAACATATGTCTTATTTCCACAGTGCTCAAATGCTTCAAAACTGATGCAGTCACATGGAATAGGCACTCAAGTATTGCTGTCTGCTACAGAATTTAGTTACCTCTGTCCAGCTCTTATTAATCAGATCGATGGCAAGTACTGCATAGTCCATGCAACTAGTGAAAAAGCTGAAACTCCTCCCAAAAGTTACTCTCTGCAGATAGGTAGGTTGTTTTTTAACATCAAAGCTTAATGGAAACATATTTCAGTTGGTTATGAATCTTTGTGGCTTACCTGTGATCAGAAGTGTTTGATAACAGAAATGTTAAGCAAACAAAATCATGTACAGCTGTTACTTACTGTTGTTACTGCTTTATTTATTTTTTTTTTACCAGCCTGGATTGGTGGCTTTATATCCATCTCCGTCATCAGTTTTCTTTCCTTACTGGGTGTTATATTGGTGCCGCTGATGAATCGTGTATTTTTCAAATTTCTTCTAAGTTTTCTTGTGGCACTGGCTGTGGGGACCTTGAGTGGAGATGCCTTCTTACACCTCCTTCCACATGTAAGTATTAATTACTGTTTCATTTCTCATCTCGGAGAACTTGACACCTGTCTGTAATACTTAATGATAATTTTAATCCCTTTTAATTAATACCAGTTTGGTGAGTCACTTTTCAGCCTTGTAAGATAGATTATGTGATGGAATGGTTTTCCATTTGAAACTGTTTGTGTTACTCATTTCCGTCCTTACAGTGCAAGAACTTCACAGCGTTATCCCTCTCTCTGTTTCCTGTTTTTAGGCATATATATGCTGCCAAGTCACTTATTGTTCCTTGTATGCAAGAATTTTACATAAATGTTCTTAGTTGTTTATGGCAATGCTACCTGTTCTTTTTCCAGTTTAATGGAGTTTACAGATAGTGGAAATTGCTCACTGAACACTTCAAATGTGGAATAGATAATCAACTATTTTCTGTTATAAGCCACTTATGGTGATGGCTTATCTATAGTAATTTTTTTATCAGAATCAAGCATATCTGAAGTCCAGGGAAAATATTACTTGATAGTTGTTTTTGGAGTTGTTTTTATGTAATATGGACAATGAAATAGGTAGAAATTTAGCAATCAAATTCCCTTCTTGAAGTTCTCAGACAGACATTTTGCTGCTTCCTCTCCCAAAAGTAACTTGTTCCAGCTTTCAGAAAAGTATAAGAATGTAGCTTCAGTGAATGGGTGAATACCAGGCCTATTCTCTGTCCTTACAATGTTTCTTTCCATCAACAAATTTCCAGCCAATGGATTTCTTTGTAATTCTTTGAGTCTGTATGCAGAGCATTTACCCTGTGAAACTTGTCAAGTCTGGCCTCCAGACATGAGGAAAATAACATGGAAAAAATACTTTCTACATTTCTTTTGTTACAGTTCTTTTGAATGTAACAACTTTCCACCTTTGGTTCTCCTTTTAGTCTCATGGAAACCATCACCATCACCATGAAAAGCCCCTAACTGAACAAAACAAAGGCTCTATGCACAAACATCCTGCATTTCAAAGTACAGGGGAGAGTGCTTACCTGGATTCTACATGGAAAGGACTTACAGCACTTGGAGGCTTGTACTTCATGTTTCTAGTGGAGCATTTGATCACTTTAATAAAGCAGTTTAAAGACAAGAAGAAAAAGGTGGGGAAACTAGTACTTTGAAGCTCTATTGTATTGCATGCTCATTTCTGAAAACACTTATTAAAACCCTTTTGCAAGTATTATATGTTTTTGATTTAATAGCGATAGCTGACTTGATTAGTGTTAGAATTTCATTTATATTGGTGATACATACACTTTTAAACTGTGTGATAACCTTTTTGTGTGGTCCCATTATTAAGGGCTTTTAGCTATTTCCATAACCAGACAATGTAGTACAGGCTTGATATCACAGTGAATTGTTTAATAAGCAAATGTGCAAACATCCAAATGCACCTTTGTTTTAACAGAGTGATTTAAGAAGTCACTGTTCATTATTGACTTCCTTCTGACTGAATTTTGGCAGGTCATAAATGTTGGTAACTTGCCAATTACTCGTTCTTTACAGACTAGTGTAGCCAGGAATAATCAATGATGTAAAAGCCGACTCAGTAAAGTAAGATACAGGAAAAGCTGGTGATATAATAGAATCATAGAATGTTTTGGGTTGGAAGGGACCTTGAAGGTCGTCTGGTTCCAACAATCTTAAGCTTTACTTTGATCATGGGAGGTTGTGTTGGTGTGGTTTATACTGAAGCTAAACTAACTGTGAGCTTTCCCTATCACTAGTTAAGTTTATTTGACAGGAAAGAAAATGAAGAGTTTCAAGCAAAGCAAGTATTTTCTGTGTCCTTCTCTGAGCCACAGGAATGAATCTCCTGTTAGACTAATTACACTCTTCTAGATACTGAGTCTAAATTGTTGTGATACAGACATTAGTGAGCAAGGATTAGAGATTTTACTTGGTTTTCCTTCTGTACATTATTAAAAAAACCTTTATATTGACCTTACAATAGAAAAGAATGAGTGGAATAACTTCTACTCAGTATTTGATGTGTTTTGCTTCTCAGCTAACCCCTTTGCTTATTCCTTGTGCAAAAATGTGGTGTATTTATGTGTGTGGGTTCGTTGTTTGTGTGGTTCTTTTGTTTTTTTTCTCCTCTCCTGTGGAGCCTGAGGAATCCTTTTTGTCTTATACTCAACCGGGTTTCTAATATTCCTCTTCTCCACTCTTTATACGGCCTCCATGTTGTCTTCTTTCTATGCAGGCTGCATAAATGTTGTGAATATAATTTTGCTTATGTATATCCTGAAAAATAAGTACAATATTTGTAACTGCAGTATTTTCTTTTGGACTAAGAAAAAAAATGAAGATGATGGAGAAAGTAAGAAGTTTTCAGCGAATGAAGAAAAGTTAGATGCAGATGATCGTAAGTCTCATTAATATTGCACAGTTGTTATTTTGTGGCAGAGCTGTTTAAAAAACACCTGATTGATGGCAGCTCATAGATCTGCTTCTTACTGTAGGTTGGATAACTGCCTGCTTGAATTCTTTCCAAAACCAAACCTGCCTCTGCTTTGATATATAGAGGACTAGCTCTATTTGCTGCTTTCCTTTAAAAAGGATCAATAGGTTGGAAGTGGAGAACTCACAGTTTTGAAACCTTAAGCCTTTTAATTATGGATTTAGCAGCAGAAGTTGAAGTCATCCTGTGAAGCTCTTCTGGCCATGGCTGTTGCAAATACAGCTTTACCTGCTGGCTTCTGCACTTCTCTTTAGACTGTTAGATGTTATATGTGTGATTCATTATTTAGATTTCTGTGTATTTTAAGTCTGGATTTTGTTAGTTTGATTATTTATAAAGGTGATAATCTAAAATTCTAGATATTACTTGAAGTATTTGGAGTGCAAATGATCATATGTCCCCAAGGTCACGCTTTAATCCAAACCACACCTCACTAGATACCTGTTAGCTCTTGTAGCTAAAGGAGACGCTAAGTTTTTCAGAATAATTTTATAACTAATGAAAAAGTTGTCTCTAAGGTAGAAAAAACCCCGTAAATGTATTCATTTAATTGCAGGGGAAGAATTTGCAAGTTTTAGGAGTTGGTAAAAATAACCAACCTTAGTGTGCCTTGATGTCTATACGAGGATCTCTCATGGTCTGTGTTGATGGCTTTATTTCTATGTGTTTTTCAGGCGTAAAACCAAAGTGCATATATTTATATGAAATACAGGAGTTTCCAAAATTATCTGTAACGTAATCCTCTTCTGTGTCCTTATTCTTCAGCCCTAAGATGAATAAATGGCACATGCTTTTCAGATACTTGGTCCTTCTGAAGCAATTGAACTAACAGCCTTCATGCTGTGAAACTGGGACTTGGAGCCTTATGCTGTTGTGTTTAAATTGCACTAGGTCTTAGATTAAAAGCTTTTTTACCTTTTAGGAAGCATTTGTGGCCATAATGTAAGGGCTGTTTCAGCAGCTGGAGACAGAAACTAAAAGTTTTTCTTATTTTGAACTATCGGGAATTATCTCTGAAAACTGATTAAAGAAAATAAGTTGTGGAAACCCTTAAAAATAAAATTTCTGGTGCAAGAACCTGCCTTATCAGTCTCATCTTCAAGACTAACTGGTTTGTTCTTTACCACATCACATGTTCAACTTGTTTGTTTGTTTCTTCCTAGGTGTTTTTAAAAATGTATAACTTTTATACTCTGGGGTTTTGTAACAGGGCCTGAGGGCTATCTAGGGACAGACTCTCAAGATCCATCAGCCTTCATGTCTCAGCAGCCAACTGTACAAGAGGAGGAGGAAGTGATGATAGCTCATTCTCATCAGGAGGAGGTTGACAATGAATATGTGTCCAGGGGCTGTAGAAACAAATGCCACTCTCACTTACATGATACCCTAGGACAGACAGATCATCTTAGTCACCATCACCATGACTACCATCATATTCTGCATCACCATCATCACCAGAACCATCATCCCCACAGTCACAGTCAGCGCTACTCACGTGAAGAACTGAAGGACGCGGGGATAGCAACTCTGGCATGGATGGTGATTATGGGAGATGGACTACACAACTTTAGTGATGGGCTAGCAATTGGTAAGTGTTAACTTGGACTCTGCAGCTTTGCTCTATGTGAAGACGGTGAAGTCTTCTTGCTGTCTCTTATCTCTATTAGGAATGTAGCTCATTAATCTGTGAAGCCTAAACTGCTATCCAATAGCATCATCTCTGAATAAGAAAAATCTCCAGTTTAGCAACATGGAGGTCAGTTAGAAATGAAACAGAAATTATGTGCTTACAGCTGCGTTTCTTTAGGAAATCCATAAACTTTGCTATATTTTCTGCTTCTAGCAAAGTTAAAGCTAACATTTTTCAAAACTAAAGCTAGGCTTATAAAACAGTATTTAGGACTGACTTTTTATTTCAAAACCTGCAGATGTTCCACAGTTTTTTTAATCCTAATTATTTTTATGACAAGCTTGTATTTTTCGTCACATACAAAGTAACTATGGTTTTTTTACTTTGATCAATCCACTAGTGTCATTGGTTTCTTTACTTCTTTTTCTCTTCCATCTTCACTTGTTATGCAGCAAGGTCGGGTTCTATACTTGGCATATCTGTCTTTTGGGCCCTGGTTACATGTCATGTGTAAGTTCCCCTAGAGCACTGGTGAGTAGGGAGGTGGGGCCTGGTTTCAATCTGCTTTAGCCTAAAGTTTACTCAAATGGATTAGGCAATATATATGTGTGATTGCTGTGCTGTGGGAGGTAGGCATGCATTCATTTTTGCTGTAAAATTAATTTGGTCCAAATCATTGCGTTCTTCAGAGTGCTTTTACACTTTTGCATAGCACTCATGTCACATCCAGATTTTCAGATCTTACCACCCCCTAAAGAGCAGCATTGCAGTTCTTCCTAGTGCTTGTACTAACCTTCCAGAGAAGATCTATGCTGCTTTTTGTATCCTAGGAGTGTGTGAGTAGGACAGTAGTTGTCCATTACCAGTCAGAAACATGATTCATGGAGAAGATACCAATGAAGTCACTGTATGTTGCCTTTATGCAGATTTTTGGATTAAGAATACCTATATCAATTGTAGCATTAACAGTTGGACTTGATCTTTTGCAACCTAAATGATTCTATGATTCCAGAAGTAGTTTTCTTCAGATGCTCAGTGTACTGCCCTCAGTCTCTCTTCTTGGAAAAGGTTTTAAAAAAATTTTATTTTCTTAAACATCGGTTGGTCATAATCTACTCAGAATCTTGTTCCTAAAGTTGAGCTTAATAGTCCATTTTTTTTCAAATTTAAAATTGTATAAACAGTTATTTTATCTGTAAACAAAAACATGTCTCTTTTTGTTCCTGTTTTGTTCATGTCCCTATTCTTCCCTTAACATGTTGTAGTTGCTCAGTCTTTTTTGCTAATGCTTCAGTGAAAATATTTCTTTATCACAAAAATAATAGGTTGAATATTTTGTTTTGGACTTCTGTCTGGGAGGTCAGGTTTGGGGATTGTCATTTTTTCTAGGAGAGCTAGACTACTGGTATTTTGAATTTAAAAGGTTAAAGTAAGTTACAGAAAGTGAAGTCAAATCAGTAATCTTCAGTTCTTATGCTAATCTTTTCTGATCTTGACTTTTGTATTTAAGACTAATCTTTACAGGTATTGTATTCATTTCCAGCTTGTTTAGGATACTGGGGGCAGTTCAGCAGTATCAGTCTTTCTGTAAATTTTATTGTAGGACAAGTTCATTCTTGTTTGAGGAGAAAACCCAATAATAACTATTTTTTCACAGCAGTATTTGCAGTTGTTCAGATTCAGTCAATTCCAAGTATAATGTGAAAAGAGACTTTCTTATTTAATCTCATTTTTGATGAAAGTTGAAGCATGAAATGTAAATTTCTGAGCAGATCAGTAGTGAAAATGTGGTAGAAAGAAGATTTGCATACAAATGACACACAGAATCAATTAACCTCCTGGCATTAGGGAGATTTGAGAAGGAGCTATGACTTTATAGTTACGAAGGGAAAAGTATGAGAAAGGTTAATAAAGGCTTATTGAATGGGAGAGCAATAGCTTTTAGAAGTCCTGCTGTGTAGCCTGTTCAGGCTAATGGAAATATGGGTTTCCTTCAGTTCCGTATGTGCTTAAAAGTATTATGGGAAAACATCAGTTTGATGGTGTCGTGAAAATGCTACTTGTGTAGTCTTACCTGTATTTAAAAGATGTGAATGCTTCTGTAAAGATAGCTTTAGCCACCATAACCCTTCATTTAAGTTCATTCACTCTGTGAATTGTTATTCATGATTTCCATCAGTTACTTCTTTCCTCAGATCTGTTCTGCTAATTATGTAGGAACAAGTTTTAGAAGTGCTTATTTTTTTATTAGAGCATGGAACAGTTGCATCTGACTCGTTTGTACAAAATCATCATCTGTGATTTGGACTTTTCTGTGTAACTGCAATTAAATAAGTAAAATGCAGAATCCTATTTTTAGGATACGCACTAGTCTTGCGTATAAATTTTTTCCTTCAGCTTTTGAAAGAAGTGATGTCTTTAAAGTGTATTTTAAGATACCAATGATGCTACTAAATCAACTTATTGATAAGGGATAGTGCCAGATTTATTAACGTCATCTTCAGTTTGTTGAAGTTTCAAGGCTTCTTTTGAGCAAAAAAGCAAAAATAGATATTTTTATATAAACTTGTACTTTGGTTACTTCTTACTTTTCCTTCTTGAACTTTGTAAGAATTAAGTTTACTGTGGTCTTGTCTAAAGCTCCAATGCTTGATGTGTCACCTCAGAACTTACTTCCTCCCCACTGCCCCCCAGCTTAGTGTCATCTGCAGATTTGCTCTTGGTGCCATCTGTTTCATCCAGATCATTAGTGAAGCCACTGAAGAAAATTAGTTGCAGTTTTTGTCCTGGTGAGCTCTACTTCTCACTAGCCAGCCATCCGGCCCTCTTAGCTCAGCATTCGAGCCAGTGTGCAAGCTCATGTTTCCTCTTTGCCCAGATGAGACTGGCTGTAAGAGATAGTGTCAGAAATCCTACTAAAGTCAAGTTCTGTTACATTCACTGCTGTCACTGTCTCTGTAGTCAGTTATTTCCTCAAGCTGGATGAAGCATCTGGAGAGGGATTTGAAGAGGATATTCAGCATGATCTTTCCAGGAACTCAGATGGTGCTGACTGTTCCCTAAGTCCTGTTCTTTGCCTTTCTTAAAGATGGGAATAATGTTATCCTTTTCTCAGAGTTCCACCAGGGCCTTCCATAGCCGTGGTTCTCCACAGACATGTGGAGACTCCAAGACTGCAGCTTTGTAGTCACACTAGTCAACTCTGTCAGCGCCCTTGAGTGTGAGTCCTATCCTGGCATGTGTATGAGTGTTTCCAGTTTTTTCTACATATCGCTCAGCTGTTGCTTGTGTGGTTTGCTGTGCCTTGGGGATGGTGTTGGGATCTGGCTTTGCCAATGAGGACTGAGAGGAAGGCTGTGCTGATGCTTTGCTCTTTTTTATGTCTACTGCTTGTTTCCCTTCCTGATCTGTCAATTTTTCCAGAATGTTGTTTCTCAGCTAGCATTCTTGTAGAACTGTTTCTTGTTATCCTTGGTGTCTTGTTAGTTTTAGCTCCAGCTGGGCTTCCGTCTTCCTCCTTTTTGTTCCACTGCTTTTAACTTCCTTGTTGCCAGTCTTTGTTCTATTTCTTGTGTGCTTCTCTTTTGAGTCTTAATTCATTAAGACACACTGCTTAGCTGGGCATGTCTTCTGTGAGTGTTCTTGCACTAGCCACCTCTTCTGGGCACTATTTCCCTTTTGACTGATTCCCAGGGTATTCTGCACTGCAATTCCTTAAAGAATTCAGAGTCTGCTTTGTTAGAGTCTCAATTTTGCTTCCTCCTTTCCCAGTCTCCTTCTGTATCCTTAACTCAGTTACCTCATGCTCTCAAGATGTCATTTTTTGCTGTATTTGCCATCGTTTTTTCCTTGGTTTGGTGCAGTAGCATCAGTTAGAAGGCTAATCCTGGTAGGCTTTTCTGTCATTTGTATTGAGGAAAGCATTAGCAATGCAATTTAGGGCCATCCTGGATTGTGTGCCCAGTACTGTTACCTTCACAGCTGAAAAATCTTCTGTGAATGGTGATGTCCTGTGTTCACAGGTAGCCTTAGCCACCACCTTTTCTTCATTAGATGGTTTGTGAGTGGTACTCCTGGGTCTCTTGTGTGCCAGCTACTGTGTCATGGCCTTATGGCTCTTTAATTGCTTATTGGCAGCACCTTGTTTGCTGGCAGGCTGCTGGTAGCAGCTGAAGAGGAAGCTGGATGTGGTTCTGCACCCTGGGGGAGGCTCTCCATGCAGCTGGGGACCTCCCATGCTGCGAGTGAGCTGTGGTTCAGCTCTGCAGCGTGCTGCGTCCTCCTCAGCTGCTGCCAAATAAGAAAAATGGCAAGCAAAAGGAGAAACAGAGAAAACCAGAAAGATGGAGACTGTTGGACTAATTTAAGGGGGTTTTGTGTTTTTTTCTTTCCTCCACTTAAAGTGTAGTAGTTGGCTTATATTCAAGCTGCCTAGAATTCAGTCTTTGACTGTTGATTTCATGTGACTTACACAGCATCTCTTACTGTTGAATTGACTTCCTTTTTCAAGTGCTGACTCTCAGATGTAGTTGAACTCCTTCCCTTTGTATCTTAAAAAAAAAAGTATTTATTGCATTTTTTGGGAAGGGTTATGTTGTGGAAAGGTATTAGTTCAGAAATAAGATAGTGAAATGTGGTTTACTTTACTTGGAAGATTCTGAAGGAGAATTTTGAAACCTAGGAATTGTAAACAACACTTCAGTTAAAGTTTAAATACTTCCACAAACAGAAGAATAACTCGAGTGAAACTAATATGTCCTAATATGACACAAGCATGTGCAACGATGCTTCTGCACTTGATGTCTAAATATGCAGTAATGTTTTGTTCACACCTTTTTTTTTCCTGTCTCTTCATAGGAGCAGCCTTTACTGAAGGGTTATCTAGTGGTTTAAGCACTTCTGTGGCTGTGTTTTGCCATGAATTACCTCATGAGCTAGGTAAGACCCCTGTATTTCCATATACTGCATGTATATGTTCTTAAAGGTGCATATGGGAGAATAAGTGATTTTATTCTGTGTCTCTGTAAAATTTGATCAGCAAACTGCATCTGTGTCAGGTTGTCTATTCAAGAATACTTCTAATTTACTTAAAGATGTTTCTAAACATTTCTTAATTGAAATCATCTTACTTTTAAAAATCTAAATATTTCTGCTACTTTGTTTAAAACTCTGCCTCTTGCAGTTACAGCTTGTTCTGTCTAGTTTAGTTGTAGTTTTTACTCTCCTTGTATATAACGTAAGTTGTGAATTGCAGGAGGATGCATGACAGAATTTGCCTTTCTCACATCTCTTTAATTTTATTCTTGTGCTTGTGCTGTTAAATGAAGGTCATGATTAGTCAAACTACTTTCCACATAACATTTGCTGCTTTTTCATTAAGTCTTGCAAAGAACTGCTGTAGCTCTAAATTAAACTTGAAACTACTTAGAAATGTTTCCTAGAAATAATTTGTCTTTCAAGCTCAAGTGATTTAAATTCATGTGCTGTCCCACGAGATATTATTTTCGTGTTTTACAATATAAGTTCAGTATTTGGCCCTTTTGTGGGGCAGCTTGTGGGAACAGGACAGATCTGCTTAGTTTAACCCAAGATGAAACTGATCTTCCCAATTGTCAAATCATTTTGAATGCAACTGGTGTTTATTTCTTAGCTGTCATAGTCACAGTCATACTGGGTGTATAGAATGGAGAAAGAAAAGTTTGCTTGCACTTTAAGGTTTAATTCCCTAGAGAGTAGAACATTCAGTTTCATTTAAAGGAGCTCGTAAACCAGTATGTGTAAACATCAAACGCTATATTAAACAGCTTGATGTATTTGTGCAGTAATGTTATGCAGAAATAGTTATTCTGGGGAAAACATACCTGATTTTATGACTTGGGAGGAGTTGAGTCTTGTTCATATTAATCATGGAATCTTGTATTAATTACATGTATTAAAAGTTGTTAGTTCAGATATACAAAGTAAATTCATGTTATGAATCTGATAATTTTAGATTCAGCTGTTCTGTTGGGCTTGGAAATAAGAAAAATCTTTTAAAGTTTAAATCATACTTCTTTAATCAGCACAGAAAATTTGATAAGAAATACCTTCTTTAGCAGAGGACATGAAGTGGCATAGGAATATCGAAACAAATGGGACTAGCTGAAGTTAGCTGGGATTAAAATTGGATCATTGTTGTTAATGCTAAACAATGTTTATAATACACCAGTTCATCTTATCAGCAGTATCTTGTAGGAAAAGCTGTTGTAACAAATTACTCAACTCAGCTTTGAAGATCACTTTTGTTTGTTTGTTTACTTTAACTGGAGATAACTTATATAAGCTTCTGTTACTCTGGTTTAGAAAAAAATCTGTTCTGCGTTACAGGAAATCTGTTTCTGGCTGGGGGCCTATCATTTCTTCAAGTAAAATTAAGACACTAAGGATCATTTACAGAAATTAACAAAGAAATTATTTTAAAATTTATGAAAAGACTTAAAGAACAAAGAGCAGTTACAGGATAATAAATGGAATAATCACCATTGCTTTATGCAGTCGAGTGGGAATATTTTATTTTAGGGACTTCTTTAGAATGCTCATGTATATCAAGTACTGCAACATTTTACAGTGGTGGTTTAAATGCAAACTACACTAAGATATAAAGCTCTTAAAGAACATCCAAAGCAGGGCTATGAAGATGGTGAAGGGCCTTGAAGGGAAGCCATACAAGGAGCAGCTGAGGTGACTTGGTCTGTTCAGCCTGGAGGAGATTGAGGGGAGACCTCATAGCTGTTTACAGCTTCCTCGTGAGGGGAAGAGGAGGGGCAGTGATCTCTTCTCTGGTGACCAGTGAGAGGACCCAAGGGAGTGGCCTGAAGTTCTATTAGGGGAGGTTTATGTTGGATATTAGGAAAAGGTTCTTCACCTAGAGGGTTATTAGGTACTGGAACAGGCACCCCAGGGAAGTTGTCACAGCACCAAGCCTGACAGAGTTCAAGAAGTGTTTGGACAATGCTCTCAGGCACATGGTGTGTTTCTTGAGGCTGTTCTGTGCATGGCCAGGAGTTGGACTTCCATGATCCTTGTGGGTCCCTTCTAACGCTGGTTATTCTGTGATTCAGTGCAAAGTTGCTTCTTCCAAAACTCCTAAGACTTTAAGGTTATAAACTTACAGTGTTTGCTGCTGTGTTTGTTTGCCGTGCTTCATGTGCATCCTTTAATTTTCCGTCCCCCAGTGATTTCTAATTTTATGAAGGAAAAAGAATAAGACAAATAACAGCATAGACAGAGCTTAGTAATCTTGTAAGTAAGAGAAGTGTAAGTAAGAAAATACTACAATAATTACCTGAGAGTGAAAACTTTGGGTGTTTTTTTTCCTTCCCCTGTTGTAGGAGATTTTGCTGTACTTCTAAAAGCCGGTATGACTGTCAAGCAAGCTGTGCTTTACAACGCTCTGTCTGCTATGCTGGCCTATCTTGGGATGGCAACTGGGATCCTTATTGGTCATTATGCAGACAATGTCTCAATGTGGATATTTGCACTTACTGCTGGCTTGTTCATGTACGTGGCTCTTGTGGATATGGTAAGTGGCTAGACTTACTTGAATTTTATATAACACAGTTTAAGAATTAATACTAATTTTTTCGTCTCAAATTCTTCCATTTTTTCTCCCTCAATTAACTTTCTCTGTGCTTGGAGGTGCTAATGAGTGTAAGTGCTCAGTTAAATGTTAATGTGAAAGTGCCTTTATTCAGATTACTGTAGGAACAGGCTCTGTTTTCCCCTTAGCTGTTAAACAGAAGCAGTTAACAGCAGAGGTAAAGAATTTTCTGCTGACAGTGGCCAGTATAGCTGGTAAGACTGCAAGTTGCACACTATCAGCACCACCAAATTTGCTCCAACTTTTCCATGAAATCATTACTGCTTCTTGGCATGAAGACAGATATTTTTTAAAAATGTATATTGTACCTCCAGAAGTATGTTTGTACAAAGTGGATATTTGTGAAAGCTCAACTGTCATTTTAAGAATAAAACTCTTGGCTCAAATCACTTATTAAATAATCATATCCCAAGTCAATGGTTGACTTAGGACATCAGCATAATTATCATGAAAACAATAATTAGAACATTACTGGTTCTCTCCATCTGTAAATATGAAAGTAGCCTCTCACAGTGTTGTCCATGTTGAGTAGCACCTAATTCAAGGAGCAATATTAATGCAGTCGACAAGAACTAGAGGAGTAAGACTCCTCCACCTTGTGCCTCATGGTTGAAGAACTGGGTTTGAAGTAATTGTTTGTTTTGAAGGCATTTAACATTTTCATGTTTGTTTAGGTACCTGAAATGCTCCACAATGATGCCAGTGATCATGGATGTAGCCGGTGGGGATACTTCCTGTTACAGAATGCTGGGATTCTCTTGGGTTTTGGGATAATGCTGCTTATCTCAGTGTTTGAACATAAGATTGTATTCAGGATAAACCTGTAATCCTGGCTGCCAGAAAGACAGTTTGGTGTTAAATTATAACTAGTAGGGTTTTTTTCTATTAAGCTCCTTATTGGAGAGGTACATTTGATATAGACTAGATATTTTTATTGATGTGCTTTGTTGTTAAGCCCTTTCCTCCCTTCTCCCCAGATAGAAATGAACACTGTAAAGTTTTGGTTTTTTTTACTTGGGATTTAGCATTGCTTATGGTACTGTGGAAAGTGGTACTTAGTAAAACACGGTTAAAGTGCCAAATCGGTATTATCTTTGGGGTTAGGTTGGTTTTTTTACTAAACTTATTTACTGTATGTAATTATATGTAATGTTTTTTTACTTCAACGGTTTGGTTGGTTTAGAGAGGCAAAACAACAGTGGTTTTTATTTTAGCACAATAAAAATCAGTGGATACAAATCACAGTGAACAGCGTAAAATGAGACAAAGATGTAATGGTTAACATGTGTTTATATTGGTAGACATTCATCTCTTCATCCACCTAGTGTATACGGATTTGCAGTGGTGGTGCTCTCAACAGCTTGTGGATTCCCTGTGTCTTATTCCAGTTGGTTTCTACTCCACACAAATTAATATGAAATAACGTTCTAAGTGTTTGCATCAAATGTTTTACTTGTTTCATCCCTTCTGATACTAGTTGCTTTTCACTGATTTGTCAAATCAGCAACAAAAGTACAGCTATGAAATTGTAAAAGTATGGCTCTAAAATATGTGAATTTCACTAAAAAGGCTTTAAAACCAGTGCTATATCCCACTTTGCCTGAAATGACAAAGGTGTATTAAGCCTGTTTTATATCAAAGAGAGGAATGGTACAGGCTGAGATAAAAGTCATTTACTATAACAGCTTCCTGAAGTCAAGTGTTGGTTTACTTTGGAAAAATGAGCTGAGTGGGAGAGCTGCCTACTTCTAGTTCAGTATGATTGCACACAAACTTGTGCTCGCAAAGCAGTTATAGTCTTTGCAAGAACTAAGGCTGAAAAATACAAAATACCAAAATTTCTTTGACAGCATATCTAGGGAAGCAGCATGTTAAGAATAATAAGTGTAGACTTAACTATGTGGTTTGAACTTAATATTTTTCACGACCCTGAATGTAACTGAAGGAAGAAGGCTGAAAAAAACAATAGCAAAATAAATAAATTCTGCATTTACAGGGAAGGTGAATGTTAGACAACTTTTGTTTGATTACTAACTAACAGCATTATGGTATCTTACTAGCTAGCTTTAAAAATCCCAAAAATATAACAATTAGAATTTGTTTCTGATCCACTGCTTCAAATCATGAGCTGAATAAGAAGCTTGGACACCACAGAAGTGTTTAATGATACCTGATGGGTTGAAACAGTCTGTTGGTCTATCATACAATGGAAGCCAAAACCTATTCTATCACCTCAAAAATAGATGTTTTCAATTAATTGAGTGGTTTGAGAGTTTTTTATTAGTTGAGAAATGGGTATCACAGGAGTTTTTGCAGCCAATGGAATATTAGCTTCTGCTCCTCCTTCAGTCTTTTCTGAGGTTAAAAAGATTGAGGTTTAATCTTCTGCCCACAGTGATGAAATGCTGTTCAGTGCCTCCTTTGAAGCCAGGGGACTGAGAAAGGCATACTTCCTTCAGCGCTGCTAATGCATCCTGAAAGCAGCACTAAGCTATGATGAGGTCTTAACACCTCCCCTATATCTGCACATGTAGGACCCTGTGTGTCTCTGCTTGGTGAGCAGTTGCTTGGAGAGAAGAACAGAATTCCCTTTTGGAAGCACTCATTTTCCTCCTCCTAACCTAACTTTTCATCACTAGAAGCTACTCTGGTGCTGGGCTTTCATCTTTAGTGAGAACACTGACAAAATGTAGGTGTGCATTATCTCCCGTCATCAAGCAGTTTACATTCCGTATGTCTTCTGTTCTATGCTATTGCATTTGGATTAAGCCTCTGGACTTTTGTTGGAAGCACACCTCTGAACAGAGGAGTTGTGCCATGGTACAACAGCCATCTGCTATGTTTTTATAGCATCTCCTTGATCACCCATCCTGTGCTGTCTTTACTCCTTTCTTATAGCAGTCATATTCTAGTGTTCCCAAGCTTGAATTAGTAGTATTTATAAGTATGATGAAAAATGGATATATATCTACTCATTGCTTCTGCATCTTCCATACACTTAAACGGATAGCTTATTTGAACTCTCAGAAGAGAAGGTAACCTGGTTTTTTCAGTCTTAACTCTGATGATAATTCCGCCCTTTCTTCTATGTTCATTTAACTTCAGAGTAGCTAAACTCTGCATTAAACCCACCTGCTGATCTTCATCTTTCCCTTTCCACCTCTAGTGCTTGAATACCATAATCTTTGGCTCATCAAAAGCTGTTTCATTTTTGCTATCACCACCTCCCTTTTAGAAAAACAGATCCAAACAACCATGCTGACACCCATGCTGACACACATACACACACTAAACCTGTCAAATGGAATTTTTTCATGCCTTTTCCTAAACTGACCTCCAATCTTGGCAGTCCCACCTCATTCCAGATCTCTCAAAATATAGCTGCTTTTCCCCTGGAGGTGTTCCTGATAATCTCTTTATTGGAGCCGAATGTATGATTCTTTGGGGTGATCTGATTTCACCCTGACCTATCTAAACAAGTCTTGCCTTTGCTACGGTAATAGTGCTGGTCACCATCAGTGCTGATGTGCCTCAGTTTGTGCTCCGGTACTGCTCCTCATGGGCAACACATATTCCTGAGGAAAAAAGTCAGCAAGACTTGTCCCTTCCTTTCCTCCAGACCTCTCATTGTGACTGTTCTGCATGATGCAGTTTCTGGGATGCAGCCTCACTGTGTCCTAGCAGGCTTTGTAAGGCTTGGGCACCATGTTTACCCAAGGTGTAGTAAACCACCATAAATACTGTGCACTTCAGCCCATGGGGCTTTCACCTTCTGTCCTGCACTCTCAGCTGCTACAGAAATTGGGCATGCTCCACCTCTGTGGTCCTGAGGGATTTCAGACTTGGATGAACTCAATTTGCTTTGAATTTTTTACTAGCCTACAACCATAATAGCTGCCAGTTCAGCTGGACTTCTGTTGTCCACGTACTGGATATGACACAGGAAGCGGACACGTGGCCCAGTGTTGCTCAAGAGACTTTAACATCAGTGACTAAATGATGGAGATAAATCTACACATTTCAGACAGTGTTTCCAGTGGGTTCTTGGCTGGTTTTTGATGTGCCCAACTGACATTAAAATATCTGCATATCAAAACGCATTGCTAATGTAACAATATGAAAAATGAATGGCCTTTAGAGCATGTGGGTAGAAATGTCTCTAACCTAAAAAACAAGCATATTCCACCTCTTTAATGATTGATGGAGAGATGTCCATGACAGACAGCTGTCCAAACTAGTAATTGAGAAGACTGAAACTTGCTGTAGGTTTGTACCAGCAAGATGACAAAAGGTTGTTTGTTTGTTTGTTTGTTTTGGGTTGGTTTGTTTATTTGTTGTTTTGTTGTCAGCCTTATAAAGTAGAATCTGCATCTGTTGCAGTGTACTCATATTGGAAATATTCGTGGTTTGGCCAACTGATGGGGCAGAGCCTCTAAGCAGCCCTTTTATGCATATATTTTTCTGCAGCAGTTTATAATGTGCCTGCTGATATTCTGACTGATAAATGGAAGTGTCTGTTTTGTGTATCTGTCTATAGCTTAATTATGGTACAGACCTTAATTTTATATGCTGTTACAGCTGCCTTTAGCGCCTGCGCTAGATGCAGGTAAATGGAATAGGCAAACAATGCTGGAATCAGTTGTTTGGGATTTTGGTAACATGTTCTTCTAATAATTTTTGCCTGTATTTATACAGAAAAGTTGTCGTATAGTTACTATGTGCAGCGAAAGTCAAAACAAAGGAGTGGAAGCTCTCACCTGCCTGGCCTGTGGGGTTCAGGCGCCGGTACGGTTTCTCTGCTCCTTTGTGGCTATATGTGATGGCAGGTGTGTATTTATGTTTATCTAAAACACAGTGAAGGCTTAAATGGAACTGAGAGGCTAAAATGGAATTCATCAAGGCTCTCCTGCTGCCTGAACTGAGACACCAGCACAACTAAAATTTCTGTGGAAAATGTGGCTCATTGTGTGTGTGTGCCAAAAGCAAGAAACAAAACGATGTTTTAATGAAATGTGCTGTTTACTTAAGGTACCTTTTTTGGCGTGTATATATATCATGACTGTTGCTGTTACTGTATTGCTGTGTGCTAGAGAAAATAAACCACTGAACCAAATGCTGGGTTTTGAGGGTTTTTCTCACTGACGTAGATGTGGCGAAAGATGCTACATCTTTCGTTTACCTTCTCGGGGCGGGTGGGTGGGGTGGGGTGGGGGTGGGGGAAAAAGTAAAATTGTATTTCTTTGGAGTTTCCCCTGCCGGCGAGAAGGGGGCCGGGTTGGGGCCGCCCTCTCCTCGTCATCGCGGGCGCGCCGGCTGGGCGGGCCAGGATGGGCGGGATTGAGGCGGGGGCGGCGGCGGCGGGTCCGGGTGGGAGCGGAGCGGTACTTTACGCGCTGGTACAAACCAGGTACCGCCGGGCGGGGGGGGACCCGGACTGGGGCCTGGGGCGGACGGGGCAGTGACTGGTGTTTGTGCCCTTGTTGCAGACGTGAAGGGGCGGCCGTGCGAGGACTTCTGCGTGCTGCAGCACTCCAACAGGCGAGTGGGGCGGGGGGGCTTGGGGTCTGCCCTCTGCCCGCCGCGTTCTGACCCCCGGCAGGACTCTGGCCTCGCTTTCCATTCAGCAAGGGGAACTGCCAGGTTCTGCACCTGGGATGGGGCAACCCCGGATGTACGTACAGACTGGGGAGTGAGATGTTGGAAAGCAGTGCCACGGAAAGGGACCTGGGGGTCCTGGTCGATGCCAAGTGGAATCTGAGTTAGCAGTGCTGTGGCAGCCAGGAGAGCCAATCATGTCCTGGGGGCATCAGGCAAAGCAGCCGCTCGAGTGGGGGGATTGTCTCGCTCGGCACTGGTGCGGCCTCACCTTGAATATTGTGTGCAGTTTTGGGCACCACAATATAAGAAGGATATTAAGCCCTTAGAGAAAAGGTTCTGTACCTAGAGTGTGGTTGGGCACTGGAACAGGCTCCCCAGGGAAGTGGTCACAGCACCAAGCCTGACAGAGTTCAAGAAGCATTTGGATGATACTCTCAGGCACATGGTGTGACTCTTGGGGATGGTCCTGTGCAGGGCCAGGAGTTGGTCTCCATGATCCTTGTGGGTCCCTTCCAACTCAGCGTATTCTGTGATTCTGTGATTTGTGTACTATGGATGGTGAAGGCAAGATGGGAAAATGTCATGCGTTGCTTCTGCTTGGCTGTAGCTGGATATCCATTTATTTGGAATAAATCAACCTGTACCTTATTTGGAGTCTCATACTTTACCTCCCTCAGCAGCGGCCTGTTGGGGCATTTGGAGTGTTTCTGGGGTGTTTGGTCCCAGAGGGAAGAATAAAACCTAACTACTATCTACACAAAAACTGGCAGTGCCAATGGTTCGTGTTGAGGGAAGGTGAGGCCACATTTGTGTTCCCAGTGGGTTGCTTGCTCCTGTTAAGAATTCAGAATAACAGGAAGAGCATGTTTGGCACAGGGCAGAACCATTGCCTTGCTGCAGCCTTTTGGAGCTGGAGCTTCTCTGTGGCTGTTTTCTGCAGTTCTTTCTCATTCTTTCAAAACAGAAATCAGAGTGCCTGTGAATAAAAGGCATGACAGCAACGGCAAGAGAGGCCACCCCTGCATATGTACTAAATACTAAATATGTAGTTACTAGTCTCAGTTGTCTGATATAAACAGTACTTTAAATCCTACTGATGTGGGGGAAAAGGAAATTAAAATTTGTTCAAATGTCTATGAAGACTGTTTTGCTACTCTGAATTGTGAAATATTGGCTTACACAGAAGCTTAGCCAAATGCTCTGTGAAGTATTTTACCCTTATTATGCGTGGGGCTGTAGCTCAGTTTGGTTTTTCTAGGCAGTATAAAATTCTGGGGGGATTTTTTTTTGTTTTGCAAGGTCTCAGCTCCAACAGATGACTGTTCAAATAAATGATTTGCCATCTCCCCCTTAGAAAGAGGCTGGAGTGAAGTGGAGGTAGCTTTGCTGCTGGGGCATGCTGGATGCATTCACCAGGATCCAGCTCCCTCTTGTGGGAGCTGCGCAGCCAGAACTCTCTAGGAGTGTGTGGAGATGGATGCAGCATCCACAGGGAAAGATCTGACTCTGTGCCCTGGTTTCCTCTGCAGTCACTGTGCTGTTAATTCTGGTCCTCACTGCAGGTTTTATGCTCCTCTTGAACAGAAAAGCTTTATCTCTCTTCATTTACTGGCAAGTTCTGGGCTCTCCATGCTTGTGTGTTATGCATGGTTCTGGACCAGGGATGAAGACAGGCTGTCTCTTTAGCTTGGCTTGTCTCAAACTGTCCACTTTCATGGCAAGAAATAACCCTCCTTTAGAAAAAGATGAAATGCAAGCAGCAGGTTAAATAAAGCCCAGATCACTGAAGGATTTATCTTCTCTAACTATTCACTACAAATGGCCTTTAGCTGTTCTGAGAAACATTGCCTTGCATTACATTTTGTGACAAAAATGTACTGTGCTCATACTTGTTTAAGTGAGTATCTACTTCAGCTATTAGCTGTCAAGTGAACAAAGTATGCTCCCACAGGGTACATCAACAGACAGAACAGCTCTGGCTTATTTAAAAGCAGTGGTTCTGTTTAAGTAAAAAGTGTAGTGCTTTTGATGATCCTGTCTAATATCTCAAAATGAAGCACCTTTTATGGGAGTTTTAGGACGGAGTGCAGTTTTCATTTGGGGTGGCACAGCAGGCATCAAGTAAGATAGGCAGAGAAGGTTGTGGAGCTTGCTTAGAGCACAAGAGCATGGCTTCTCAAAACTATAGCATAATACTTTTTTTTTTTTCTTCAGAATCTGTGTCATCACCTTGGCAGAAGCCCATCCTCTTCTTCAAAGTGGGAAAACAATTAAAAGCATTAATTACCAAATCAGTGCCAACTGTAGCAGACTTCAGAATAAGGTCTCTGGGAAGTCAAAAAGGGTATGGCTTTTTTCTTTCGTTAGTTTTCATTTTAATCTCTCATACTGCATAAAACTTTCTGTCCTTTCTAGGATAGAAACCTAGGAGGTTACTTTTGTATTGTATTTTAAACCAGCCCCTCTACAGCTGAAGAATTCAGACTTCCTCAAGAGGTGCCTGTCTGGCTGTCCCAGCCCAGGTCGTGCAGTGCTCCTACAGCACTGGTGGTTTCCAGTGTTGCTCAAACCCACTCACTTTTAGTAATTTTTTTTTTTTATAGTATACAGAGGGACATAAGCATCCCTGAAAAGACACAAATTTATTTCCAGGAAAATGCCAAGGATTTGGAGACTGCTGTTTTTCTCAAGCTAGTCTAGATAGCAAATGGACCAGTTTAGTGTGTTTGATGGTGGGTTTTTGAATGTGTAGTTTAACCTGCTTATACTGAAATCAGCCGTGCTGTTTCTTCCCCGATTTTAATCTGATCAAACTACAGGTCTGCTATTCTGCAAGAAACTTAATTATGACTCAATCTGGAAGCCCTTAACAAGCTTCTGTTTGATTTGTGCATGTAACTAAGTTGGCATCTTCCCTTCTGTAGGGAAGCACAGCTCTGTAACTTGCAATGACCTGTAACTATGACCCATCCTTGCTTTCTGAGAAGCTTGCAAACTTATGTTGCTGATGGTAATACTTTTAAAAGCCCTGTGTCATTAAACTACATATATATTTATTTATTTTCCAAATGCAGGGAGCTCAGTTTTTAACAGAACTTGCCCCTCTGTGCAGGATATCTTCATCAGATGGAGAGGAATACACCATTTACAGGTAAGGTTTTTCCCTTTTTCTTCTTACCTTGACATACCATGCACATCTACTGAATCTAAACACTTTTGCAGTTGTATACGAGGGCGGCTGATAGAAGTGAATGAAAACATTCTCAGTAACCCCACTCTTCTGCAAGAAAAGGTAAGACACTTTCTTGCTTTTTATTTTTAACTTTTATTTCACTGCTTACTTCAGTCTTGCTTTACAGCCATCAACTGAGGGTTACATTGCAGTGGTTCTACCCAAATTTGAAGAAAGCAAGAGCATAACTCAAGGACTTCTGACGCAGAAGGAGTACGAGGAAGTTTTGTTGAAACGCCGTAATTCTTCTTCATGAAATCAATTCTACACTTATCATCTGTACTTGATACTAAACAAGCTACTTTTATTGTACACTGTGAGTTTTGTAGTATTGAAAGGCCTAGTGCCAGTTTTTAAAAGTGGAACTAAACTGCTTGATTCATACAAGAATAAACCAGTTCAAATAGTTTGTATATTAAAATTTCCGTACTCTTTTTCTCTGAGTTCTAACACTACAAGTTCTTAAATAAGCTCAGAATGACATGTTGGAGTATTTATGTTCCACAATCAGTTTTGCTTAATGCAAGGCTAAAACATACAGAAAAATCATATGAATTAGCTATCATCAAATTCAGCTAAACAAAAACAATATGGAGAGTTTGACCAAGGTGAATTGAAAATAAAAATGTAACAGAAGCGTAGGCACAAAGAGCAGATAAACTTGAAAATAAACATTTCACACCAGGTTGTATTTTCATGGCATCCTGAAGTCAAATAATGCCCTTTGTACAGAATTCTGTAACAATCAGTATCTATTTTCTTAAATTTTAAATGGTATAATGTCAAATCTGCATAATACTTCAGTGGTTCAACATGCAACTCAAATTCTCAGTAAATTTTAATAAAAAAAGGAAGCAACAACTACCATCTACAAATAGAGAGGGTAAAAGAAAAAGGATTTGAGTCAAGACTATTAGTCACTTAGAAATACCCTTTCATAAAGATCAGTCATGTCATCAAGATTAAAATTCAGGGGTGCAGCTACTGAAAGAGGGTTTTTTTCCTAAAACTACTTCATTGCAGGTATAACTTGTAACTAAGATAACATTTCAGTGCTTCAGGCCACAGCTTTTCAGACTATATTCCTGATTCTGCTTTGTCAAATATATAGACTGATATAGGCCGGAGATGAGTTTACAGACTTCAACAGTAGTGTTACATATAGCATATGCAGCACAGGCATCTTTACATAAAATGTCTATTAGCAGCATCTTTGGGCTGAAACATCCAGTAAGACATTCATAAGCATTAATTACAAAATCGGTATCAGTGAGCATAGGAAAGGCATTCACATTATAAAAATACAGAAGATTTAACTAGTTGGTGTTGTAATAGCTAAGTAATGGGACATCTATTAGATGTGACAAAGGCCAACAGTTTCATTTCAAATTAACCTGGCTTGACTTTCCACAAATGAAAGCAATATCGAAAATTCAGGAAGTGTTATTTTCAAATGGGAGTTCCTGCATTTCTCAGTGCTATAATTACTTGCTCTCTAAAAACGTCATGTTTGTTACATGATTTTCTAAAGACTTGATGCCAAATGTCTCCGCTCTCCTTTCTGGAGTATGTGCATTTGTACCAGTTCGTATTCTGTCTTCTTTCCATGGTGGAGCAGGTTTAAGGCAACCATTTCCTGCTTTATTCTGTGTATATATAAAAAAAAAGAATATTTCTTAAAAACAATCAATCAACCAACCCCAATGAAACAAAACCCAAAGCCTATTTAAAATAGTGCAGATGAACCAAATACTGACCTTTCTCAGTAATTTGAAGCAAAGTGGAAGAAGTTGGCATAATAGAGTCATCACATTCCTTGTTTTCAGAATGCATGCATCAACCTAAACAAGACAATTAACAGTAGAACAAGACCACTCATAACTTGTGTTAGGCAGTTGTTTTCTACATGAGATGGTAATCTGCTCTGAGCTGGAATAAGTAATATTTCTCCTTCTGAAATCTCATGTAATCAAATGGGTTTGCCTACATTTTTATAAATTTCTCTATATAGTACATGTAAAACAAGAGCATCCTTTCTGTTTAGCTAAGACTTGAGCTATGATGCAGAAGGGAGTGACACACATCCCAAGAGAATGTGTAATTCTCTACTAACAATACAATATTAAACAGTAATAGGAGTTTCTTGGAAAGGAGCTCTTGTCATGTAAGTATGAATCATCACAATTCTTCATGATTTTCTCTTCTGTTTTATGTCCTGTCAGCATGCTTTAGAAAGCCATGCATCATGAAAGCCTCACTTTGATGTGAGTTACACTAAGAGTTGTCTTAAAGCTTAGAGCATTTGAGTTCATGCCTCAAGTCTGACACTCAGCACAGATTATAAATTTGGGCCCTTTACAAACACTAATTTGAGAGCCTAGTACTGCTTTGTAGTGATACATCACTGTACAAACAGACTGGAGTTCCCATTCAGTTTAGAGAGTGTAAAACAAACCAGGAGGTAGCCCCAAGGTGCTCAGTTTGGTTCTGAGTGGCTTGCATGCTCTATCTAGTTTTAGACCTTGCTGTAAAATTGAAACACCTTTTCCACAGCCAGTTGGAAACAAACATTCAGGTGCACAGAAGTCATGTTGCTCACACTAATCATACTGCTGCTCAGGGATACTTCAGTTCTTCAAGAAACCTGACCTCCAGTCCCCACTGAGTTTTGCAGATCTACTTCTTGTGGTAATTAACAATGTTGAAACTTTCATGGCAGCTGTATAAGTATTTATTTATAGCAAATATGAATATTATCAGAAAAAATTCTGGGTAGTCTAGGGTACACTACCTACCTACTGAGAAGGAAGCATGTATTTCAGAAATAGAGCCAGGGGGTTGGAATTTACATTTATATATATTTACATTTATGCTAAGCATTAGTAACAACAGAACAACAATAATTATTACAGTGGTGGAAATACTGAAGCCCACAGTGAGGTATGCTTAATTACAGTTCCTATTTCTCTGGATGAAATTCGAGTGGATTACAGTATTATTACTGCAATCTAGTGGATTGCGGTGTAATTATATACAGTATTACTCCATCTCTTATTATTCTGCTGAAAATTCTCATTTGCAGCATGATAAAATCCCAGTACTTCTCTTTATCTAGTGGGTAAGGTCAGGGGCATGTTGATAGAAGTTCTCTGAAAAAAGATCTCAGCAGCAAAAAGAATATAAAGTAGTGGAAGCCTATGGACACCTTCCCACCTTTTAATTTTTTTTAAGTGCAGTCCAGGAAAATCATTGTCTTGGCAAACATTTCTGTAAACTCTTTCAGTAACAGTAATTTCAGTACTTTAAGCAATAGGAAGGAAAAAATATCCTATTACTTATTTTACTGATTCTTAGACTCAATAAGTCAGTAAAAGCTCAGAGTAGGGAAACTGTTCCTTAAAACATTAATATCAATTATATGTATGTGGCCATTGGGCCAATTACAGAAAACTTGATATCCTATGATCCCTAAAAAAAAATTCATATAAGCCTGTAGAGTAATACCATCCAATATCCAAGTCATCCAATGACAGGCTTCCATGTATGCTGGGTGCCAATGTACTGTATTTTGCCTCCTATCAAACTCCCAGCATGAATGAGTGGATCAGGTCAGGATAAACTTCAGTGAAACCCTTCTCTGGTAGTAGGGAAAACATAAAGAAAAAAAAAAAATAAAAGGCCAGAAGACAACAGCACCCATGCTGGAGAGAATCCCTTCCTGAGACAAGGCAGTGCAGCAAATGGCTGGGACTAGTTATCAGAGAGGGGTGTCCCAACAGACAAAACATTTTCAGCAAGGACAGCAGTTCTTATGGTTTTTCCTCTTTATTTTGCACATCAGCTGCTCAAAACATGTTAAGTGCAAAATAATACTTTCGTTCCTCTCCTACACAGGGAACAGCAGCAGTGACATACTGCATAGCAGAAAAATGCTTGCTCAAAAGCACAAAATTTTGTACTTATTAATTTTTATGATCCTCTGTCAATCCAGAAGCCAGTCAAGAAGTTCAGCTGTCATGAACTGTTCCATATTTTAACAGGAGCATGAATTAGTAAGTTACTGCATTCCTAAAAAAGTTAGGCATTGCTTTCAGGAATATATATAATTTTTACCTTACCTTTGTAAACGTAGCACTTTTTCCCTGAGCAGAAGCTTTAGCTGTTATCTGGAGCTGCCTGCACACAGAGATGAGTTTTTCAGCCTCCAACAGAAGCAAAGGCTTGTCATCCTCGTGTACCTGAAAACATGGTTCAGGAAGACAAAACAACTTGTGTTAAAGATTCTGACATTAAGTTAACAGAGGAGACAGCACAGCCAGCTTTTAAGCACTGGTGTCATAAGCTGAATGGCTCTTTTAGAGGTCATACATCACCTGATCAGAAAAAGCATGAAGAGCTGAAGCAAGCTTTGTGCCCTCTGTGGCAAAAATCTGAAAGGAGGAGAAAGCATGAAAGAAAATGAACCACAATGGAAGTTTTTCCTCGTTGTTTTAATAGTGTGCTATAAAGTAAAAAGGTAACAGGAAATACTTGTAATTGTTGTATATATTTATAATTCACAAGTCAGCACTTTGCAGTGACTTCTGAAATAAAAAGCTACATTACAAACTGCCATCCTCCCAGATAAGCAAAGCTTAAAGGCTTTTCCTTTACATATAAAACCCCCTGTGATTTCCAATTATTTTTTGTACTGTGGCAGCTCAGAAATTTTTTGTGGGTAGATAACACCTGCCGTGTTTGTATCTTGTCCTATCAAAGGTAACCAGTCTCCTGTTACACACAAGCATGAAGGCTGGACACAAGGAATCCACGCGTTCCTGCATTTGGTCCCTTCCTTCTGTTTGTATTATGCAATTTTTTACACCCTCTTTCTTTCCCAAGAAAATACTGCTGCTCAGACTAGGATCGAGCAGCACTATATAGTTAACATTATAAGGGACTGAGCTACTACTAATGTATTGAAGTCCACTGATTTTTGCCATATAATGCCATAATTTGCTATTCTTCCTCCTATCTGGAATGTAACACCTATTGGTATAATGAGTGATGTCTCAAGCTACTACTGGAACACTGAAAAGTTTGCTTTCAGAAGGTACGTACCAGAGTTAGGCTGCTTAAAATCTACAGCTGCCAGTCAATTCATGGTACACTGTACTTATGTGTAAGGAATCAGAGACTTAAGTTCCAATTTGGCCTTCACTCAAGAGTGCTTACCTCCTGTTTTGTTTAAAACATATTACCTCTGCTTGATGAAATAAATCTTGAGTAGTTTTCAGAAGTCCTTCTCCTCTGTGGGAAATAAAGAAAGCAGAAGATATGCCATGTATAGACTGCAGATTATTTTGCCTATTACTTCCGTAAGTTATAGTCTCACCACTGAATATTTAACAGTGCACACCACTGAACTGTAAAATATCAGTCTTTTAGAAGATACTAGACACAACAATAACTTATTACAGGAACTGCATTTCAAAATATTATACCGACACCTCAGTAGCTAGAGCACTATTGGGGAATTAGCAATGGCTCAGTTCTCTTAAGCTGAACAAGAACAGAAATCCATGTCTCTGGCATACTGAGTATTATTGAACTAGTAGCTTAGAAGAAAAAAATCTCAACTCTTGCAAATAAAAACAAACCTAAACTCTTCAAGTAAGAAAGCTAACATTACAAGGGTAAGTTTCAGAACAACTCTTTTCAGTACAGCAAAGATTATATACCTGTGCTTTAATTCCCTTGATTTTCAAAGTATTTACGAACATACTTCTTAAAATGTTTTCTGTCCCCAAGAGATATTTAAATAGACGTGCTGCAGCCCTTTAACTCCTCCTAATCTTATTACTAAACAGCTTAGAAATTTACAAAAATTTATAAAGCTTAAGGATAAAATCAAGTTCCTTTCTGAATGGGTCCCAATTATTATACTCCGAAAATGAAACTATCTTCTTTCTTATAAACACTGTTAATGCTCTTCTTCCCACCAAAATTTGCTGCATACAATGTAATTACCTGGTAAATAAATACATGGAGTAGGCCATACTTGACATGCCTTGTCCATGTTGCACGATCTCATTCTCCTGATCTTCCCATTTCTCTGTCTCAGAATCCACATCAGATGTGAGCAGATGCAATTCTAATCCAAGTTTTGCAATTTTTGCCTGTTCCTGTAACCACATTTATGGTACTTGAAAACGCATTCTTCAGACAAGATAAAAATAATAAAGGAGTTTTTTTACAAAAATGATGGCATCTTACCTCAGTATCTAGTTTGACTGGCTTTAATGCTTTCAGATTTGCATTATGCTTCTGTTTCAAACAAAAATAATATTTTTAAATAAAAGGAATTTGTAATCATTTTACTAACAAATCATAAGAGGTAGCTCTATACTCAGAGGAAGACTTTGCAGGAGAGTTCTAGTGCTTTACACAAAATTCTCAGTAGAAACTGAGAACCTGTTCTGTCTGCCTTCCTGAAACTGGAATATGCAAACAGCATCTGTGCCCTGTAGATGCCTGAAATTTCAAGGAAAAGACCTCTTCCACAGTTCTTGGACTCCACTTCCTAATGCAGTACAATCTCTTCCCCTTACCCTCTAAATCTTCAGTAATACTTGGGACTAAAGAGTCTCAATCAAGTGCTCCTGCACTGATTTTTCCATCATCAAAGATGACACTATGTAACAGGGAAGTTGATTTAGTCAGCTGATGTAAGCTCCAACCCATGTAAATACTAGTGTAGCTCATTTTCTGTGTCCCTTTGTTGAAATAGCTGGTAACAAACAGTGGCACTTTGATTTTTCCTTCTTTTATTTAAGTCATGAACTATTGAAAATACCAGTCTGTCTGCAAGCCAAATACTGGCTCAGATTAAACAATAATTAGTGCAGTGCTTGCCAACTGCATGACACACTTATGCAGGAATACATCATTTGTTTCAAATTAATTTGCAGATCCTGGCTTTAACATTGTGTGCTGGTGCTGTCACTGTGCAAAGACAGCAAATACTAACAGATGTGAGATCCACAGTCCATGTTCCCAAACTGCACTGGATTGCAGAGGAATAGCAAGTACAAAGTTGGTGTCATAACTTGGAGAGGTGTGAGACAGAGGAAGAGGATGGATGATGTCTGAGGAGGAGACCAGGACTGAGACCCTTGTCTGAGAATCTGAAAAAAGCTGCTGTATTCATTAGTGGGAGTACTTGGGCAAATTAAGCTCAGTAAAGCCTGAGGGGGAAAAAAACCCCAACACTGTTCATTATGAACAGGATCAGAAATGAAGCCCCCTGGCACCACCATCTGCATCTCTCACTTCAGGCGTCTGAGCAAAAGTAAAATACTACTACTGAATTTCCTACTGCAATTTGGTGCTCAGTTTAGCTTTCATGCCATTTCTTTTTTTCCATCTTGAAATGTTTAAATATTCTGAATCTTATGAATGTCTCCCCCGATTTGGAACTGTAATTCTGCCTATGTATTAGAAATGCTGATCTCAAAGATTTAGCACAAAGGGTAAAACTGATACTCTCAATTGTGATTTAACTATATTGCATATTAGAGATGCAGTTTAAGAAATGCTGGTCTTAAGGCATCTTAAAAGAAGAAAGGAAGACAGAACCAAACTAAATTTGCATGTAAACACAAATTTTGTGCTAGAAGGTATCACAAATATTTAAGGTGCAAGAATGAAGGGTACTCAAGAAAACCAGCCCTCTAGCACAGGTTAAGCTTTTCTATCCACAAATAACTAAAGAAATCTTGTAATGTTTTTGTAGTTTTCTCCACTCTAGTGTTCACTTGCATTATTTGAATACTACAATTGTTAAAAAAGCAGACAAGTTATTCTGCTTTTAAAACATGATTTAACAACTTAATACTATAGAGAAAAAAATATACCCATGCAGTAAGCACACACATGAATCAGCACTGCTGCTCTGGTCCTCAGCTACGGCATGATCTGGGATGCCACTCATTACCAGCAAACAGCACAGTTGCAATTAAACAGATGTAACAAAATATGTAATCTAATTAGATCGACAGGAACAACATGGCCTCTGTGCAGGGACAGCGTGGGTGTTAGCCAGGCACAGAAGACCTCTGTGCTGACAGTAGGGAGAGAAGAGGCACTACTGAGCGTAACAGCACTGGGAAGAGAGGCAGTTCCAAAGCTTAACGCATCAGTTAGGCAAAGAAGTTAGTCTGTGAAGAGACTCTAGTGTCTTATGGAAGTAATCTACATCTCCTGTCTACTTTCGAACTGTGCATTTATTTTAACTCCCACTCAATGGTAAGTATCTTACAAAACTCAAAAGAAGGCAGCAACCTCTCAGAGAATAACAACGCAGAACTGTTTAAATCCTGGGCACAATTTTTTTATCCAGAGTATTTTAAAAGGCATATGAATCAACAGGTGGAAATCTGACTTCAAATTTCTCTTTAAATTTTGGCTGAAGTCTAGGAGCTATGTAGCTTCTAGACAGTGAAGGACAAAAACCCTATCAAAAGTCACTGAACCAGTCTGTTTGCAGTTTCAATATTTAGTTCCCTAACCGTGGAATTCACCCATGCTCATGCAGCCAAACATTATATTCTATTTAAATCTGCAGATTGGGTTGATAACGTATGAGCTTTCCTCTTCTTAAGGGTAAGAAGTAGTATTGTGTTTGAAGTCATAGAATTACACAACAGAAGACACAGAGAGACAGGGGATCATTTCACACCCAAATTCCTGAACACTACAGGTTAAGGAAAGAAAGCATGGAGAGAAAGAAACAAGCTAGAGCTTACTGTACTTTCTGAGATCATTCTTTCCTTTTTTCCTACCCATGAAAAGATTCAGTTCGTAGCAAGTGAATGAAATGACTGATGACATGATACTAACAAGGTTTAGAAGGTTTCCTAACATACAGATGCTCTCAGAAAGAATGTAATATCAATTATAATCAGCTAAGGATATTCAATATCTCACACCTAAACCTGGATATTTGGTGTAACTTTTTTCTCTACATTAAACACACTTAAGATCACAGAAGGAAACAAGAACCCATTATCTGAAGAGCCTACAACAGGTTCAAACGTCCATTGGTTCCAAATAGGTCAATTTGGGCTACAGTGTTAAGTCTTGGTAATTTTTTTTTTTTTTAAATTTTGGTATGTTGAAGCATATTCTTACTGTTTTAATAGCAACAATGCATCTTTAAATTATATAGCATGACAGTAGAGCTATGTGATAAGAAATGTCATATTAATAAACAGGAATTAAAGTTCATGTACAATCAAAGTGATCAAAGCACATTACATAACTAGTTACCATAGTTTTCAGTCTGTTTATTATTCCTTTAATAAATTGACAAAGTTTGGTATTTTACTGTCAACCATCCATCCATCCATTCAGGACTTGTTACCAAGACATTGCTGTCCCCATCAAGTTGTGATACAGAAAATTCAAACAGATAAAAGCAGATATAAAGTAAATACAACAAACCCAACAGCAACTTACCCCTGGTCTGGGCAGTGACAAGTAGACACGCTTCTCTCCTATGAAGAACACACAGGTTTATACCAAAATTTGTATGCACATTTTAATCAATGGGATCAAATGCCTTACTTCATCCATCCTTAAATTGCAGTACTACAAAAGCAAATTACTTACCTGTAATTTCTCCTCTCTGAATATTGCAGATCTTCTGTCTCATGCTTTCAGAGAGACAGGCCAAGAGCTCTGTACTGTTCAGATTTTAGCTCCCAGCAACTGGCAGTTAAGAAAGCTTCTCTGAACAGTTTCCCTCAGTAATATTTCTAGTCCCCTTGCTTGTATTCCATAGGGAGTAAAGCAACTCTCTCCAATGACTTACTATTTACATGCACTCGTTTTGTTGCAAAGTATAGAACATGCAGTGGGTAGCTCCATGTAAGGCTTGTTTTGGCATGGGTTGTATGGTCTAAAATTTGGAGTAGACACTGCCACTGGTAAGAAATATCTAGGCAGGTTTTTCTAAAATATGCCAATAAAACCCTCACGTTGTACTGTACTATATGTATCCCACATGCATTGTATTTTATAAAGAAAAAAGTTCTACAGCATTTTACACACTTATTCACATGTTTCTTGTATCACTGGGAGCCTCAAATATTCCAAATCTGAGCAAAACAAACAGGAAAAAAAATCCTTTTACGTGTTACCTAAAAGTTCGTAAGAAGATTTTATTAAAAAGAAGAAACAGAGCCTGGGCTAAAAGCCTGGGATTAGAGCTTCAGCTACCAGAAGCCATAATGATCTATGAAGACTTACATTTATTGCAATAGATTCAGGAGAGGAAAAACTGCTAAACGAAATTAAAATAAATAACAACCTTAAAAGCTAGTAAGAAATAAGATTTTACTCAAAAAACCCCAAGGGTACTACAATGGATGTCACTACCAGGTTTACACAGAGATGAGGCATCTCAACAAAGGACGAGCAACAAACCCTCCTACAGTCGCTACTTCCTCATCTTGTATCAGCTTCTAGAGAAATTCCGTTCTGAGTCCTCAGAAGACAGTTCCTTTGTGCATTCATGATTTTTTGAAAGCATGCCCTTTATCTCCTGACACCACAGAAAGACTGTGAGCTCCATGTCTAGGCAACTGACTCCTAAAAAACAACTTTTAGGATGTTGACTAGTGTCTCTCCACCCTCCTGATAAATATGAAAAATGTAACTTTACTTTTTTCTAATATCACCTCTTCCCCTACCCAGTTTTGCAAAAGATGAATGAGCTATCAGGGAACAAGCTGCCTAACTATTTTTTTTTCAGAATGCAGAGTTATTCAGATATTAATTGCCCAAACATGTATCCAAGCAAGATTTCTCCCTAAAGACTGATACAAATTATGAGAAGTGATTTACAATATCCCATGTATCAAAACATCAGCTAAAGGGCATGTAAGAAAGCATGTAAGACATACCAAGAACAAAAGCTAACTTGTAATTTTAAAATGCTGCAGCATAAAAGATCTCCTTTGGAGCTATGTCAAAACTTGTGCCTTGTTAAAAAAAAATAAGTTCAAACACGAAAAGATTTGACATAATAAATGGAATACAAATGTATACTGAGAAGACACACGTCTCACACACAAAAGGTCAACATTCAGAATTACAGAAACCAAATGGAAATATGTAGCAAACAGAAATAAGAAAAAACCTTGCCTTTGCTCTTGAAGTAATTCCCATTATTTGGCTTTGCAAGGTTTAGTTACTCATATTCATTTAGTTGATTATATTCAGAAAGAAGAAGGATCTTACTATTTATATCTTGGGACAATTTTAAAAAAACCCTAAAAACCAAAAAACCATGCAAACAAAAACCACATCTCACTGGACCCACAGACACAGGAACTTTCAAAAGAGCAGATCAACTCAAGGCAGAGATAATTCTACTTAATCAGAAAATACTTAATTACATCAGTATAATCACAGAACTTTCACTTCATTAACAGAATACATATATATAATTTTTCAGGTATTTAATTTCCCTAGTTTGTGTGTCAGATCTTGCTATAATAATATGAGGCTTTTTGCCACATTATGATCTTTTTATTTATTTGAGTCTGCCTTTGCTTTCCTAATGCATGTTCTCTAACATGTTTTTCGTTTTTTAATTTTTTTTAACTTATAATTTATTTTTATTTCTTCTTGTCTTCCAATTTTATGCTTTCTATTAGTTCCAATCATGTCTTTCCCTCCAAAGTGCATCTATTTCAACTTCCAAATCCTGCTTTTCATGTCACTTCTTCTCTGAGAGGATGGCAGCATGCCTGCTTCACTCTTCTTTCTAGAATTCAAATGTCTTCATTCTGAAATTCTGATCTGTATTGCCTATTCATCAACTACGGCCCTCCCAAATCGTCATGGTCATTTAACTCCTCGCAAATCAAGTGGGCACAACAAAAGAGGAGAGCAGAAAAGTAAATTATCTTCATCAACCATTCTCTCACTTCCGACCAAGTTATAAGGGAGCAATCAGAGAATTATTTATATTCTTATCCAGCCTGTTGAAACCAAAATGTTAGAAAAAAAAGAGACTGGCTGATATCCAACAGCTTGGACCGATGAGAGGTACTTCTGTCAAGTGATCCACCTCCAAGTACAGGAGTTTCAGAGTTAAGTATCAAAGCTAAAGAAACAAAATGATCCTGCCTGTGCGTGCAGAACCAAACCTCCCAGGTGGCAGGAGCCTCCCTCTTGAGGAGCCTGTCACTCTCCTAAGCCCAGACCAGATACACTGACATTGAGCAGAATGGGCCTCACCGCTGGATTAAGAAGTGGTTTAGGACTGAGTAAAAGAGGGACAACTCTACCTCCCCATACAGTTCTGCACAGCACAGAAATATTTTCAAAATACAGATGAGAGTTACTGGGCTGTGGCGTCTCACCAACCTCCCCTACACCAACATGCCTGTGGCACCCTGCTCCCTAAGACAAGCCCATTTAAATTCGGGCATGATCTGGTGTGATTATATTAAAATTGAGTAAAATACTGCTTCACTTTCAAGCCAAATACAGCCCTCTATCCAAGTGAGTTTTGAACCTTAGTATGAGAAATACCTCATTTGCTGTTATGAAAAAAAACTGGATAAGGAGCTATGCAATTGCTTGTAAAAATAAAGAAATTAGTATAAACAATGTGAATCTAGTATAATCCGAAAAATGCTTATTTTATTTTTTGTGTCCAGCACATTTAGTCACCATTCAATTTTTGCATCTCAAGCTGTATTCTGAACTCTCTAACAAAGCCAAACATTTCAGTTGGTAGTACAAAAATACAGGTTTTTAAGCTGAGGAGAAAAAAAATATATACCTCTTACTGTAATTCTATATTTTGTTACACACAATCACAACTTTACTAGGAATAAAGCACTTGATATATTTTAGTCTGTAAAATAAAGACACTTTTAGCAACCTCAACATTAAGACAAGTATCATGAATTACAAGAAGAATAAAGTCTTATGAAATAGTGAAACTTCACTGTGTTCAGAGGCAAAAGTTTTGTGAATGTCACTTTTATACTCTCTTAGCAAACAAATATTTTAGTGTCATTTATTTACTAGGTCACCAGTTGTATTTTCTAGGAGATGTCCAAAGTGTCAAGGTAACTTCAGGGTATTTTCCGGTAGCAAAAAGGTGGGACTACTAGGGGAGAAGGAGGTTCCCTCTCCACTTTTTTTTTTTACTGACAAGGGTCAATCTGAAGTCCAACAAGAGAAAACAAGCAAACAAAACCAGATTAGCTCACAATACAAAGAAAAACTTTGTAAAAGATAGGTGGATATAAGAGACCAAATTACTTCTAAGGAGATAACTGATGGCTAATATGAAACAAATCAGATTCAGAGAGAAGGTCCCTACTAGGTTGGTCTAAAAGACAAGGAAAATGGAGACATGATCTCTTAAGCATTGTTTTGGCAATGCAAGGCCTAATGTACCTGAGGCCATATAGAGAACATAAGCTACACTTAGTATCTTACCAGTGGTGGTATCAGAACAATTTATGCTGAAAGACTAAGGAAATGAGAGATGCTAATAAAACAGACTCATCTGACTATGCCAAACAGGAGAAGGTAGTCTTCAACTAGGTCTACGCATGAGATAGCCTCCAACACCTATCCATTTTCTTTTCTCTCCTTCAAGCAATGACATTGGGTTGCCCTTGTGAAATGATGCTTTAAAGAAAGTGGAAAGTGCCATTTATGGGAAATGTGTTATCTGCCATCAACAGCCCCAAGAGAAAGTTACTAACTACAGAGGAAGCTGGGCACCTCACATCAAGAACAATTTGTTTGGAGAGCCAAGTATATGCTTTGCTGTGGCTGCATGATTCTCATCTTATTATTTTTAAATATAGCAATATATATATGTATGTACACACGCACAGATAGATATAAATACATAAAAAGGTTACCATTCAACCCTGCTAGACCACTGTATGAAAAAAATCAGATACTGCATTATCAGCCCTAGAAATTCCAAATTTATTCTAACACATTAATAATAGAGCAATACCATTATTTAAGTTTCATTTTATAAAATGTTATGTTTAAAGAAAGAGAGTATGTCCCTGGCTCCCAAAACAAACCAAAACCTGCTGAATGTTAAAAGGCCCATAAACAGAATCTCTGACTGCTACACATATTTATGTGGCATTCCAGACCAAGGTGGAAGAACAAGTAGGATAACAATCATGTATTTCTCAAAAGTCTCAAATTCCCAATAACCTGTGCTACACACAAGTATTGTAAACCCACCTAGAATTTCAACATTTGTTTCCCTTCTACAAGTCTTGAGGCTCAGGCACACACTCATTTAGCAACCAGCAGCAACAATTTAAAATATTACACCCTGTGGCTGGTTGCTACTGTGCTCACAATGCTGGCAGAAAAGAACTGCTTACACAAAAAAATCAAGTACAGAAGGTTAAACTGACAAAATAAGCTCCAAAAATGGAAAAAGGTCTCATGTTAATAGGTCTCACGTTAATAGCAAGATGAAGTATTGTATCACTGATAAAGTGTCATCTAACCTGAATAAGGATTTACTTTTTCTGTATCTTAGATACAAAAAATTAAGTCCCTGTATTTAACTAACTCTAAACTTTAAAACCTGAGCAATTCTCTTAAAAATACAAGACATTCAGTATTATTATATATTACATTCTATCTGTATTATACCTTAAAGACTGAAACAAACACATAGCTGCAAGAAGTATGACAGACTACACTAAAGACATAATCTGGAAAAAATTATGTTGGACAAAAATGAAAACCAAAATGCCTTCCATTTTAAAGGTAAAGTACCCTGTGCTAAAAGTAAACACAGAATTTTCTCCTTAAGATTCCAAGCTTTTCTTCTACATGTTGTACAAATACCAATAAACTTACCAACCAGAGCAAATATCCCAAGATTGTGCAGAGTCGTCAAAGATTCCATCCAGGAGGAAGGACAGCAGTTTAAAAATCAAATAACTACATTCACTACTTTATGAAGTGAATACAAGGCAAGCTGACAGTATAGAATATATATGGATATATGTATTGTGCTAAAATACAGGAAATTAATTAAACATGCCACACAATTTAAGTTGTATCTTTACTCTCATGAGCTGATATGTCTTAGACAAACCAAAAGGTGGGATGAAAGCCCTACACACCTAATATCTGGACACTGGTGGCAAAGAGCTGTGTCTAATGCATTTGTGTCCTTTCAACAGTTCCATCTGATTTTGCCAGAACTAACCACAGTGCAGAAAGTTAAACATACCTAATCATACACAAAACTAGACCTTTAAATTTTTGGCTGCTTTTATTTGAGAAAATCCAGTAAGCAGCCTGATTCAATATCTATACAAAACCAATATAACATGTGTATTGATACCTAGATCCCACAGGATGTGGAACTGTTTCTTGCACTCCTCTCTTAAGAAAACAGTATTTCCTAAATCACACTTAAAATTCTTAGATTATCTCTTTTGAAAACTACATTTTTCTATTTCCATACAGCATTCTTACCTCGTCTTCCTTCAAACACATCATTGATTTCTCTCAATAATAAAGACATGTCACTCAGTTGAGACTCCCATGCCTCGCAGAACACCTCAAGGTTTTCTTTTGCAATCTTGCTAGATGGGTGTAATGCCAGTGTTTCTGCAGCAGAAATTATCTGGACAGAGAACAAAGCATTTGCTGTTGCAAGTCCTAGGACATAGCGTTCCACATGAATTCACAAATGCCTCCACAGGCAAAACACAAAATTAAACTGCTACTATTATGTCTTTGTAGTGTAGTCAACTGACATTTGCAGGCTTGGTGATCTTCCTTGTGTGTTCTTTTAGCTGCTACCCAGCATTAAAGTGTAATTCCTTCTTAGAACTGCTTTGAACAGTTCAACATTATATTTCAAAAAAATTCACACAAGTAATTTTTATTGATGTATTATGTTTAGTAGAAGTGGTCAGTTTGAAAGCTAAACATACCTGTGGGCCAGTGACCTGAAAGGTGTCTTCTGCATGTATGCAAGTAATCTCAAGGGGCTCAGTTCCAGAAACATGCCTCAATAAGCGACACATCTAGATTTTTAAAAAAAAAATATGAAAAGAATGGTAAAAAATATGCTTTCATTAGTAGTGAGAAAAGGTGTACATGCAAAAACCCACACAAACAAAAACTTCTGACAGTCCAGAAACTTACAGGGAACCACACAGCTGGGTGTTTTCTCATGGAGCATTTACAATAAAAATTCTGACTTGGAAGGTGTAGAAAACCACCAAGAGAAACACAATTCTTAATAAATAAATTAAAATGAAACAAAAACAATTTTACATATTTATGACAGGATAAAACTGAAAGCAATCACACATGTATAGAACTTGGTAATACTGTAGCCTAAATAATTTCACCAGAGCAGGCTTATTCAGCAATTAGCAATGATGTGGAAAATGTAGGCTTTCATCATCCAGGGGACTGAATTATATTTGAGCAAATCAGCATCAAATTAGTTTAGGGAAGTAATACTGTTTCCTTTCACAGTAAGCTAACATCCTTTTTTTTTTTCTTCTTCATTAAGACTAAGAGTGAACTTTTGCTCAAGAAGGAACATGGAATTTTTCAGATCAAAAGGATTTTCTAAGACAGAGACAGCACTTATGAAACCTACTGCACTGTCCATCAGAAATGCTCACATGCAAACACTAAACCTCATGGTTATGACTGAAAACAAAAATCAGTGTCTCACTGGAACACTAAATAGTCACAGATAAAGGGGACATTGAAACTGAAATCAAAAATTCACAGCATTGATCTGCTAGTCCTGGAAGTTCAATGGTATTGCTTTTGCTTATTTATACTTCCTCAAGCCCTGTATAGTGTGTATTTTTTTAGAAATTACTATTAGATACCATGCAAGTACAGCTGCTGGCTTTCATGACCCATATTTCAGATCAAAGTGATCTATCTTTGTATGTCTCCTACTTGTACAGGTACCTTAGCTCACAGCAACAAGGTACAGGTGGCAGACATCCTCTCCACAGCCACTCCTACAAACCACGATGTCTCAGTACTCAGAAGTCCTCTTTATTCATATGTGTGAATACCACCGTACAAAACCATAAATGCATCAGTCCATGGAACATACAAACTGCTTTTCACGAAGGAGAAAGATTTTCAGTGGCTTTCTTGACTGACACAAGACCTTCAAAATGGTCAAATTCACTGAATTAAGAAACTTTACCACATAATTTCCAGCATTATTGTATATTTGGATTCAGCTATTGCTAGATGCCTCCTGCTTGAAAGAAAAGGGTTATCATCTCTTCTTAGATCTAGAAACCCATTTTTTTGTTAATATTTTAGACTCAACATATACATACAGATTGAGTCTAGATCCAAGAGGAGAATTGGATACAACTGTATATGCTTTCTACAACACCTGTATGCCACAGTGACACCTCTGGTTCAGACCCTACCAAGAACAATACAAAATTCAACAACATACCAGGAAAACAAAGTTAAAAAAAAAAACCACCAACACAGACCAAAGCCTTCTTAAAGAACAGATTGATGCAAATCCAGCCACTCATTTTCTAAGTGTCTTACACAGTGAAAGGTGTTGTGAACTCACCTCAACAAGTTGTTCTTTCTGCTCTGATAGCTTGCAAGTATATTCTGCTACAGCTTCAAGATTTCCTTCTACTCCTGTGATTTTTAATGCTTTGAGAACCATATGATCTGTATGGTATTTTAGAAGATCTGCTGCCAAAGATGTTGCTGCACTGTGGACCTTGAGTAGCATTAAAAGGAGAGATAAACCATGGAAGGAAAAAAAATTAATTCAGTACGAAGTCAAACAAAAGACATACTGATTTTTCCAAGAAGCAAAATTTTACTGCTATGAAAGCTCATATACAGCTTGCTTATTATCTTGGGTTTTATTTCTTCTATTACTATTCAAAGTACAAAGGTAAAATGCACGGCACTAAAAAAAAAACAACAAACCACTGCAAAACAATAAAACCCCCAAAAAACAGAACAAAAAAAGTAACCAAAACCAACAACCTCACAATCGAATATGGAGGGAAACAAAACAGCAGCTAGGTAAAATGAGGACATGAAGTTACCACACTGCTGCTTTCTGATTATGTTACAGATAGGGAAAAAACAGGTGCATGAATCTGTGGGTCACCAAGTTCAGCATAAGCAAGGAACAATGTCCACTGCACTTTTCATAAAGAACACACATTAAACTGTGTGAATCAGACTGAAGCCACACAACATATGAATTTATAATACATTAGAAATTAGAATTATCAGTGGTGCAAAGAAAAGCTTGACAGTTATATAGCTTGTGACACAGCCTTAGGAAAGTAAAAACCACCTTTTCTACAAGGAGATGGGTCTTGGAGAAGTCTCAAACACTCACGCTACCAAGAAGAAAGAAGGTTCTACTTTAAACACATCCCTAGATCCAGACACACTTTCAGACTCACAGATGTGCTGAAATTGTGCTGTGAAGGACTCTGCTTGACAACAGCCATCAATGACAGCTGCTGCTAGTTCTAGTAACCAGTCAGGAGGTTTACCTGTGCCCTTAAGAACAGAGGTAAAACCAAAACAGCAACCTCTTTAGAAAGAGAAGAGTACTCTTATGCTCATAAGACTATTATGAGTCTTGTAATATTGCACTCACTTTGCTAGACTACGCTGAATATAGAACAACTTGGCTGATCAAGGAAAGTATTTTTCAAGCTCTTACGAATGCAATGAGCTTGAAACTGATGCTGTAGAGAAGGGAATATTTACTGTAATGATATGCTGGGTTTTTTATTTCATTGGACTCTATTTATTTTTACCCCTTTCCCTTGGCAGTACAGTGTACCCAGAATTAACTTTCTCTGCATTTGTTTTTTAGTTTCACAAAAGACAGCCGAATTACTGCCTCAAAACCTGCCGCAACTGTTTTTAGAGAGGAAAGAAAACAGCTATGACAACCTGCTATAAACTATTTATATAACGTTGCCTGCATGGCATTAAAAATTAGCACAAACCACTAATCTCAGAAATGAAGTCAGCTCGGAAGAAAGGATATGTGAAAGGCTTGTAATGTTGAAGTGGGAACTGGCAATTCTCATTTATATATAGGCTACATAGAGATTACCTTTTCATTAGAGATTCTTTTCATCATGATCTAAGACAGAAATATACTTCTAGTTAATGCTGTCTCTGATCATTAGCAGGAAAATCATCTCAAGGAATGAATGTAACTTTCGTTTCTTCCATAAAGAGACAGAGATGGGAAAGAACTACTTTTAACAAGGCTGTCTTGTGTTCTCAGCCACTCAGGCTCTCAAAAGCTTTTTAATTAGAGTCATAATACTTTCATTTTACCAGTGAGATCCTGGTTGCTGACTGATACACTGCAGTACCCCTGACAGGACAGTCCTCCTCAGTCATGTAAAGAAGCATGGCTACTTTGGGATCAATTCAATCACTACAGAGAGAACAACAAAAATAACATAATACTCTAAACTTACTTCTAAGCATAGCATCAATCCCGTGCATTTTAAAATGGCTCTTACTAAAGCAAGCTTTTCGACTCTATAAGTCAACAAAGCAAATAACAGAGGACTTAGGATTTGTGGGTTTAGAAATCCACACCAACTCAATTTGCTCCACAATTCCTAAAACGGCATGCTATGTTTTCACCTGCATTGCTTTTAATACGGAGCTACATCACAGGGCAGAGGTAACCTACCATTTTGTATTTTATGCCACCTTTGTTAGCTGGTTTACAGAAGATAATTTTCTATTTTTGTCACCTGACAAAGTTCTTTAACTTAAGTGTGGTACATGTGCAGTCTTTGCTGCATGACATTTTCATAAATATAAACCTGTGGGCAGGATGATGTGTTAACATTTACATTTACAGAGCTGCAAGAAAATACAAGATATTAATTATTTCTTCCACATACCATATTCCAGCCACCTGTGGCTTTACAATCTATGAAATTACACAGCTGCATACTAATTTGACTGGGAATCATCCCTTCTACCCCATTCAGCACCCAGGAATGATGTTACTCAGAAATTATAATCTTACAGTTAAAGTAGCTGAATGCCACTTTGGAAAAGCTCTGTGACCGACTTTCTACATAATGGTGACCACATTACAAACTGTTAATCAAAGAGCACAAATTATGTACCCTCCACTTTCTGGGAGCCCAACATGCTGCCTAACAGCAGAAGTGCAAAGCACTTTACTGAAACTGAAATGGATTCAAAGCACTGTTTAAATCTTCAGGACAGCTGCAGGAACTGTAATCCAGAAGACAAAATTTCTCATTTCAACTATATTAAAAAAAAGGAGCATGATTTTTTGAGCAGTTGAGGTTTTCCAGTTACAGCACCTGACAGCTCAGCCTAATAAGTTCACCATGCTTCCCTAAGATCTTTGCACTGCTCTGTGTTGAAACCCTCACTGTTCTTAGTCTTCATTTCTCCATCTGTTTAAAAGAACAGTAATTTGAAGCAGTTGAAAAGATATCTGAATGATCTGCAAATATTCAGGAAGCTGCCAGAAACCAGTAATTCTGTATTTGACTCAAATCTGTGTAACAGATAAGGCAGCAATGCTACTCCTTACCAGAAAGGGGGAAGACCCTGATCAGCAAATGCAGTCCATCCCAAGTACCACGGCAGCTATTCTATGTGTATATGTAAGCTGACCTCCAGCATGCTTGCATTTAGGAAAAGAAACATGATTTACAACAGGCACATACACAGCTGCCAACAGCAGAGAAAAAACTCCAGTATAAGGCACTGACATAACACATTTCTGCTATAGAAATCAATAGAACAGGTTAAGTACAAACAAACTGCAAATGTAATTTATTGATTTAGGTGCACACTAAAAGAAAAAGTGTTTAAAATGGTGACACACAAATCCCCAAGGAAACTTTGCCTTTACATTTAAAGCAATGATTATATGCATAGTACTTACTTCCAAACACTTCTTTTTTGTCAGTTAGCAATGAGCCCATGTATCCAATGGATTTCTAATCAGTAAGGTCAGAGAAGATAATAGCTCCCTGATGTAATTCTGATGTAGCTACTCTTTTCTATAAATAGATATTAGCCTTTTTGGGTGCAGGATACCATTTTACAACTTCACATATAACAAGTAAAAAATCCAAACTCAATTTATCTTGCTTAAGCTACACTTACCTCTCTTTTAAGTTCATTCATGCACTGGCATGTTTTTAGAATGGCTACTTCCAAGTCTTCCATGAGATCCTTTGTCTTCTGGTTTTGCTACAAGCCAAAGAAAGCAACGAACAAGACATTAGACAAAAACCCCAGCAAAACCCACCTTCATGTCATGTGTCATTAGTTCAAGGAGCTTTAGAAGATGGCCTTTTCCTTCCAGATGAAATGCACTCCTTTGCACATCCTGTGTATATCCTAAAATTCTTTTATAGAAACATTCGTCACAAAATTAAAACTAAAAATAATAGTGGTTCAATCTAATTGACTGCTTCCATTCAACAGCAATTTATTTCTAAGTCTCACTGAGCTTTTCTTCAGGAAAAGGATTTCCTTAAGCTTGCCAAGTTCCTAAAATCTGTCTAACCAGCCTAGAGTAAAACAAGAGTTTAAGGCTTTTTTTTTTTTAAAGATAAACACCCTTTTAAAATGAAGTGATACCTAAAATGTTATACCAAATGTTCTATATTGAATTATAAAAAGAGACTCTCAGGAGTCCTTGAGAAAATATTCACCCTCCAATGAAGCTATTGAGCTGAACCTAAATAGCCATTTCAGTGAGCTGATGCTATTTTATCTGCTACTGTGTCTTTAGGCACAGCTAGGCTGGGTTATTTATCAATAAAAATACTTAAAGCATAAGCACACACGTGCATGCCCAAGTATCTTCATGGATCATATATATGCATAATCTAGTACAAGGCTCTCATTTCTATCACTTGAAACATAGCATGTAAATTATTTAGAGGTGATCATTTTCCACCAGTAATAGAGCTTAGAAATACCCAAGTGTCCTAGTTTTGGCTGGGATAGAATTAATTTTCTTCATAAATCTGGCATGGTGCTGCTTTGGATTTGTGATAAAAACAGTGCTGACAACATGGGGACGTGTTAGTTATTGCTGAGCAGTGTTTACACAGCTGCCTACCAGGGCTAACAACCAACACCAAGCTAAACACAGGTTTAGTTTCTATAGTTAAAGGTGTCTATGCAACTAATATTCTATATGTGTCTTGTTTGTCATAACAATATTCTGTTATATCAGTAAGATTTATATGCCCTTCAAACTGCACTACTGTGTTAAGAACACCTAACTGCAGTATCTGATTCAAAGAGATAAAAAGGAACAAAAATGCTTTCTCATAGGTAATACACTCAATTAAGTAAGTATCCTATACTAGTACACATCTGCCATATTTCATAATGTTGGTAAGATTTTGTGCTATATGTTTCCCAGAAGCAAGACTGAAAGCAAGTCAGCATCAAAACCAGAGACTGCATTTTCCATCTCTGCTTTTCCTCTCTCTTTTGCATGTATCTTCTATCATCTTCAAGGAATAAGTAAGACAAATGACAAGAGAGAGGCTTAACATGCTTCTTCTCTAAAAAGAAAAACTCCCATCATTTAAATCATGTAAAAAAGGACAAACAAAAATAGCTTGTAAGTCTTAGTGTCTCTTCCTCTCTCCACAAGAATTAAAAAAATCAAGTCAATTTTTTAGAGTGTTTCCCTTTCCAACAGTTTAACTGTTTTCAACATTCTGTTAAAAACAGGAAATAAAACTGTGGTCACTGTTATGGGATCAAGACAACTGAAATCTCTGAACTACTCCAACAAAATACCTAACTGTTTAAGACTGCACAATGATACTTTAGTTCGCTGCCTTGTTTCCAATTACAGCTTCATTAAAATTAGTCTACTGCCACCAGTAGCCTAATTTAGCCATCAAAGAATCAATGAAGCAATGACACTGGGGTAAGGGGAGGACAGAACATATCAAAGTTGCAGAAGGCACAGAACAAACTGTGGTTTCCTTGATCAGTTCTCACTGTGAGGAATACACTCAGTTCTCTCTTCCCAGAGCAGAAGAAAGACTGCATCAAAAATTTCTTTCCAAAGTAGAGGTGAAAAGATTTACTTTGCTAAAAAGCTCTTACAGCTTGCATCCACACTGAAACCAGCTGCTCTAGTTCCATTTTAGCCTGTTTAGACAGCTCCAAAATGTGTTCTCTGTGCTCATGACTGGTATAGGCAGAGTCTGTGAAGTCTTCTGTATGTTCCAGGATAACTTCCAGCATTGTCGAAAGGTTCTCTTTTGAGAGAAAATAAAGATTCTCACGAAGACCCTCCACCTTATTCTGAAAAAGAAGCATATAAATTCCTTGAGAATTTATGTGATTATACAGTTGCGATGCAAATGCAGAAAGCAGAGGCATCATTTTACATTTTATTTTTCTCCTCAATGCTTTCTTTAGTTATTCACTTATTTTCAAAGTAATCCAACAATCTGCTTGTGCCCAGACCTCCAGTTTGAGGTTTGGGATGATTTCTTTAAAGTGATAATGCCATCAGCAAATTACTGGCCACTTACCAGGAGTAACAGCAAATACATCACTGTTCTACTGCTGTCAATAAAAAGTTTCTAACTTTAGTAAGTTTCAGAAATTAAATGTGCATTCCAATTTTGTTTGATCTTTGTACATCCATGTCATCTATTTTGAGTAGTTTTCTAAAACTTTGTATGTAGCAAATTGAATACTTTGAGGCACACTGCAAAAATTTCAATTGAATTCTAAAGGGGGAAATAGATAAGTAAATAAATTAAATCAAAGTGACAGGCTCAAAAGCAGTAAGACGTGGTGTTCATTAACTGTTCTTAACAGAGTATGAAATTTAAAAACGCCTTTATGAGGAAAAAAAACCCCTGAGCTACAAGATAAATTTCAATTCAGAACATTTCCTTTGAATGACAGCTTGTTCTTCTAAATGTTTGTATGAATATTTTTGTCTGCAGTTTTACTAAGTAAGAATTCTTGAACAACAACTATTTTAATGAAGGTCTGATCAGATCCTGATACTTCAGTTTATTCAACGTCAAGGCATCACCTCAACAAAACATTAGAGTTCTGAATGCATACTGATTCAAAAGGAGATGGCAAGTATCATGAGGTGTATTTTGGCAATGACTTTGAAATTATAGTCCCTTCTTGTCAGATTCTCTAACATTTTGGGACAGTTATTTAAGTTAACACTGCTGAAGAGATGCAGCTCCACCATTTTACATTTAAAAACTACTTTTTTTTTCCTAAAATCCTAGTTACGAGGTACTTTATTGGCTGTAGAAAACAATATAATTTCTACTCTCACCTTGAATTCTTTGATGCCAGAATATATGCTGATGGGGGCCATTTCATTTTCTCCATTTGGTCGCGAGTCAGTTACAATTTCTATTACCTGCTCCAAAGCTAGTCTCATCCGATGAAACACTCCATCTTTGTTAACACGAGCAGATTCACAGTCTGGATGCCGCAGACAAGTCTTTTTAAAGAAAGTTAAGTAACTATTATGAAAGAGTACACATGCAGTATATTGAAATGAAAGCTTCCTATTAAGGCAAGTCTAAGGAATGTGTTAGAATATTATGAATTCTTTCTGTTAAACTGCTGTTAAGTAGAATTCACACCACTACTGAGAATATAAAGGTTTTCTTTACCCATTCTTTAGTCTTACACCCTTCTTTAGCATGAAGTTTAAACTGGGGCTGAGAGAGGAGAGCTGGATATCCTGCCAGATGTCATGCTCTGTGATTTAGCCAAGTTGTGTAAGAGTGCACATACTCACTCACCTTTGAAGCAGTCAGGAGCATCATGGTGCACTTCTCAAGAACAGCCCTAGATGCTGCCATTCTAGCCTTTTTCTTCTCATCCTTCAAATCCTAAACATCAAAAGAAAGAAAATGACCTGAATAATACACAGTATCTAAAATACTAACTGCTTGTGAGATTGGAAAAAGGAAACTTTCTAGCAGATGAATGGGTTGTGAGAAGGCTTCCCAGTGTCTGACAATTGCTATTTTCAGCCTAACTCATGATCTAGAACTTGCTTTTCAGAGAGATTTTAATTTATGCATTTATTCTTGGCTCTATTCAATTCAGATTTCAAAGAAGGAAGATCTCAGAGCATGTTATGTAAACTGTTGCTAATTTTGCTATCTTTACCATATAGCATTATTCATAAAACAGAAAAAGGATGGGAAAAGAATACCTGACTGAAAATATTTTCTGAAATGGGAAAAAGGGTAAGGCAGAGGCAGAGAACATCTGCTTTTCATCGTACTGCAGTGAAGGAAATATAAACTAAATCTTTTTTCTACTTGAGTGTTGTATTTGCTACATACCAGTAATAAAGAAAGTCTTGACAGGCTAAAAAAGCAATTCTTCTGTATTGCTCTGCATTGAGTACATAAACTTATCAAGAACTGTCCAGGGAGATGGATATACCTGCAAAACTGAACTAACCCCCCAGCAAAGTTCATCAAAACGGAAGAGTTTAAACTCCACACTGGGATGTAGGGGAAGAGGGCAAGACATGAATCCCTCAGCATAGAAGGATGTCTAGCAATAGGAAGAACTTTGAAAGCTACAAGTACAATCTTCTCACTGCTCACAAAGATAGCTGAGTGCTATCTGAGTCAACTGAATGGGACTGGCTGAAAAGGGAACAGTTTACATTAATGTGCCTACATTAAAAAAAAAAGCACAAAGATAAATCACTGCAGCAATCTGTTTTGACATTTTTATAAAATTTGTATTTAGCAACTACAGAAAGTTTTTAAGATCAAAATCACCACATTAAAAAAAAACAAACAAAAACCAAAAACCAATCAAATGACAAAACAGTTAATTTCTGAAATTCTGATATTACACTCCAATAATTCTGATGGCACTCAGGAGTTTCCAGCATACTTAAAAGTACTTTGAGGGATATTTCCTCACAATAGGACTAGCAATGCCACATATCAGCCTACACATTGTAAACTGAGTACATCAAGAAAGCAGACATAATTTTAAAAGTGGTAATAAAACAGCCTTTCCAAAAGAGTCAAGTAGGAAAGGAGGGGAAAGCAGAAGATGAGTTAACACTGAAAACCCAAAACAGTTGAAAATAGTATCACTTACTAGTAATGCATCTTTCCCTTTTAAAGGCACAACTGCTATCAATACTTTAGGGAAAAATAGAGTTAATTTCCAAGGAGAGAGTTCATTTCCTTTAATTATATGCAGCTTTTCAAGAAATGGTTCTTCGAGACTGCACATGTACTTAGCAGACTCAGCACACATCAACAGTAAAAGGGAACACATGAGGCTGGCCAATTGTTTATACAAACTGAATTCTGAAATTTGCTGGATATTAGGGACTCTGTATATCTATACCAAACCCTGGTTCAATTCTGAATAGGGGATTAGATTGCCAAGGGAAATCAATCTGAGCTCACAGCAGAAGTCTTAAGCCTCACAGCAAACCCTTTATTTATATGGAAGTTGCAGGGAAAAAAGCTTCCTGCATGAATGAAAGGTTTTGATAGAGTAGCTGCATGTGAGAACTAAAAAAATCATTGCCCTAACACAAGAAGGTTTTGACCTAAACCTAGAAAAATATTCAATAATAATAATGAAAAACAAACCCTAACAAGCCACCAAGCAGATGCTTTATTAGAATCTAAGGATTTCATGTTTGGAGTTTTCTAAAATAATTACTCTGCTTTCAAGTCCCTTCACTGTGTGCACACATCAAATATTTCTGTCAAGTAACAACAGAAAAATTCTCTACCAATGTAAAGAGCCAAAAAAGTTAGAGTCAAAAGACAGTGATTGAAACCAAAGGACACCACAAATAACATGCAACCAGGCATCTGGAAGATATGCAGATCAAATAATGCAGTGATATTTCTCAGGTTGAGCTTTAAAATCAAAAGATGTACTTTGGGCGGAGCAAGGACAGGTTAGGTTCCAGAGACAGGACACCAGCAATTGTTTTGTTTCATTAATCATCCCAGAAGAACTCAAATCTTTCAGATAATAAGATGAAAATTACACTGTGCAACATCCCTCACAACCTTTTATTAATACTTACATTTTGACGATCTCCAGTTAAATGGGCAAACTCTACCATTTCATTTCCAAACTGGCTGAATATTTGTACAAACTCCTGGAAACTACTAACTTTTTCTAGTTGTTCCATTGTTGCAAGAACCTGCAAGATAAGGGAAAATACTGCAGATCATGAAGATGCTAAACAGAAAATGTTATTATTAACCTAGGAATACTACTATTTACAGGAACTTCTAAATAGTGTAGTTAAAAATGCATGTATTTTGTTACTATTTAAGCATTAATAACTCAACAGATGGAAATCAAGTGTAAATTAATAATCATGCTTCATTCAAAATGAGTAAACCTGTTGTCAGCCCTCAGAAAACACTGTCCTCATTTCTCCCATTATCAAGACTGACAGTATTACAGGATTCAGCTTCCAGATTTAGGAAAAATGTGTTTTTAAATTTAATATGACAGTAACAAGTGTTTGAAATTAATATACACATTATATCTGTGTTGTAACTCTCAATTTCAAAGTTCAATTTCAGATGCATAACTTTCAAAGTCTAAAACCACAGTTGCAAAGACAGGTGTTTCAATGGCTCTGTGCACTAAAAAAAAGGCAACAGAATTCAACAAAAGTAAACAAAAAAGTTAGAAATTAGTTAATACATAGTTTTATACTATCCGTAGCAATTTTCTCTAACTTTGGAGATTTTTATTAGTTGTATATAAAACAAAGAACTAAATATATCCAAGTTGTATCAAGCTCTTACTCACAATACATTAAACCATGTAAAATCAGCATTTTTTAAAAACATTCAGCAAAAATTATCATATAGCTTATAAATTACTGATTACTGAAGCTATCCTGTGAAGTCACTACAATATGGTTTATAACAGAGATTAACATCAGGGTTTTTCAGGTTAGACATATACTTGCTAATCTCAAAGTGACCTTTCAAATCCATTAAAAGTCTTCAGAAGTGAAAACAGTCAAGGCAGTTCTTTATTGTTTTTCACACTGGAGACAAGATACCACATAAAAATTCAACAAACTGAAATTTAAAGGGAGAAACTTCGAGTTATTCTTCCTTTCCTATGCCTGAACTAAAAAAACCAGTCTATATTCTGGATTATGACAAGCTACCTTTGGCGAACTCTCCTAGAAACACCTGTTCCTTTGTGGTAGAGCAGCTGCTCAGTCTCAGCTATAAACTACTAAATCCTGTGACTACTGTGGAACTGACTGCTTTATCGTGCAATATTAGACCTCAGTATCTGTCTGAGTATATTATGTTATGCAGCCAGTTCCACAAAGACTGTAGAATAAGGACTTTCCTGATTCACATGTTGATGTACGAGTAAGGATGGAATATAAAGAACTTGGAAGGAAGGTGCACAAAGAGAAAGATGTGAAAATAGCAGTATGAGAGTGGAAGGAGAGAACCACAGGATTGGGAGAGTGAGGATGTAGAAAAGAAAGGGCGGAGAAAAGAGAAAACATACAAGTTGAACTCCAACTTTCTCTACTAAAAATGGACAAAAGATTAATTATGATCTACTGTTCTTGTTTTAAGCAAGTATAGTATTTCATGAGTATGGTCTTGGTTGCAAACAACTCTGTTACAGTTACCCCAGAGCAAGTGTTTCTCTCATGACAAACCTCGTCAAATAAAAATTTCAGTGAAAGCACATGCATTTCCATTACATCTAATAATTCTAGACATCCCAGGCAGAGTTGACATTCCAAGAAATTGTACAGACAGCTCTAAATTTGTCTAAAGGTTATTCAAGAAGCTGCTACAATGCAAAATACCTGTGATGTCTTCATAATTTTTCATTTTAAAAGTTCTTCAACATGGAACACGCAGATAGTAATGAAAATGTACATTTTTAAATACAAGATTAAAAGTATGTAACAAAATAAGGCTTTAAGTTCTTACTAATATCTAAATTAGCACCTGGTATTGTACAGCTACAGCTGCAGTATGAATGTTGCCTTTCAGACAGCGGTCGTAGGCTGACAGCACTTCAGGGCACATCCATATTTTGATCCAATCTGCAACAGTGCAGCAGCTCCCCCACTACCTGTCACTTCTCTGCTCATTGTTCTGGCACTCCTAACCTGACTGGTGACAGCAAGTGGAGCAAGACCTTAAGCTCACTGATGTAATGACTAAGTCTGATGGACAATGAAACTAATTTTATAAGGCGGAAAGATGTAGGCAGGGACAGAACAAATGCACACAACCTAAGAACACAAGGACAGTATATATGGTGCAGAGGATGCAGAAGCAGGAACACGATCATTGGGATCATCAAACAGAAGTTGGGTTCTGGAGCTGATCACCACCCCAGAAGATCTCAATCACTTCATCATTCTGTGCAGTTGAATGTCCAACCACTAAGCTGTCTTTCTATCCTTTGCCCTTGGTTGACTCTTGATTTATATGAGGAAGATGATGATGACAATGAAAATAAAAGGTGTTCAGAAAGTGCTGCAGAAAAAAAAAAAAAAAGGGCAATAAAAGTTTAACATTGGGCATTCAGTCTCTAAGATAAAAATGGAGCTGAGATCTTCTGGAACAGTGACCCACTTCAAGAAGCCAGAGTCTGTTCCTGTTGGCAGTACTGATGATCCTATCTTTCCATCCTCTATGCCATATTATACTACACTGTCTCTGAGTATTTGTGTTCACTTCTTAAGTCCCTGCCCATACCACCCCTCTACCAGAAAATTTCTTAAAGGAAGAACTGCTTTGCTATCCATCATAGTGTCTGACACACTTTTCAGGAATGTACTCTATAGAAATCAGGGCATATATAAATATCAGGCCTCTAAAAGACACCATCAATTGTTTAATTAAATAGAGATGTGAATTGCCCTACTGGTACCATAAACAGAAGCCACCTTTCTCAAATACATGTGCACTATGCACAGAAAAACTCAAAAGCTCACAAACACTAGCTGTGTCCTGGGGGCATCAGGCAAAGCATCACCAGTTGGTTGAGGAGGATGACTGTCCCACTCTGCTCTGCACTGGTGTGGCTTCACTTTGAATATTGTGTGCAGTTTTGGGCATGACAAAACAAAAAAGATATTAAGCTCTTAGAGAGTGTCCAAAGGAAGGCACCAAAGATGGTGAAGGGCCTTGAGTGGAAGCCATACGAGGAGAGACTCAAGTCACTTGGTCTGTTCTGCCTGGAGAAGAGGAGATTGAGGGGAAACCTCATTGCAGTCTACAGCTTCCTCTTGAGGGAAAGTGGAAGAGCAGGCACTGATCTATTCTGTCTGGTGACCAGTGACAGGACCCAAGAGAACGACATCAAGCTATGTCAGGGGAGCTTTAGGTTGGATATTAGGAAAAGGTTTTTCATCCAGAGGGTGGTTGGGCACTGGGACAGGCTCCCCAAGAAAGTGGTCACAACACCAAGGCTCTCTTGAGTTCAAGAAGTGTTTTGACAAAGCACACAGGTACATGGTGTGGTTCTCGGTCCTGTGCAGGGTCAGGAGTTGGGCTTCCATGATCCTTATGCATGATCCTTGTGAGTCCCTTCCAATTCAGGATAGCCTATGATTCTATGACTATGGCAGTCAGTCAGATATGCTTACTCTGGACTATGAGACTTTGCCTGAAATACCTTCAAAATTAAATTCTGCACCTATGCTTACTATAGTCATTTCAGAGTATATATGACAATATTTTCGTATATATTTAAAATTATCAGAAACCATGCTTGCTGCTGAAATGATATATTCTTCCTTATCCTTTCATTATACATACACTTGCACAGTTGCTCTGTAGCCTAAATCTGTGTTACCACCAGCCACCTTTGGAAAGGTATATTAATTAGGATTATTGCATTGTAGGCTGCAGACAACAGCAGAAAAGCAGCAAAAGGTATTAAATACACCATTCTGGTCTCCAGGGCAAGAAAAGACCAAAGCTGCAAGTAACTTCATCAAACTGATACTGATGAAAATGCCGCCACCTTAACCAACCACTGGGAGATGAAAACAGCACAAATACAGCAAATCAGGAGCAGGTTATTTTTGTTGGTTTTGAATCCTGGACTTAACTAAGTGTCTTGGACCTAGGAGCTGCAAAATAGAGACCATCACATCTGCAAAGCAAATTGGGACAGAAGTATAACGACATCATGAGGAGTCAAAAGAGGAAAGAGGGGCACTGCTCTGGATTATGAATTCCAAATTCATGGAAAACCCCAGGCTTTATGAGGTTCTCATTTTTCAAACATGAGCGTTTTCTATTTTTGTTTTAGCACATTGTGGAGAAAAAGAAATGGAAGAATATCCTACAGGCAAGACAGTGAAGTCTGCACTGCATGAAATGGATTATATTTGAGGTTAAATGGGCCTTCATACATTATTTAAACCAACTAAGTAGATTCATGCTAAGTTTCAAGACCTAAGTTAAACTGCGTAAAAAACTTTTAATCTGTAAGCCTCACATCTCTAGCACAGAATTTCATATGCATTCCTCACAGCTTTTTGCTTAGACACATCCATAATGCTCTCTTTGTCTTGATCCTGACAGTACAAACATCCTGTCATTAGCAAGGAGAAGCTTTTATTGACCATTTTACAGACACACACTTTTATGTAGAAGTAAACCTGAAGTTATATAAGCAGTAATGCAGCATCTTCTACAGCATACTAAGTCAATAGAGCAATAAACATGGGTCACATAAAATGTAGAGTCATTGAAAATTGTTATTTTAATACTACTGACTTACAGCCACCTCCTTTCAGATACCTTGTGGATAAACATGTGCAAGACATTAATTTTTACCTTTTTATTTTAGACTTCCCCTAGAGATATAATGAAAATACCACTTCATTTACCACCACTCTTTTGCACTGACTGCAGGTATCAGTTAAACAAAATAGAAAAGGAGCTACAAATACCTTGTTTCTGGAAGTTATAATTTGCTTTATAACAATTCTGTCTGCTAACACCAGCACCTTTGTGACAGAAGATAGCAACAATCTTGCAGCTTTTACCACACCCGTTTTGTCTGTAAAGATTGTTATGTGGCTATCAGATTCTGGATGATCCAAGTTTGCCACATCTGTAAGCTGTGCAATTGTTTCACCTAGAAATAAAAAAAATAAGTTAACTTTTCATACTCAGAAAACAGATACTGGGCCATTTAGCATTCTTAACTTTTACCTTTGAGGGATGAAACAATTTCAGAGCTACCCACAACTCTTTTTTATTTCACTTCACTTCCTTTTATTGACTGTTGGTGGCACCCTCTCCATATTTAAATTTGGACTACTACTCAGTACTACCTTATTCTCCCATCTGTAACATACACCAATTTTCTTACAGTCTACAGATATTTGAGTGGGGGGTGGAGTTGAGCAGTGTGGAGGGAGAAAACATTAATGAGAGATCTGTTTTTAATAGCAAAAGTCAAATCAGTGTCCACACTTGCAGCATCAACCCACTGAAAGAGTAGGATGCAGCAAGGAAGGAAGAACTACAAATTCCTCTCCACTTTCCAAATTTCAGTTAGCATTCCCATAATTTATAGATTTCTATCCCTTTAGAAGTCTTCAGGTACGAATAATAAAAGAGATTCCAGTAACTTTATAAATTATGAGACTGAAGCATTATAGTGAGACTACTGCACTTTTTATTCTAAGGAGAGAAACTAAACAGTATGCTGACAGAGAGAGGAGACAAAAAAAAAGCAATAAAGCACTGATTTTCAGTTCATCATTATCTTCTTTTTCAATTTGCATTTAGTTAAACAGATAGTAGTTAAATAGGCTTAACTGACCACTTTTATTTCTTATGCAGTCAAAAATTCTGCATCCAGTGCAGCCAATGGATCTGCTTATTTGAGAAAAATCACAGACCCTATCCAATTAAATCTTCTGGAGTACACTAGATAATAGTGCAATAGAGAAAAGACAGGGCAGTTTCCTATTCCATTATCACAGAAAGGCTGCTGGGAGACTGAACTCAGGCAAGCTCTGAGACATGCTTTTGGTTAGCGTGTAAGACAAGATGATCAACCTACAACTGACCTATAGATCATCCTTGAATATAAAATCTAGAAGATTTGATCAAGTTGCCTAAGACTCATCTTTAAAACCTCATGTAATTCACCTAAGCAGACAAAATACTCCAAAAGCCTGATAAAGTCACTGCTCCCATATGAAAAACCTGAGGGTGCATTATTCTGGTACTCCACAAATATCACACACAAACACTACAGGACAAGACCTGACAGTCCTTCAAACCATAGGGCTTCACACTGCAGAGCGTTCATGTATAGATTTCTCTCCTCTGGTAATTGTAATCCTTTGGCTTCTTAAGTTGCCTAAATAGGTATTCCATTATGGCAAGGAACTTTTCAGGACTTTTGCCAGGACCAGGCCAGGTCATAAAAGGCATGCTCCAAATAATCAGAGGGTCACTCTAGTGAAAGCATGCAAATATGATAAACAGAGTACAGTCTGAGATAGTGAGTTCCCCAGTTGAAGGGCCTAAAAATAAGCAAGAAGAATCATAAAAGTAGAGCTACTATTCTAACAGCAAGGGCAGCCAGATGCACTAACAGTGAATCTGTAGGATGAGTCTCCAGTTAGGTAATGAGATCATTTAACAGCAAAACACACTGGCCATTGCCTTCTCCACAGTCCAATTCATTTTGGTTCATGCAAATGTCTGCTTGCTCACCTTTGTCAGCTAATTAATCCCAATCTCTTCCTTTGACCTCAAAATATATGAGACAACACAAAATGGTGTAGAAACATATAGAGAACAATTAAAATAGATGCAAAGTTCTTTTGGTAACCAAGAAAGGATGCACAACATTATTATCCCGTTTCTTATGCTGTGGGATTCATCTTCTTGAAGATGAATCAAGTCATAGGTGAAGCATCTACTCATACCAAAACTTATCAGAGAACGTGAAAGACCTGCAACATCTGCCTGTCAAAAGCTCCACACAGCCCCAGAAATTCGAGACTTCTGATAATAGAACAAAGGCTTCCTCCTCTGCCTGTAGATTGCAACTACAGGAACATGAATTAAGCCTTGGGAGTAAGCCATGAGGAGCAAAATCTGTTATGGTAAATAGACTGAGTTAGGGAAGACATCTGGGTACAAACAAGTCCATAAAACACACCTGAGCATGTTAAAGAAGCAGTTCACTGTCCCTGTAATTCTCCTATTGTGACTGAAAGATTGTGACAATTGGGAGAGATTTCCAATGACAGAAAGACAACTGTCACATCCAAGAAGGTGCCACATCCACATGCAAGAAGGGTAACAAGAAAAATTCAGGCAATTATGGGCTAGTCAGCCTCACATCAGCTTCCGGGATTATTACTAAAATAACACTGGAAGCCATTACCACATGAAGCAGAAAAAGGCAGTCAGGAAGAGACAGCACAGACCTGCAAGGGTGAATAGTCCCTTATTGATCTGAATGCCTTCTATGATGAGATGGCACCAATTTTAAAAAAAGAAAGCTATGAATGCTGTGCATCTCAACTTCAGCAAGGCCTCTGACATGATCTCCCATAATGTCCTTATAACTTCATCATAAGATACAGACTGAATAACTGAAAAATGGTGGGTAGAGAATGAATCTGACCGCTGGGCTTAGGGATGGTGATAACTGCTACAAAGTCCAATGGGCAGTCAATTTTCAATGGTACCTCTCTGGGACTGATATGAGACATCAAAACCGTTCCCAGGATGATGGGCCAGCATGTTCAGCAAGTGTGTGAACAATACCAAAATGGGGCAGTGTCTGATACTGTGGAGGGCAGATCTCCATTCTTGAAGCTAAAATGTCCCTTACAACCTCAGTTATTCCGTGATTCAATTTATTCATCTTAAATTGTCATTTTTCAGTCTTCTTAATTTAGTCCTCTCTGTACTAAAAGACATGGCAAAAATAGAGAGCTATTTATTGCTTTCATTTTACTCCATGTCTTCCTCTAGAGCTATGTAGTCAACTGGTAGAGAATACCGGAAATGTTATGACACTAACTTATTCCTGACATGTGCTTTATCTTTTAAATTAACAGTCTTTCCTAGTTTTAGAGGGAAAAAAAAAGATAAAAATCACAGATGGGCATCTAAAATGCGCTTCTTTTGAGTTACGTTCCACTGCTATACTGTCATTGTTAACACTGACACAGTGCAAGACTAATGTTAGGCAAAATCTGCTACATGACCCTCTGCAGTGTTTTATGATTCTATTTTGAGTCAATCAAATTACAAGGTTTATTACAAGGAAATAGTCATAACAAGTCTGAAACACTTCAGATCACTGATTATACCCTTCACAAGAGGCAGATACAACATCTGTCATCCTTCAAAGCCTCTGCAGGATATGCAATTGATTTAAAGACTCCCTACTTTTCTTAGCAACTGAGATGCTTAATGTTCTAAATCCTTTAGTGTTGAAATCTATCTTCTATGCCTAACAAAATGTCCCTTTAATTTCCAAGGCACAATCTAATTTATCAGCTATAAAGAATAATGAAAAGCTTACAACACACTCTGCCCTAAACAGCAAGGGCTTTCTGCTACCTATGCCTCCAGAACATAGGACTCTTTTATACATGTCAATGTTCTTGGCTATAATTGTCCAGGAAATTTTTTTTTATTTGCTTGGAAACACTGAGCAGCCCACAGAGATAATACTGGCACAAAAAAACCCCATCAAAAAAAAAAAAAAAAAACCAGAAGAAAACGTGTTTGCTATATTGAATTTCCCATATAAGTCTTCAGTTAGCTCTAAAATGCATAGCTCACAGAGAAAAACTAGCCCATGCCAAGGTAAATGTGAGGCTTGAGAGAAATGTAAACAATCCATATCTTCACTCCCCTAGACTGAGGCACATTACTGCGCAACAGGAAATAAAACTTACTGTGTAAAAAACTATAGCCTTTTGTTGAGGTAAAATACCGCAGACTATTTTTAGATTCTGAGATCCTCCTGGATACACTGATAGGAAGAAAAAACACTTGGCCACAGCATAAATGGCAAGTCAAGAAACAGATTCAGACTTCACTGCTCTTCTAGCAGCTGAGATTATGAATGTGAACTTTGGCAATTTTGGCTTGTCAGCATTTTACTTGGATCTCTGAAGAGAAAACACATGCTTCACATAACAACTGGAATGTTTTTAAATTAGGACATTTCTGTTCGCAGCCAAATTTACTGGAGCGACTAGGAATTTTCAGTCTAAAGTTTATCCAGAATAGTCCTTCAAATCACAAGAACAATCATTCATCACCAGCATGTTTCTAGACATTGTGATTCATTGTTGAGGGATTTTCAGAGGATTTCTTACAGTACCATGCCTAACTTCCAAGCTTTTTTTTTTCTTTTAATCACAAATAATAGTATGACCTGCATCCCCAAAGTTTGAGGCCAGTACAGTGAATCAGCAAGAAATACACCAGTTAGGACAGCAAAAGACAGGTTTTTCAGAATTCTGAGGTTATTTAAAAGATAAAAACCAAACACCCACCCACAAGTCCACTATTTAACTTAACAGAATGGTTTTAAGGACAGTAACCCCTGTCTTGGAGTAGAGTAGTGCTCCTTTCTGGAGTCAGAGACATTAGCATTGAAGGGTCATTTATTTGCCTCCACATCCAGAAGCTCAAGATTGTCTCCCTGAAGCCACAGTAAGCAGGAAGCCTATCACACTTGTAGCTACATCCACCTGCTCAAACTGGGAAAGCTTCAAATAGAATTTCCTATGATCCAAAGGTATTTGAAAGAAAAACCAAAACCTCACCCCACTTACAACAAAAGGAACATTCTACTAGAAGTCATCTTGAAGGCTGCACTGCAGACCTAAGGATATGCATTTACTGAGAGCCACTGAAATATCATGCAAGGAATAGTACTTAATATCTAGGATAGTAGTTTCTAGCATGACACTGACATTCTCTTATGTTATCCCCTATTTGCCTAGACAGAGGCTTCTGTGAGGAGGAGGCTGACAGCAGGCAACTCAGTTATCCATACTTCACATTCAATTCACACACACAGCAACTTTGCAACAAAACTTGAATCCAGCAAAAAGGCAAACACAATATGATTTTCATTCTACTGAGAGGAGTTATCAGATGACTGATGTGAGTCATCTTACTGAATCCTGATGAAATATGGGTTGACACTGACCTTCATTCAGACATTCAGATTTAGAATGCAGTGACCTCAATAGCATAACACCCAATTTTAGATACTCCACTGTTTTAGCTTGGTAGCAATAAAGTTGTATTCTCAACACTCTGTTCTTTGTCTTTAATAACATCATAAAACAAAGAGCAGTCAGATAAATTCCTTGTGGCAAATGATCCTATAAAAATCAGAGCCAACTTACAATTCCATTCCCTGTTCATAAGATGACCGTAATTTAAATAAGTGAAAAAATCAGGTAACAGATCAGGCCTTGAATGAACCAGCAGAAGATGGTTAAGCAATCAAATAGTAAAGTTCTTACGTTATTCCTGACACTAAAAATAGTGTGCCAAAAATGGCACAAGTACAATTTCATGAGTAACTACATACCTGCTCTCCTTGCCTCAATGCAAGCAACACTCATTTCCTCTTTCAATTCATGGTTTTCGTTGGCTATGGCTTCACCCACTGTAACAAATCTTCCAACTGCCAGGTTAACTGCTTGGCCCACTCGCTGAATTGCTTGCAGAGTCTTGTCTGAACGCTTTGGTTTATCCTTATGATTAATAAGAGTAGTTATCTGCAAACAAGAAGAGTTATTTATTAGACTATTTTAACTTCAGCGTTAAAGGCAAGTTTTGAACTGAACTCCGTAATAGATTTTTACCACACTTCAGTAATAACATTTAGTGTTGAGTCATAAGGTATCATTTAACTTCTCAGAGAATAAAAAAAAAAAGGTTGCTCATCTGCTGTGATCTCAGTTTAATTCAAATGAACAGAAGAATTTTTACTTTTTTCCCTCCCGTTTGCAGTATTAAAATAAGCTCCCTCACGTCTGAACAGCCTTTCACACTACAGACACAGCCCTTCCCCCATTAAAGTATCCACTGTACTTGTAACTTAAACTCAATTGCACGTGTTTCTAGAATTTAGAAAAAGGTTGCCATTTCGATGCAAGTTATCAGTAAAACAATTTGCAAGGACGTTCCTACTCTGAACTCCTGTCTTAGCTTTTCTGTCCACTACATCATGCTATACATTCCCTCTTGGATCACACAGACCAGAGATCAGCTGCACACTGGCTGCAGGAGACTGAAGATTTGTCCAAAACACCAAAATTAAGGAAACAAACAAAGAGATCCTTTCCCCTCGCCGAGGAGAAAGGCATGAATGCAGAAGCAGATTCTCAACCAAGGCATTAAGTAAATGTGAGAACAGTATGCAATCCTGCCACTCAGAAATAAGTAACTATAAACTACATTACAAACATGAGCTTTACGTTTTTGGTATGACAACTGTTTTCTTATGAGAAGCAGGACTGAAGTTAAACTCTGTAGTTTCAAACATCCTAAATCACCATAAAGGCCCAACAAGGATAGTCCTGCCTGTCTTTGCCTCCCACTGTCATGGTTGCAATTAATTTATCTGATGTGAGTTAAACTTGAGTTGTGGAGAAGGTGATGCTTGTTAATTTAGTTTTTCCCATAATCAGGTTTCCAGTCCAGTTCAGTGCGTAGCTCTACAAATACTTCTAGTAGCAAAAGGTAAAAGGCACAGACTGGAGAAAGATGGGCAGAAGTGCTCCTTTCAGCAGCAGTGTGATTTTAAAATGCCCACAGAACTCTACTGTAAGCCACATTCCCAGGCGATCAAGGATGTCTGCTGAGAGAATCTCAGAAATACATGAATTACTTAACTGTCTGAACACCTCAGCTATATCAGCTTAATCACAAGTGTCTTTGCCATTCCTCAGAAAAATATAAACCATCATTCACTCATACATTCTCCTACTAGTCAAGCCTATGGTTGGACAAGAGCATACAAGCTGTACCTGTAATGCTCACATGAGATCCAAGGACATAGTAGGAAACAATGTAGGAACTGTTCTGCTTCATGATGTGATCAATGCCCAGCGCTTACCCTTCAGATATTACTGAGTTGTCTTTCTGGGGGAAAAAAATGGTGGTTTTCAATACCTTTCTGAGGTTAGTTTTGAATGCCAGGAGTTCGTTTAGCCAAGTGTCCAGTATTAAACTCTTTGCAACGGAAAATGTCAATACTTCATAGAGTTCTTTGCACACTGAAGGAGAGAGGGGGGAAAAAAAGAACAGTGCTGTCCTAAGGAAGAACTGCTATGAGAATGGAAGAGTATTTTGTCCTGGTACAAAACATCAGTACAGAAATGCTTAGTCTGTCCACTGCCTTCTTATATATGCCCTATTTTTCCAACTTGTACATAAGCCACAAGGTCTAAAGGAAGGTCACTCACTATAATTCATACAACAAATCTGCCTGTGTAAGAGTTCCCCTGTAAGAAGTCACCAAGCTTCAACCCCAAAGCCTATGAACCCCAGATGCCCTTCCAGTGCAAAGATCTTATGATGATGAAAACAGCTTTATTACTTTTACTACTATTATTTACTGAGCAAATAATTCAGATTCGTTTTAGAGGAGGAATGACATTCCTCAAAACACACAATTACCACCACTTCAGTGGAAATTCAGATCAATATGAAATTGATGGTACAACCAGCTGCACTATGCAGCTCTCCTGAATTCTTGCATTGTAGATGCTTCAGGTATACCAAATTAACAAATACCCAAAATCTAACAATCCCAGTTGGTGGATTCTTGATTAGTCATGGCCAGCAAGCCTACTGAGAGCATTAGTCCAAATGTTGAGGATGACCAATTTGATAGAAGGTCACAACTTTCTTTCCTCAACTGCTTTTTAAGCAAACAGCAACCCAATACTGGGTTAAATATTACATTCATACAGTTAATGACTTCTCATAAGTGTATATAAAATAACACTGGCCTAAGACAAACTGCAAGTTTACATACTGGCTGCAAGTTTACCTCCCACAGCATTTCACACCAGTAAAAGTTTAAATATGTTCTTCATAACCCTGAAAAAAAATGCGTATGCAAATCACATTGCAGAGTGAAAGGAATCCCACTGTCTCTTAAAAATCACCAAGGGCATTTATTTTAATTCCTATGTTACTGTAGAGGTATGCAAATAATAAAAATCATGAAGATGTCACAGCTTAAAAGGCTTTATTAAAATCCTACAAAACACTTTCAAAAACATGAGTGCCTTTTACATTTCTATCCTTTCTTTAGCACTCTCTTCAGAGGGCATCATAAGTTTTGCAGAAAAAAACCCAAACCCATTCCCCCTCCCCCCCCCAGTCTTCCCATAGGTTAAGCAAGAATCAGGAGCTGTTTTGACAGCTCCCTCACCAGTGTCATGTTAATCTCAAAGTTCAGCAAGACCAAATGTATGGTCCTGCACTGGGCCCGGGACAATCCCCGGTATCAATGCAGGCTGGAAGATGAATGGATTGAGAACAGCCCAGCAGAACATGACTTGGGGTACTGGTGCTTGAAAAACTGGATGTGAGCTGACAACATCTGCTCGCAGCCCAAGAGCCAACTGCATTCTGGGCTGCATCAAAAAATGTGTGGCCTGCAGCTCAAGGGAGGTGATGCTCCCCCTCTCCTTCACTCTGGTGAGACCTCACCTGGAGTGCTGCATCCAGCTCTGAGACCCCCAACATAAGAAGGAGCTGGACCTGCTGAAGCAAGTCCAGGGGAGGGCAAGGAAGATGATGAGGGGGATGGAACACCTCTCCTATGAAGATAGGTTGAGCAAGCTGGGGTCATTCAGCCTGGAGAAGGGTCCAGGGAGATCTTATAGTGGCCTTTCAATATGTAAAGGAGGCTTAGAATAAAGATGAAGAAAGACTTTTTACCAAGGCCTGTAGTGACAGTAGAAAGGTCAATGGTTTTAAATTAAAAGAGGGTGGTTTTAGACTGGACTTAAAGAGGAAATTTTTTACCAGAAAAGTTGTGAGGCACTGAAACAGATTCCCTGACTTGTGGACGCCCCACCATCGTAAGAGTTCAAGGCTAGGTGCTTTGAACAACCTGGGGCTTTGATGAGGCTTTGAGCAACGCAATCTAGAGGAAGGTATTCCCACCCATGGTTGGGGGGTGGAACTAGATAGTCTTGAAAGGTCCCTTTTAACCCAAATTATTCTGTGATTCTATGACCTACTTTAGACACTCACTGGAGTAGCTTGTATGTGCAAATTAAACCCAGCTTGGATGCCTACAGTTATACACAGCAGCAGAGGCTTTGCAAATACCTCCTGGAATAATGAATTTTTAGATGGATAATATAATTTCTTCTCAGACTGGCTAACTTAGGGCCACTATAGTAACTATCTTAACATTGGCATGGAGGGAAGTTTGTTGAGCTCTCTTTTTTTTTTTTTTCCAGAAAAGTCAAAAACTATGGATTGCCAGTTAAAAACAACCGTTGCGAAAAAACTAAAACAGAGGTTTGTCAAGAAGCTTGAAAAATAACAAACATCTTCACGTAACACCTATTTCAGATGTCATCAACATTATGTAGCAAATGCAGCCTGTACTGATATTAGATTTACATAGGATGTGTGCTATAAAAAAATAACAAACAGCCCTGAAATAGGAATAGGTAGGTCATGATGAAAGAAAGAGATAGAGAAAGATATAAAATATAGATCAGCTAAAGCAAAAAGGGCTGGTCTTGGTTCTAGAAACATGAGTTAGACATAAACCAAATGTAAAATGCTTAAGAACGTCAAAGGCACAAGCAAAGTTGTTCAGACACAGATGGACTTCTCATAACCTGCCACCTGCAGAAAACATTGCTATGCAAACAAGGAGAATGTGTAATTGAGAAATATCTTACTCTTTCTATCATGAAGTGTTAAGAGTGACAGGTGTATTTCTAGCTATGTCCTCCATTTCAAATAAAGTTTTGGAAAAGCAGAGGCAATAGCAGTTTCAGATTCTTTTCAAGAGTTAATCAAGCAGGTAATTACCAATCAGTTAAAAAGCTAACAAACAAGATCTTAACTGAGCAAGGAGAGGAATTTCACTAGCATGTTAAGTGACAAACTGAAGGAACCTGAGATGCTAATAAGCAGCACAAAGATTATTTAGTAGTTCAGACCACAGTAAAAAAAAAAAATCCCTAGGCAGTGAAACTAGAGGGTTGTTGGGAAGAGGCACACAATACTACTTGCCTCAGGACACAAACAGAGCAATGAGCATTAAAAGGCAAATAATCTAGGGTTCTACAATAAAGAATAAACAACGTTTTTGCTCCTGGCTTTTAAACATTTAAAACAAGGATAAATTAGGTTAAATGGAGAAAAGCAAAGACCCACAAGAAACCTAACAAGGAACTTTGTCCCCAACAATCATCTTTCTCCAAAGAAACCCTAAGAACCTATAAAAAACTGAACTAGTAAAACGTGCAGCATTCAAGATATTTCAGATTACCAGGAATTGCTTTTCCCCAGCAGCCCATCCAGCTGCAACCAGACCAGAACTGTTACTGCCGTGTTTCTTTCATTTTTTTTTCAGTTAAGGAAACCACTTCAAGTCCCAGAACATTATCTAAGCCCTCCTTTAAAGCTTAGCACCTCCCAAATATTTAATCTGTTGTATTCTGATCATGTATTACCCAGTGACCAACATCTGTGGTATTTGGACAGGAGCTAACCACTGAAAAGATTACCTGCAAGTCTCTTTGAACAAGAGTAATATGTTACATGCTGTTTACTTAAGGATTTACTGATCAGGTCTTAGAAAGGAAACAGTCCTTTCGATGGTACTCACCCTCTGTTTAATGTGAGCTCTTACGCCGCTGCCATGGAATGCTTATCTGAGATTGCAGACAATCAGCTTAAGGAGTGCGCAGTCTCAAGAAATTGGCAGTTACAATCTTTTGTCACTTTTTACGAGAAGCCACAGAAAAATAATGGCCTTTTCCCAAGTACTTTACCAAAACTAACACATACAGTCATAATGTATCACGATATATTTCATATTTAAGGAAACCAGCTCAGTTGTGGCAGTTTTTGAGCAGTTGTTTTCAGATCTCTTTGAGGGCCTTTAGATACTGACATTGAAGTCGTTATAGGCTTCATGCACAGGAAACATCATGGCAGCACGCTTAGCTAAAAATATTCTAATGTCTATTTATTGTCAGTGTAATTAAGTCTTGCATGACAGAATTAAGTGATACTTAAGAGACTGGGTTTCAGGAAGTATTTATAGACATCTATAAATAAAACCAGAGGAAATGTAGCTATTTCACAGCCACTGCTACAAACATAAGAGTTAAACTAAGAAGTTGCATTGGAAGTTACCCTATCCATATCCCTCCCTAGGGAAGTACCCGCATTGTACACAGGATGATTTAGACTCTAAAGAGTAGTATTTGTTACTACCTCTTATGTGGTGGGTTGACCCTGCGTGACTGCCAGGTGCCCACCAAAGCCACTTTATCACTCCTCTCCTCAGCTGCACAGGGGAGAGAAAATAAAACAAAAGGCTTGCGGGCTGAGGCAAGGACAGGAAGAGATCGCTCACCAGTTACCCTTATGGGCAAAAAACAGCCTCCACTTGGGGATATTAATTGAGTTTATTACCAATCAAATCAGAACAGGATAATGAGAAGTAAAACAAATATTAAGAACACCTTCCCCCCACCCCTCCCTCCTTCCCAGGCTTAACTTCATTCCCAGTTCTCTATCCACTCTCCCCCAGCAGCGCAAGGAGATGGGGAATGCAGGTTGTGGTCAGTTCAAAGTTGTTTCTGTTGCTGCTTCCTCCTCAAAAAGAGGTCTCTTTCCCCTGCTCCAGCGTGGGGTCTCTCCCACAGGAGACAGTCCTCCATGAACTTCTCCAACATGAGTCCTTCCCACAGGCTACAGTTCTTCACAAACTGTTCCAGCATGGATCCCTCTAACTGGTGCAGTCCTTCAGGAACAGATTGCTCCAGCATAGGTACCCGGTGGTGTCATGCCATTGAACCTGCTCCTTTCTCCATATCCTCCCTTGGACATCTACCTGCTCCAGTGTGAGGTCCTCCATGGGCTGCAGGGGCACAGCTGCCTCACCATGGTCTTCACCACGGGCTGCAGGGGAATCTCTGCTCCAACACCTCGACCACCTATTCCCCCTGACTTCTTTGCTGAGCTTGGTGTCTGTGGAGCTGTTTGACTCACATATTCTCGCTCCTCCCTTATCTGGCCGCAACAACTTCTGCACAACATTTTTTCCCCTTCTTAAGTATGTCATCACAGACACAATACTACCATTGCTGATGGGCTGGGCCTTGGTCAGTGGTAGGTCCATCCTGGAGCCAGTTGGCATTTTCTCTGTCAGTCGTAGAGGAAGGTTCTGGCAGCTCCTTGGAGAAGCCATCCCTGTAGCATCCCCTGTCATCAGAACCTTGTCATGAAAACCCCATACACTCATATTAATCAGCTTTCCTGCTAGAAAGAAAATCAAGACGCTATCTCTATGCAATAAGGATTAACAGCCTCAGAGTAACAGCTCCTACTTAATTTTGTGTATTCTCTGCTTTCTACCTTCCATTAACTTCATAATGGTAGAAAATTCCTTTCTGAAAAAAAATGTAATACTGAGAATGAAAAGCCTTTGCTAAGAAAATGCAATAGCACTACATATGTTGGAAGAATCACAGAATCGATTAGATTGAAAAAGACATCTGAGATCATTGACTCCAACCTATGACTGAACACCACCATGTCAACTGGACCATGGCACTAAGTGCCATGTCCAATCTTTCCTTAAACACTTCTAGGGATGGTGATCCCACCACCTCCCTGGGTAGCCCATTCCAGCATCTAATCACTCTTTCTGTGAAGAAATTATTCCTAATGTCCAACCTAACCTCTCCTGGCACAGCTTAGGACGATGTCCGCTTGTCCTGTCACTACTTGCCCAGGAGAAGAGACTGACACTCTCCTTGCTACGACCTCTTTTCAGGTAGCTTCTACAATAGAAGAGTGTTGTACAGTAAATTTGGTTGCATTTGATAGGACATAGAAAAATCTTGGTCAAAAAGGCCTTTCCCATGCAGCCTGCACTTTCATTAGTTCATCTTGAGTTTGAACTTCTAATATTAAATTTTAAGTACTGCCTGTCATTAGCTTTGTGTACTACTTACGGACAACCAGGTCTTCAGACTCATTAGCCAGAGAGCAGCACATGTTGTTCCAACACCCACACCTGCTACAGAATACACTCATGCGTGAGAGAGAGCAGAGAAGCAGCAGCTGGCATTTGACATCCTGTCCATAAGGGCTACAAGCAGAACTGTCACACAGACTTCTCATCACAAGATGAGCCTCAGGGATCTCAAGAAGTGAACAAGAACTACCTGCTTACTTGTCCTAGAAATCAGAAGTCTGTTAAGATTAGATGCCTGTCCAGGCATAGTAGAAAATGCTTAAGATTTCCATTATTTCAAGCAATAAAATATGTTTTAGAAGTGTGGTTAATGATTGAGTTTTTAGAATTGGAAAGCCTTATCTCTCTACTCATATTTCATTATGTAGAAAAACTGCACAAATAAACTTTGTAGAAACTCAATTTTGAAAGTTTCTGAAGGTTGAAAAAGACTAAACAAAATAGAATTCAACTGCATTAATTACTAATACACTAGTTAACTGTAAGAACCCATACTGTATTCATCCTGAAAACATTATTTGAGACAGCTGCCACTGCTTTATGGACAACTGAATGCGTCATTATTCAAAGGGTCAACCAAACTCTTCTTGCAGAAGTCACAAAGTCCTCAACACATCATTCAGGACCCTGAGTCAACACTTGTGTAAAAAAGCAGCTCCCAACAAGTGGTGTGATCCAGCTAATGTGTTTTCCTCATAGTGCCTATGCACTGATGTCTAGAAGGGCAGTACAAATATGCTCCATGTCCAGGACTGCTGGGTACTGTTATTGTTGCACTGAGACTATTGTAGTTATACCTTTACCTGAAGGCTCTTTAGAAGTACCTTCTCATTGGTTTTATACACATCTTTCACAAAAACCTTCAGGGAAGCAAATTAAATAAACAACTTCAACAACCTGTAAGCTGGTTCACTTTTCTGTGGGCAAATGCTGACACACTTAGCGGAGCCTCAGGCTAACTTTCACATGTAGTGTCTAACAAGCTGGTAAGACACCTCTGAAAGGGTGAGGGAACAATCTAGGACCTGCAGTGACAAGTAGAAGCTGTCAAGCAACTCAAGAGCAGCCCTACCAAATCAGATCTGGTATCCCTGACCTAGAATTTTATATCTGATAGTACAACTTACCTACTTGTCTAGAGACAATTGTGAGAATGAAACAAGCAAATGCGACACTAGCCATAGTGCAGCTGTACCAGAATTTTTGGTTAACTGCAAATTGTACATTTAATTTTAAAACACCATTTAATTATGTACTTCTCACAAGCACAATAGCTTCAACAAATGGAAATATTATCTGGAAAGCGTGAAAACAGTCCTCTTCATCTCCTTCAAAACCCACTCTTTGTAAAGTTCATCAGGAGTGACAAGAATACACAACATCAAATTCAAATACACGCCTCAGACTATTAGTACCATCACTATGTACTTGTTAGACATTCTTGGAATTTTTAAGAGATCAAAAGAAAGGATTCAACTCACAGCAAGACTGTACTATAGTAGTGAATAGCCTTTCTTTGTGCTGACTGCATTCCTAGAAAACCAAGGGCTTTTTAAATTTCAAGATCCAAACTGCACCACTGAGAAAATGATTATCCAAAATGTGATACAGATGAACTTGTTCAGATGAGGTGTAGTATTTTGATGACAGCAATTTATTTCCTTGAGAGACGGTTATTTTGGGTTTGGGGGGATTTGCGTGACCTTTTTGGTTTGGTTTCTTTTGTGAGTTTTTTCTTGTTGGTTTGGGGTTTTGTTTGTTTTGTTTGGGTTGGGTTTTGGTTTGTTTTGGGTTTTTTTGGGGTGTTCTTTTGTCAAAGCAATGAAAACTGGAAACTTCAGGAATTCTTTTTCTTCAGTGGGATTAAATTATTTCCAATTCTTTCTTTTTGCAAGTTTTTTTTGAAAAGGAACTTTGGAGAAATAAAAAACAAGAACAAAAAAAAGGAATGAACACAGCTCTCACTATTCTTTCAGCCTATGGATTCTTAGATATTATGTGGAAGACTGAATTAATTTAGCAATGTTACTGAAGTAACGCTATTGAAGAGGAGAAATGTGCTTTCTTCTAAATGTTCACTTTTCACAGGCTCCTTAAAATCAGGGATCCCCACTGATCTGCAGAGGTGAAGCAGAAAAGTACACAAAAACTGATGTGCACTGCTGCTATCCCTCCCCTCTTTTTTCCACATATGGAAGAGAAGAAAATGATCACTGGAAAATGCTCAGTGAGGCTTGACCACTGATCAAAGCTACCTTGTTTACTCTTATTGCCACGTGCCTTGCAAGTCAGAGAACTACTGCCCTATCTTCCCCTACAAAAAGGGGGGATGTCTCCAGAAATTAGTGACCACGATAAAGATCTTAATTTTCAGATAATTCAAGATCAAGCTTTCTTCTCTTTTTATACAGATGTACGGAATTTCACAGACTGAAATTTGTACCAAAATTTGCACCTTTGGGCAACTTGACATGAGTTAGCAAAAACAGTTTTTCAAATTGGAAGTCCAATTTAGCCTCTTCTGATTATATGATACACCCATTAACAAGTACATGGAACATGAGAAAATATGTGTTTACCTATCATAAAATGCACGCAGAGGTAAAATTGGCTAACTCATCTGCTGTCTTGAAGTTTGCTGAAATGCACCACTACGTCACTAGAAAAGGTGAACATAAGCTAAATGACCAAATAATTGGGTTTTGAGGTGCACAAGGCAGTACATTTTCCTCCCCTCCTGTTGCCCTCCAGTTCACTAACTTCTTACCTAAAAGGGTAGATTTCATAAACAAAGCTATTACCCTTTTTCATTCCACATGTAGAATTCCTGTGCTTGATCAAGTCTAAGAAAACCCAACTCGGAGGAAAGTTCATTGTTTAAAGTGTGCTTTCAAATGTGGTCAAAACAAATGTAGACATGTTTTCAGCACCAGAGAGATGCAAGTCTGAGAAATAACTCAATTTACTTATACAATCAGGTAACCTCAAAACTAGAGACTGGCAAATGTTAATTGTGGCTTTTCTCCCTAACTTGCCTTTGTTAATGTACCTAACTGTCTGCTACTTGTGCAAACAATGCTCTGAGTTGCTCTTTCCAAAAAAAGCCACTGTTGTGGAACTAAAAATTCAGACATTGTAATAAAGAATGTATCAGGGACAACACATTATTATCAGCAATTGAGAATTCTTTCTATTCAAAAGAGGATCAGCTCCTGAATATGCAGCAAAAGTTGCTTGTTAGTTCCATAAACAGGCAGCTTCCCTGGCATGAATACCAGCCATTCAATCCATCTTGCACCGAATGTTGCCAGCCAGGAGGGTTCCTACAGCCTTTTTCAGAGAAGGCTTCCTTAGCAGCATTTTGGCATACCACTTCCATTCAGAGCAACACCTGGTATTCCATTTTGAAAAGCACATACTTGCTCTAGAGATTAATAAAGAACTACAGCGTGCTATGGAAAAGGCTATGCAAATCCAACTGCTATCCACCTACAGGAGTGCAAAACAAAACGTTCATATAATCCAGGAACTATTATTTACGTTAAAGTGCCTTTATGTTCTTTTGATTGCTTCGCTGAAGAGCTCGAGGACAACAAAAACTCATTCAGCTGGAAAATTTAAGAACACTTAAATGTAACACAGAGATACAATACAAAATCTTTGATAACTAAAAGGAAGCACTCCATACACCAGCTTAACTCCTACATGTTAAGCACTTGCAACATTGGACAGTATTACCCTTCTACTTCTAAACCATTTTCACACCTGTGAATAAACAAACAAACAAAAATACCATCACAAACCCCATGTTTACAAGATTATGTTACTACAGAACAATTTTACTCTATTGCTATTTGAAAATAGAGGATTTGCGTGGTTCTAAATGGTTACACTTATTCTGCTTAATACAAACGTTTCTCTAAAACAAAAGCAACAGTATAATTTTTTTATTTTTTCATATACATCTGAAAGAACTTTAGGATTTGCTCTTACATTACTGCTGTAACTGATGTTTAGGAGTTATCTTACCATTTGAGAATTCATTTTATGCATAAAGTCAAAAAAATAATCCAATTCAGCATCTAAAGTAGATTAATTAGTAATAAGCTGGCACTAGGATCTATATCACTGCACATTGACATCATTAGCTTTAAACAAGGCTATTAATGGAATGTAATATAACTCAATGAGTAAAAAATAGAACTTAAGGTTCTAGCTAGCAAGGGTTATACTTTGTCAATGAATTAAGAAATGTAAAATAAATCCATGCAGAAAGCTATAGGCTCATAGTACCACACAGCAGTTTTACTGAACTATAATCAGAGTTGTTTGCAATCATTAATTCATAAATCATCCTTTGGGGATTTCCCTACCTAATCTATCTAAAACCATCTGTTAACAATGCTGAACAGCAAGAAAGCTGCTCTAATTCTTCCTGTGCAGGATCACAGAGAGGCAGTTTTGATTTAATAGTCATTCTAATGGAGAACTACAAAAATTTGTCTAATCTGTAGAAAAGTCATTAATCAGATCTCAAAAATATGAAAGATAAAATTCCATTGAAAAAGATTTTCAGCTATGTCAGTAAAAAGCATCTTCCTTCAGCTACTTGAAGCGCTAGTCTGACTCATTTATCACATCAAAGACTAAGGTATAGAACATTATAAAGCAGTAGCCAAGCTTAAAGCCAATTTCAGTATCCAAGGGTTCATGGAAAAAGAAGCCTGAAACCACAGTTGTTTCATGATAGTGCTGTTGCTCATGTGGTAAAATGTTCAAGTGCAATTTTCTTTGTAAAGCAAAATATCATTAGTGATAGTAATATCAATAATTATTAATGTAACAAAATTGTAACAATATTTTAATTTACCTCTTTATAGTCTACTCTACAGTACTCCTGGCCTCCACAGTACTGTAAATGACCCTCTATTTCTCTTTCACTTTTCATAACGACCTAGCTCCAATGACTAAAAGCTGTCAATTAAAAAGTAATCTCAGTAAAAGGAAAACTGTGATCACATCAGCCAAGAAATACAATTGATACTTTTACTGAAATAATCACCTTTTCGATATCAAGATGACAATCTCCTAAGATTAATTTTTCTGCATAAATCGAAGAGAAATAATTAGACTCCTTTAGGGGCACAGAGCACCAAGTGTAGGCTGTAGGCTGAGTAACAGCTGAGCTGCTGCCAGAAAAAGAACTTGTATGGAGTGGAAGACGCTTAACACAAACCAGAAATCACAACTTAACCCACAATACCTATGGAACCACGGGGAAAGGGGCAGTGAGTTAGTGACTAATTGAAAGTAACGAGGTGCAACTCTGTTCCCAGGCAGCACACACCCTATGCTTCCAGACTCATGGCACTCAGAGCGTAGGACTCTGCATCCATGGCAGTTTCCCCGCAGTACAGATGTAAACTAAGAAGAGTTTAGCAGGAGGTTTGCTTCACTCTGTACAAGTTATAACGCAAGCTTCTACACCACAATTCATAATTTTATTACTCAACAGTAGTGCCAAGTTTCAAGTCTAAAGGGAGTACCAAATTAACTCCCAAGGGAGAAAATTCTGGAAAAGGGGGTAACTTCTCAAAGCTTGCAACTTACCAGGTTTTTTTAAGTAACAACAAGCAAAGACTAGGTCCCAAGAAGCATTTTAAAAAGAGCATGCTCAGATTTATTTTTTTTTTCCCCTCAGATGCACTGAGAAAAGCAATGAGTTTAAGACAAATATGCATCACCCGCCTTTTTCGAAAAAAGAATTTTCCCATCCACCAAGAAGAGCCATAAGGGGCAAGCACAAGCCCTGGCACCATACTGGAGCAGCAACAGTCAGCAATGTAAAAACCCTTTAGCACCTTAGACATATGAAAGGGAAAGACCTAGAAGTACCAAAAAAATTCCCAGTGAAACAAGGCAGCCAAGGGACTTGCTAGAACAAATCTGTCAGTGCATCTGCTGCATGGGAAATGCAAATAAGTTGAAATGGATCTGAGCTTGGACTGAATGCTGAAGTTCAGGAAGGGAAGGAGACTATGTATATTTCTTAGTTTTATGAATGTTGCCCAGAGTGTATGAGATGCTTCTATTCAGAAGATGCTTCTGCTTAGAAAAGGGCCACGGCAGACCTCGATGAAAAGATGGTATCTACTTTTGATACTGTACCAATGGAAGCCTATTTAACCTAAGGCGACTGAAGGCCCACACCAAGACCTTAAATCATCTTGTCTGGGAGCTGCTTTACGCTGACAATGGCGCCCTCATCGCCCACACAGAAGCAGCTCTGCAGCGTTTAACATCCTGCTTTGCTGAGGTTGCTGAGCTTTTTGGGCTGGAAGTCAGCTTAAAGAAGACAGAAGTCTTCTATCAACCTGCACCTCAGGAAGTCTTCCATCATCCCCATATCACCACCGGCGAATCAGAGCTCAAATCAGTCCAGCAGTTTAATTACCTAGGCAGCCTCATCTCCTCGGACGGTAAGATCGATGGAGAGATAGACAACAGGTTAGCAAAGGCACATAGAGCTTTCAGAAGACTCCATAAAAGAGTTTGGCAAAATAAACACTTGAAGAAAAGTACAAAGATCAGTGTTTACAGAGCCATTGTGCTGTCTACTCTTTTATACGGATCCGAATCATGGGTCATCTGCCGCCACCACCTGCGACTCTTAGAACGCTTCCATCAACGCTGCCTCCATACAATCCTAAACATCCACTGGTCAGATTATGTGATCAATACATCTGTTCTAGAACAAGCAGCAGTCACAAGCATTGAGGTCATGTTACTGAGAACTCAGCTGCATTGGGCAGGACATGTCTCCAGGACAGAGGACTACCGCCTCCCTAAGATTGTGCTTTATGGTGAATTTGCCACTGGCTGCCACATGAGAGGAGCCCCAAAAAGAAGATACAAGGACTCCCTGAAACAACACCTCAGCCTTGGCCATAATGATCATCATAACTGGTCTACTCTGGCTTCCAATCGGAAGGCCTGGAGACACATCATCTTTAACGCTGCTGCTTCTTTTAAGAACGCATGCAGGATCACTCTAGAGGAGAAAAGACAATGCAGAAAGAATCGTGTCCTGCTGATACCATCCAAGGAGTCTTTCTGCTGTGCCTTTTGCAACTGGACTTGTCTATCTTGCATTGGCCTCTTTAGCCACCAGAGCGCTTGTAGCAAATGTCGGTAGAGTCCTTCACAAATCTTCATTCGCGAAGCCTAGCCATGATGATTTAGAAGAGTGCCACACATGTACAACCCAAACAAAATAAGCCTGGTGAAGCTCCTTGAATACATCCAGAGGAAATATTCTTCAGCAAGGAAGCATACTAAGGTCCACGTCTACAGGTATACTGAAAATCTCAGTGTGAGTTGCTGTTCAGAGTTCGGCTGCTACTAGGTTACAACATGAGCAACCTAGTAGTTTCCCGTCACCTCAGAATCACAGAAGGGTCAGGCTGGGAGGGACCACAGTGGGTCATCTGGTCCAACCACCCTGCTAAAGCAGGGTCATCCTAGATCACACTGCACGGAATTGGGTTGTCAGTCCTTGAATATTTCCAGTGTAGAGGACTCCACAACCTCTCTGGGCAGCCTGTTCTACCCACAGAATAAAGAAGTTACTCCTCATATTCAGGTGGAACTTCCTGTGCATCAGTTTCTGCTTGTTGCCTTTTTTCCTGTTGCTTGGTACCACTGATAAGAGCCTGGTTCTGTTCTCTTGGCACCCTCCTTTCACATACTTATATACATTGATGAGGTCCCCTCTCAGCTATCTCTTCTCAAGGTTGAACAGGCCCAATTCCCTCAGCCTGTCCTTGTAGGAGGGATGCTTCAGTCCCTTAATCATCTTTATTGCCCTCCACTGCACCTGCTCCAGGAGTCCCATTTCTCTCTTGTCCTGAGGAGCCCAGAACTGGACACAGCACTCCAGATGTGGCCTCACTAGGGCTGAGTAGGAGGGGCAGGATCACCTCCCTCTACCTGCTGGCAATGGTCTTCCTAGTCCACCCCAGGACTGAAGTGCCACTGGCCTTCTTGGCCCCTAGGGTACACTGCTGGCTCATGGACATCTTGTTGTCCACCAGGACCCCCAGATCCTCCTCCACAGAGCTGCTTTCCTGCAGGTCAGGCCCCAGCCTGTACGAGGTTATTTCCCCCCAGGTGCAGGACCCTGCATTTGCCTTTGCTGAATTTCAGAAGGTTCCTCTCTGCCCATCTCTCCATCCTGTCGAGGTCCTTCTGAAGGGCTGCACAGCCCTCTGGGGTATCAGCCACTCCTCCCAGCTTTGTGTCGTCAGCAAATTTGCTGAGGAAGCATCTGTCCCTTCATCCAAGTCATTGATGAGTAAGTTAAACAGTACTGGGCCCAGTATTTTACCTTGGAGGATACCACTAGTGAAAGGCTTCCAACTAGACTGTGCCACTGATTATGACCCTCTGGAATCTGATGTTCACCCAGTTGTCAGTCTGCCTCTGTGTCAATACAGCCAGTCCATGCTTCCTGAATTTGCCTATGAGGATGTTGTGAGAGACAGCATCGAAAGCCTTGCTGAAATCGAGGTAGACAATATCCACTGCTCTCCCCTCATCCATCCAGGATGTTTCATCATAGAAGGCAATCAGGTGGGTTAAGTGTGATTTACCTTTAGTGAATCCATGCTGACTATTCCTGATCACCTTCTTGTCATCCATGTGGATAGAAATGGCCTCCAGAACAAGGCATTCCATCACCTTCCCAGGGACTGAGGAGAGGTTGACAGGTCAGTAGTTCCCTGGGTCCCCCTTCTTGCCCTTTTTGCTGCTGGGGTGACATTTGATTTCTTCCAGTCCTCAGGCAACTCTCCTGATCACCACAATCTTTCAAAGATGAACGTGAGTGTCCTTGCTATGGTGTCTGCCAGCTCTCTCAGCACTCATGGATGCATCCCGTCAGGGCCCATGGACTCATGGATGTCAAGTTTGCCTCCTTGACCAATGGAAAGTCTTCCTTCCAACATTCCTTTACCCTAGCCTCCTGGGTCTGAGATTCCTGAAGGTTGGTCTTGTCAGTGAAGACCGATGCAACCAAGGTGTTCAGTAACTTTGCCTTCTCTGCGTCCTCTGTTAACCTGTTGCCATTTAGCAACAGGCCCACATTATTCTTAGCTTTCCTTTTGTTATTGATGGATTTGAAGAAGTCATCTGAGGACTTCCAAGCCAATGAATCCACAAAACAGCTTCCCCCAAGACACTGCTAGCCTACAGACAAAATTCAAAGACCAGTGTCATGGAACAGTAGCATACTGAACTCCATATCTACAGTTTTACACTTTTCTTAAATCTCTCTCTTGGACAGCTCATGCTTTTTCAGTGCCATGGAGAATAATATCAGTTCCACTAAAGATACAGTAAAGTACCAGCTATTACAGTCCATTTCTTCAGACGTTATAACTCTGATGTACTCAGTTACTTTCTTACCACAGTTTTGTTCTATTCCTTTGAAAGAAAATAAGAACAGAGCAAAGCAGCTCTTCATAATTGTGCTAAACTACAAAAGAAAGCAAAGTGATCCCTACTCCAGAATGTACCTTATGTGATGTACTCAGAGAATCTGTGTAATCAAAGTGACTGCAGAACAGGCTATAAAAGTGTTAGATAAAATGAACTGGAACAACTTGACAACATTGGATGTTATTCACTAAGATTTCAAGGGGCTAAAAGATACAACGAATTATATCAACTTCCTCATGCAATCTCCTGCCTAGAACTAGATCGACAGTTGAGGTATGAAGGTTGCCCAACACTTGCACATGGAAAATCAATACAAAAAGTTAGGAAGAAGTAGCAGAAACCTGCATAATTATGACATATTGACAAAGACTCAACATAGTGTTTGTTAAAGGAATTGCTGCCTCACAAAACAACCAGATTTCTCTGTAGACATCTCAGATCACATGGATAAGAAGGCACTCTGCTAGAAAACTAGGAAATAAAGTGCATACTATTTCAGAGGACATTAAGCAAGTCTATGAAAGAAATAGAAGCCCTTTTGTATGAGTATTTTACTTATTAAGAGACAGCATGATGAGAAGATGAAGGATAAGAGAAAATAAATGACTGCACACTTTAACAGAGGGAGATGACCAATGGACTTACATAGAAAGCTGCACTGCAACATGGATTATTACATATAATCATAAAGAGGGAGGAGAGATAAGCAAACTTCCTGTCAGATCATCTTTCCAGCTTGTCCCTCTGTCTAGCAGCCCTGTTCTCTACAGTATCAGACACTCTCTAACTCACTGTGGAGGAGTTCACATGCCCGTTGAACATGCTGGCCCATCACCCCAACATTCAGACCATTAAAAAAGATGTTAAACAGTACAGTCCCCCATATCAGTCCCTGATAATTGATCAGAAAAGAAACAGAGAAAAGGTCACAGATTATATACAGACCTCTAGCTTGATGTACAATGGCTATTCTACAGTCGTATCTTCAGTCTGAAAACTGCGTCAGTGAGCTTTTTACAAAAGTAGAAAAACATCAGCTGTTGGTTCTTCTTTGGGCTCTAATAATTAACTCCAGAAACTTATTGAAAAACAGAATACTGACAGAATATTATGTAATGGTATATAACATTTACTGAAATAGGAATTATTTTAGCTAGCTTCAGAGAAAGCAAGGAAACAACACCATGAACAGGTTTGTTTTATCCAACTCAAGGTATGTACCACTGTTAACTTATGTAGAATCTATGACTGAAAACAACAAAATTCAGAAGCTTTGGTATCATGGGCTTTTTGTAGTTAAAATAAAGAAAAGCTTAAAAACTTTTATTTTTGACTATATAGATCAAGTCAATTCCAAAACCTCCGACAGTATATCCTATACCAAGAAAATTGGAAAAACATGTTCAGTAATATACAGGCACACAATCATTCTCCAAAGTGCCTATGACAAAAAGGGATTTCTGAAGGTTGAGCAGCTAGTTGTAATCACAGAGGTCTGCCCTCTGGATGCTGGAGGATAGCTCACCTTCAACTGTGAAAACTGTGTTCCTTTGGGAATACAGAAGCATAGAATGATTCGGGACAGAAGCAATCTTAAAAGTCATCTAGTTCCACTCAGACCCTGCCAAGGGCAGGGACACTTTCCACTAGACCAGGGTGCTCAGAGCCCCACCCAACCTGGCCTTGGACACTTCCAGGGATGGGGCATTCACAGCTTCTCTGGGCAACCTGTTTCACTGTCCCACCACCCTCATAGAGAAGAATTTCTTCCCAATATCTAAACATATCTTCTTTCAGCTTAAAGCCATTCCCCTATGTCCTATCACTTCATGTCTTTGTAATAAGTCCCTCTCTAGCTTTCTTGTAGGTCCCTTTCAGGTACTGAAAGGCTGCTACAAGTCTGTCCAGAGCCTTCTCTTCTCCAGACAGACAAGAGCTCAAAGCTTCCCTCCTTTCCCCAAGCACCTCATTGTAAAGGTTGACAAGATCCTATTCTGCAGTTTCTCAGAAGGCTTCCTTAGAACAGATCTAGACAGACAAACTCCTACAGCTGTGAAAATACCCAACTGCTGCTAGACCAGCACCCAGGTGCATAATGGCAGCTGCGGAAGTCACTGGTGGAACCACATCCTGGAAAGTGCTTTTCCCCTGCCTTTGCCTTTCCTCAACTGCTTAAATGACTTGTTATTAAATGAGTCAGCACTGACCACTTCAAACACCCTTCCTGACTTGTGTTGCCAAAAACTTTCCATAAAAAAAAATAAAATCCAAAATAATTAGACTGGAAATGGGTAGCAGCAGTGAAGGAAATGTCTAGATTTTTGAAGAATGCCATACTATTTATGCATGGAACACTGAACTAAAGACACCTATCCGGAAGAAGAAAATTCTACTTATTTTAAAGAAAATTTTGGTGTTTGACCCCAGAAGCCCCATTTTCTGAACTGCATGCCACATGCTTTGCAAAATAGTGTACAATGATTCTTTTCACAGTACAGCTATGTATATAGTGAAGAAGTATTAGCACATATGCTTAATACTGCAGCTTAAATCTACCATCTTCTTTTGTCATTTGTGGCACTTCTAGAAATAGGTTGCATCAGGGTCTGAATAGACTCCAAGGGTAATTTCTCCCAGTGAAAAAACAGGAATCTTATACCACTGCTGGTAGCAAATATACTCTGTTACAACATAGTCTATAAGAAAAAAAAAATCAAACAAAACAACCCTCACGTTTGCTGACTAAGAACAAGCGGTCAAACACGTTTGCAACATTAAAATCAGGACGATGTACTGTACAGCACATGAATTTAATAACAATCAATGCAGCTTTTTTTCCTTAAAGAAAAGATTTAGCTCCTCATGAAAGATTTAAAGTGAGTTTGTCAGACAGAGCACCTTTTGTTTCCTCTTTGCTTAAAGTAGTGAAAAGCAGTAGCAATGTTCTGTTTTTTCAGTAGTATACAAGTATCACACTTCTCAGCTTTTAACAAAATGGTAAACTGTAAAGTTAACTTCACAGCAAGAAAAAAGCCCTTTGCAAGTGTATTTCCACAAGCAAAAAAACAAAGTCCTGAAGGTTACTGCCATACACAGCTTATGCAGAATCTAAAAACAAATTCTGAGACTAAGTACTGTATAAACACCATTTTGCATAAATTCCCAAACAAAGCCAGCCAGTGAGATCTCTACTGAACAATCTAAATGAAACAGTACAGGACAGAACTGATTAGCCACTACAGTAAGTGGGGCATTTCAGGAGTCAAGTGTAGAGAGCTACTGCTGACACCATCAGCAAATTCAGCCTGGATCTGAACAGAGCTCAGTGCTCACGCTTCAAGGGAAAAAGCTTGTCTGGAATCCTTTAGCAGCAAAAGAGTAAGCTCTGAGTGTTCACAAACGCTCAGACACCTTACCCTGCATATAGAGGAAGTGAAAGCTGCTTATTCCTTCTGGAAGATGCTGTCACAGGTTTTGTGGTCAATGAAAAATTATACATGACATATTACATGTCCAACAAATCCACAGAGAAGTAAAATCATTGTTATTAAAGAGTATTCCAGAGAAATAAGAACGTGCACATCTTCATTTAAATCTGTTAAAAGTAAGAATTTAACATTTGCAACTACATTCAGCTTTTGCAATTGGATGTGTTTCTGATTGCTCTTAAGCTTCCTAAAAGAGGTCTCCATATTCTACCTCAGTTGTTTCAGGACTAGGAAATTTATTTAACTTTACTTTGCCTTGGAACAAGTGGTTCAGGTTTTGCAGAACTGACTGATTTCTCCAAACAGAAAAATAAATATACGTTACCATGATAAGTACAGAAACACAATCACCAATCACAAACCCTTCCAGCAGCCCAGTTGTACAAATGCAAAACAAGCCTTATCACATTTGTTTCCAGATCGGCTACGATGGTATAAACACAACTCGACCTCACCAGGACTAGTTATTTTTGTATATCTGTTACATACTGCCTAAAGATTTTGTACAGATAGGTTTTTACTAGCTAACTTAAATGATCAGTGCCCAAAGCACAAAAACTCCATACAGCAAACACTGTGCTGTTTTCATAGATTATTTTTCAAGGAAGAAAATTTTATGGGGTATGTCAAACGCCAATTTTGTAACTAAATATTGCCAAACACCGACTTTGTAACCAAAAAAACCAA
>NW_021939256.1:3737365-3903355 GCF_001715985.3 Manacus vitellinus
GGTCGGGAAGTGAGGGGCGCCGGTGTGGGGGCCAGGGAGAGGCAGCCGGGGACCCGCTCTCTTTCTGGGGAGGGCTGCAGTCACGGTTCGCGTACTTTATAGCATGGGGGAAGGGGCCCTGATGGGTGTCTCGAACTAAACGCCATCAGCTTTTCTTAGCAGCCTTTAGGGCGAGGGGGCAAAAGGCTTCTCCTGGCTTTGAGTGATTTGTGTTCCATACCTGGCACACGGGCTGCTCTCAGAGAATAGCTGTCGTGGGCATCCGGGTTTGCCCAGCCCTGGTGCAGAGCACCTATGATCGATCTAGCAAGAAGGCGGCAAAAGTAATTCAAAGGAATAAAAATGATTTGGTTTGTGTTGCGAGTTGGGGGATTTTTGTTGTTGTTCTGGTTTGGCATGGGCTAAACTCACTTCACGTTACTTAGTACCCTGTATTTGAAAAGTAGCAGGACCTGGATTCTTTCAGGTCTGATTTGGCTGTATGTATTTGGTATGGCTGGCTCTTCTACAGGCTTGTCTGCACAAAATTGTGGAAAGGGAATGGAGCTCTTCTGGCTGTGATCCAAACCACCGAGGTGTGAAGCAGATCCAGCCCAACACTCGGGTCACTCGATGCAGTGCTGTGTATGAGAGAGCAAGCCCTGTGTAGGGTCTGGGACAGTAAATCACTTTAACTTAGCTACTTAGTTTCCTGGTCAGAACTGAGGATTTGTATTTGACTGCTCAGCTCTCACACAACACAACTCTGTAGCGGTGTCTTTGGCTTTTTTATGTTTTCAATCAAGGACTTTGTATCATTTTGTGTCTTCAGAAAGATTTCTGACCCATTTTGCGCAAAGCATCTTTTCCACAATTTTGAAACATAGACATAAGATAAAGGACAATATTTGTTGTCCTTTGGAGTCCTATGGAGTTATCCATATTTATTAAAAAAGAAAATTGCCTGAGCTGCAAGTATAACCCTAGATAACAATATGACCCTATTCCTAGCTCTTCAGGAAATTGATTTCCAACATGGTCTCATATTTTCTAAAATGACATCTTATATAACATCAAGTGTTACAGGAGAGAACTGAAGGCTTAAACCTGCCATGGCACAAAAACATCTGAATGATGATGTAGACTTGAAATTAATGCTAGTCTTGCTTGACCAAAGGGGTTTAAAGCACACTTGAGATTTCTTTTTTTTTTCTCCTAAACTTTTCATTTTCATGCAACATCTTTCATTCTTTTTCAGGTAATTTGTTTTTCCTCTCAATATCCAGATTCTAAGCCTTGCCAACAATTGTTGTTTTCTTTTACCTTTTGGTAGAGTACTGAGGGCAGGGGTGGTTGCAGCCTCCCCAGGACTTTGAACTGGTACTGGAGACTTCTGGATCATATGAGGTGAAGCATCCACCAGACAAAGTGGCAGTAATACCAGACAGAAGTGCATTCCTTTGCCCTCTTCCCCCTGTTTTTCCCACTCTGACTATTTTATGAATATTGCTGTAATACAGATTAACTATGTCATCAACATCTACAGATACAAATCTACAATTCACATCAGAAATTAACTAGAAGCACATGCACACTTGGATGCACAAGTGTTTTATAATTTGACAATTTGTGTCACTTAATTTCAAAGACAGCTGCCTATCATCTTCAACACAATAACAGATCGGATGTCCCAGGGATGATGTTTTCTGATTGAAAGCCGAGTTAGTAGCAGAGGTTAATGATTAATTTTAAAGATTGTAGCTTCTCTTTGAAAAAGAAGACAAGTTTACTATAAAAGATACTGGCAAAAATAGTTTAAAAATAATTTCCTACACTTATTGGACAAACAGTAGGAACTTTGCAATACCTTTCTGCAGACGGAAGTCTTGGTCCCAATCTACCACGCTCTTTTGCTGCTTCCATTTTGTTTTCACTAGAGAAGCAGCATTAGTGGGTGGTACTAGAGACAACGCTGTCTAGTTCTCCCACTTCTCTTCCTAACATGCTTCCAGTTTAAACATGGAAACCACATGCTCTGCTTCTGAAATCCTGTGCTAAGCAAACAGAACGCATGTTGTGATGTTTTTAATATAACACGATTGAAAAGCTCTAGCATGCTGCAGACTAATGTCTTTGAAGACACCTTGAGGAGATCTTCAAACATCATAGCCTGGAGCTTAATTGTGCTTTTTAATTATGTTAAGACAATTTGAATGAGGCAGAGTGATAGATTGCAACCACACCTTTGGCATGCCAACACATACCTCTGAGGGAGCACACTGCAATGCACAGCACTAGACTATTTTGCATACAATCATCTTCAGCCCATGTGATGGATTCAGGAAAGCAATAGCCTATCACCCCAGAAAGAACATCCCTCATGCCTGTACAATGTGAGGACCACCCACTGGCCATGGCAGCCTCGAGGTACCACTTGAGTTAACATTGTTTAACTCTGCTTCGAATCTGAAAAGCATTTTAAGTATTAAGATAGAGGACGAGAGTAATGCCTAATGGACTATATTTCTAACTTCATGATTTGCCAGCGCTCAAGGAGAAGGGATTCGTATCCTCATAGCATTATCAACGTGTTATATTGTCCCTCCTTGTATTGTTTCCAAACTTCACTCAAGGAGGTGACACCTGTTGCTCTGCCTACGATCCCCCACAAGCTTGGGTTCTGTGACTGGTGGCAGGTTCTCACACACAAAGTAAACCATTTTTCCCTCATCTTGCTCTTCATCTTTATTGTTCCCATCTGAAGCACCTTTTATAGGAGATAACATTACTACCCAGAACGGTGCTCTGCCAAAGTTCTCAGACTAAAGTGATGACCCCCACACGCTGACAATGACAGTGCTCCTGAGAAGGATGGTTGTTTTGAACCTTTATGTGTAGCTAGGCCTCTGACCATGGATGCTCGCCTCTTAGCTTTGATGAGAATTATATGAAACGTACTAATGGGTGTACTGAGCGAATCTTATACTACCTGTGCCATGGCTTGTTTGGAAAGGCTGTCAGCCTCAGTTTGATGGAGTAGCTGGCACCTGCTCTTACCTTCTAGCTAAGACGTGTGTGCTACCTGATCTGTTTAAAGTAAACCAAGATGGGTAATACTTTAACAGTTTATATTATGCTTTTGTTAATCCGGTCATTTTGACCAGAATAAGGTCAGTGGTGAGAACAGAAACCTTTTTCACATGAAGAAACCTTCCTTAGGAAACAGGTTTTATAGTTGTTCTGTATGTGCTGTTGAGGCATATACAGGAAAGCAGATGCCATTTAACCAGTCAAGACAGGATTGAACTTGTGAACTTTGAAGAGGAGCCTAACAGTTTCTGTCTACAAGGAGCAGTTGGTCTAGGAAGCGCAAACTGCAGGGAGAACAAGGAAATACTGATAAAGGCCAGCTGATGGGATCAGAGGGCTTTTCAGTAAATGTTGATAATGAGCACTTTTCCACACATGTTAATAACGAATGAGATAAGACATAGGAATTAGCTACATTAATAAAACTTCGAGGTTGACTTCCAAGGAGTAATTGCTCTTTATCCTCCCATAGAGAGCATCCCAGATATCCAAGGGTGAGAGGAAGCGGTGCCTCCATTGCTTCCTTATCTCCGAGCTGCAGTCTGGAAAGCAGAGCTGAGTGAGCTAAGTGTCAGATTGCTTTCTTTCTCTTTCCTCCAGGTAAGATTAAAGTTATAGCAGTGTGGGAGGGGAAAGTGCATCAATCATCTTTCTAGATGAAATTTACAAATCCACTTTAAGCTTTTCCCTTGATTACTTCTAGTTTCCTCTAAAACTTGACAAAGTCATACTTCTTTTTGTTTCAGTGGGGATGTTTTGCAGGCAACTTGTGAAATTAGTAATTTTAAAGACGGCTAAAAATTTTAGGCTTTTGGGAAAAGTCAAAAGATGGTAGACAAGCGTTGCGTGAAATGTCTAATCCTGATTATTAGTAGTTATTAACTCCAAAATACATTACACTTCTTTATAAAACCAATCAATCTTTTATGTTTACTTCATGCCATATAGTAAAATACTTTACAAAGACTACATTACTTTTTTTTACGTGGAGAGCATTTTATGTGACTGTACACTGACTATATTTTTTTTCCATTTTTATGAATTTACTAGTTTCACAGTGGGATTACAGTAATTATTACAGAAACTATGAAGAAGAGGGGATATAAAAGTAATGTATAGACATATGTGAAGGACTACAAGTCCTACTAGTGTCTGTTTTTATTCTGACTGTTTATCCAGAATGCCTGTGTGCCCATGCAGCCCGAGAGTGATTTCAAGCACTGGCTCCCTTTTTGTTTATGAAGTGGTGGCTGTTACTTCAGCAAGTAACAGCTGTTTGGCCATGCTACCAAATGTGGTACACCTCTAAACCATTTCTGTTCCCTATTACTGTGGAAAATGAGAAACCTTGTTTGGATGGTCAGATACTGATAGCCCATCATGGCTTGACTGCCTCTTTTAGAGACCACTTATGAATTGAGTTACCCATGCTAGTTCTCCAAGAAACTTAAGGACTCAGTACACTTCATCAGTCCCAGCACCATCAAGAGACTTCTGTAATGAGTAGCAGTTTTTGAGAATACATCGAGCCATAAAACATATGTTTCCTGTGACATACTGAATGCAAAGAACACAGAAGCTTGAGTCAACCTATTAAAATTAAAGAAAGATCATTAAAGTCAGGGTCTGAAGAAAATATCCTACCTTTTCACTGATGTTTCCTACCCAAGCCATCTACAGTTGTAGTAGATGTGTGTCTCAGGTAGGGAAGAGCAAGGGAACAAGTTGCAATCCTGTAAGGCTTTGCTTTTTTAATGATGAGAGTTTTTGGCAAGGAAAGATGTATACTGGATAATATATAATGGATGCTGCTAGAGTTGCACAAGACTGTCCATTGTAAGACCCATGTTTTTGGCTGTATATACATATGCTAAGTTTCAAAACTTTGGTGTTTTCTCCAGCAGGTGTTTGTTTTAGAATGTGTTGTTCTTTTATTTTTTCAGAAGAAATTATGTTATCCTGAATTAAAAGAAAATAAAACAGAAGAAGTGAGGTTAGGGCAAAAAAGGCATTTATCAAAGCTGCATAATTCTTATCATTGTTTTACTGAGATCTAGGCTGGCCCACAAAGGTGAAATTTAATGACACGTATGTAAATGAGATGGGACAGTCAAAGAAATGCCTTCTGTACTTTCTGTAACAGTATTTCTAAATTTACCTGAAGAATAAATTTGTGAAAACTTATTTTTATATGTTTTGAAGGATTTATTTGTTGACTACCAAGTAAATTTTCTGACACCGCTACATACATTGAGCGGGACTGGTTTTTTTGAGAACCTAGAATAGGGATCAAATGTAAGGAGTAGGAATAAATGAGAATGGGACAGGCTGAAGGAGAGCACAGCAAGTGATAGGAGAATAAGGGCCCAGCTGCAAGGGAAACATGTAACAGGAAGCAAGTACTGTGCTAGTCAGAGATTTTGGTGTTCTCCAGCTGCAGGAATTACCTTCACCAAGTCTTGTGTGGGACAAGTGGGACTCAATGATCTTAGAGGTCTTATCCAACCTAAATAATTCTTTGCTTCTGTGACAGACAGGGACTTGTGATTGTTGGACAGGTATAACGTATTGCGGGAGAAGCTGAGGCTGCTCTGTAGTCAAGCCTGGTATTTTTTTCCTTTATTTAGAATTTCCTTGTGCTGTCCTTTAATACATATTACTGATATATGGACTGGAGTCTAACACCCACATTGGTGTGACAACTTTTGGAGGTAAAAAGTCTCATCAGTTTAGCTTCAGCTGTGAACTTGGCCTTATTTCAAAACGACATCTGAAAAATACAGTTTCAACTTGAACTGTAGGTAGGAATTCATGTGCAGTTTTATAAAATCATACCCTAGGAATAGGAGAGTACAGGACCCTTTTCAGACTAACACTCTATAGATTTATCAATGCATTACTATACTCTTCAAAACTCAGTGCTGCTGTAACATTTCAGGCAAAATCACCTAGATGATCAGTTCCTAGATGCTAAGTAAAAATTTGGGATTTTTGTCTTGCAGTCCATGAAGTTTTTCTTTCATGCATATATATTTTTCAAAGAACTATGTCTGAGGCTCATTCATTACATCTAGGACCTTGTTCTAAACAGGAGCTAGCACACTAGTTTTAGAAGTCATAAGCAGCCTTGAAATAAGCAGGTACACGATAATCATCCCTCATGAAAGTCTTAAGCTGACCTGTAGTTAGGATTGGGAATAAGCTTTTGATGCCAAATCTTTTACCTCTTTCAAACCTGCTATCATCCTAGCACTGAGTGGTATTTTCTGGGGCTTTTTTACTGTTCCTATGAGTTATAAAATAAATATGGAGGATTAAAGGTTTGAAGAAATCTCTAGCCTGCAAAATCTTTAAGAGCATTTGCCACCTAGCAACAGCCAAGAACGTGTGTTTCCTTCGAACAATCTGCAATTGTGTGATTCAGAAGAAATCTCCACAGTGTTTATAACTGCAATTGTAACTTATGTAGGAAGGGAAAATGCAGCAAAAGGCTCTGGTTACATCACTGACAAAAGGATTTCATTACCATAAGAAGTCCCTAACAGGGTGACAAATAATCAAGATCAAAAAGAATGTGTGAGACCAGCAGAAAGGGAAACAATGACGTTCCTATTATAGCTGTGGCCTTTGCAATAAATGATATGTCAGCTTTTTCATTTTGAATTGTGCTGAATAACTTAGTGATTTTAATTCATCAGCAAATGAATACTTAGATTAGAAGCTATTTTCTTTTCAAATGTGCATTTGCTAATTTAGTCATGCAATAAATACCACATTCCTTGAAAAGTGTGTGTTATTTTTAGAGATATTGTTTATAGATATTAATGATTTAAAACCACAGATACTCTGTTAGTTTGCACAGACATGTGCGGAAAGTATGGTAATTATATGAGAGGAAGGGTAATTGCAACATGCATGAGCTGGCTGGCTATCAAAGTCCCATTGGTCTGCATTTTGTGATGCTAATGAGATAGTAGGGAAAAATTACACAGATGCTAATGCACATGGGTTCTACTTAGATGATTCGCATGCATAAGTCTTTACAATGTCTAAGAATATGCTTTACTGGGTATCAGTTATCTCAGTTGCTCTGTTTTCCTCATTTTTTTTTTCACCTCCTTAAAGGAAAAAAATGGGGGATACTTAAAGACACTGCATCTTTCATACCTTCCAGACCTCCGAACCATGTACACTTGTTAAGGAATTTTACCCATGTGACATTGTTAAATTAACCTGGATCTGTTTAAAGAAAAAAAAGAGCTTCTAAACTTATGTTCATGGTATTACTTAAAATTACTTATTAACAGGGTACTAAACCCCACTTTGTTTCAGTATATGTTCTTTTTAAAACATGCTTCTCAGTTAACAAACTAACTTAAGCCCAACAAAGACATTACTAATATACATTATAACAAAATACTTCTGATTTTAAAAAATAGACGGTGTGTTGTTGCTAACCTCTTACGGGCAGCTGGTAGGATTCAATTCTGTTTCTGGCAGCAGGAAAGTACATGCTGAAGTATCAGAATTAGAGCAGAAAATTGTAAGTGCAGCTGAAATGGAAGGGGAAGCGGCAAGCTATTGCCAAGGGAGCACAACCACTTTTGAAATAAGCACATTCAGTGAGTTTATACTAAATATTAAAAGTTCCAGAAAGCATAACGTAAATAACTGAAAATTTAGAACCCTCTCTTTTTCAGTCATGTTCAAGGTACTAAAAGCATTTCTTAGAACGTGATATTTGTACTGAATTGCCAGTACAAATTGCAATATCAGACATTTTTGGAAAACGTCATAATGTAGATAGGCTCTAACAGGCAAAAGTTTTGAAAGCAAAATGAGTTGTTGGGGTTAAGGAGCACATTGACAGAATGTTTTTTTGCTGTACTTACTAACAGTAGTCCTGACCTGGCAATTCTTCCACTGATGTACATTGGTGTGGTGCCAGATGAGGACTGCATGTTCAGGTGTGCTTGGGACACTGTATGTGTTCCTCTAATAGGAATAAATTTGCAGATCACAGGTGGAAGGCACTTAAAAGTCCAAGCTTTCTCGTTTCACAGTTGGTCTATTCTAGCAATCAGAATATGAAATCTAATTGTCTACTTTGTATAAGGAGAAAATAGTTTCCTAATCAAATGTTTCTTTGATTCTGTCATAAAGGATGGCAAAAGTTCTGCTTCTCTGGAGAGAAAACAAACCAATCAATAGGAGACAATTTGTGTTTTCAGAGTTCCAGGATTCACGTCAGCTATTTAGCCTGCAAGTTGCTTCAGGATTCTCAGGACTTCATTTAGTGTCTATACCTATATATGTACCCATTTTGATTTCTTACAACACTATGTATCTTACCAGGCAACATAATTAGAAAAATATCACTCTATTTAAAACAGTGTATTTTTTGAAACTTAAAATATCACAGAGTAATCAATAATTACATCCTGACGGAATTGCTCTATACTCTGCCTGTCATGCTCAAATACTGATATGCATTGAGTAGGGAATCAGCCCTTTCAGCAGAAACTGTGCAACAACTGTATTTTATCTACCTCTGTCCTTCTCAAGAGTTATGATCAAGGTGCCGAGGGGATACAACAAATGATTATATTCTTTTAGCTCTAGCAGAGCTTCTCCTTGACTTTGAAAGATAGATGATTAAAAATCACATTTTTTAAAAAGTAGGCACAGCAGAAACAAGTCGGAAAGTGAAAATCCACGTAGATTAGTGTAACCTGATGTCCAGGTGACATGTGTAGCATACATAACCTGATTAAAATCCCTACTCAGTCAGCTTCAGATCATAGTCTTTAAACTAAATTCCCACTTCCCATTTGTGTGTTTAGCTATGGATATTTCAAGGTAGTGTCTTTCTTTTAAGAAGTCTCAGTCAGGCTTTGTCTTCATCCAGATACAAAACAGGAACTGCTGTGTTCCCCACAATTAATTCTTACCTAAATTTAGGAAAAAAAATATATTTAATAGGAAATTTCCAGTCTTAACATTTTACTAATGTACTTATGATTTACTGTTCTTTTTATTTCAAAATAGGACTAAAAAGAGTGATCTAGAGCAGCTCATATCATGTTTAGCAATGTTCCTGCAGGTTTACTATTCATCCCAAACAAATGGTCCACTTATGTCCACTTAAGGATTTAAACTTACGTTTCTTTCTTCCCTCCTAATGTTCTTTTCGATATCTGAAGATGCTTTAAGACATTTCTACCCCAAACCTTCGTAATGGAAACGGTGAATTAATACTTTTGACTCCTAAATCATGCATTATTTAGTTCTTCCTCTTAAAAGTTCCTTAAAAAGAAGTCACATATTAAATATGAGTTTCAGAGAAAGTTCAGCATTCCAAGGGCACCTTATAAAAGGCATGAGCACCTGTCTTCAGATGGGGATTTTGTGTGTATAGGCTGATCCCAATAGACTTAATGTGCGTGATGAAATTGTACTATAGCCATGCAGTTTGAATTAGACTGTTACTTTTATATCTCTTATCACTACTCCTTTCCAGTTAACATTCTCTTCATTTACATCCTGAGTTTGTAATCCCTTAGGATATTTTTTCAGCAATTTTTCTGGAGTAAAATATTCATAAGATTAGAATCACTAGTTTGTCATATTCCTCATTTGTATACAGCAAACGTGCTTATAGTTGGTTCTGTAGTACTTGTTTGCAATCCTCTAGCCAGGAAGAATAAAACCCAACAAACTGGTTTGGTACCTTATACTTCTCCCATTACGATTCCACTGAAGGAAATTCTTTGGAAGAGTCAAAACCCTTCAGATATTGACCTGAAACTGTTCCTGTGGAAGTCAGCTGTCATCTCCTGAGTTCACTGGGTCGGGCACAGGTCAATAAAGGGCACTTCTGTGAATCCCCACTTACTGTAGCCCAAGCTCTGTTCATGAGGGGTGGCTGTATTCTTGCGTGCTAGCACCTGATAGCTTTTCTTCCTTGTCCTCTGTTCAGCACTATGGATGGTCTCAATTTTTGGCAGGCTAATGTGGAAAAATTGCTAGAAGGAATTAGGCACAGGGAACATGCATCTGTTGAACCTTACAATATTTATAGTCATCATGACTCTATCTTTGTCCTGTCCTTCTAGAGTTGATAGTGAGAGACATTTTATCACTATTTATTCAGCTCTTTTTACATTTATTTCCTGTCTAATGGAATGGATGCAAATTGGAAGTGGGGGAGTGAGGAGGGGAAGAGGAGAGAGAAGAAACCCTTCCCTGCTCTCTGTTTATGTCACCCTGAACAGTGCTCATCATCAAATACCCCAGTAGCTGAATTCACCTTCTAATGATGAACTCACCTTCTAATGAAGTATATTATTAGTTATGCCTCTGCTTTTCAGAGATCCAGACTCCTCTAGTCGAAGGTCAATGGCAATCTCCAAGAGAGTGGAAGTAGATTTGCTCCCAATAAGGCAGAACTATCTTCTTCTTCTCCTCCCTTGGCAATTTTGCTTCATAAGAATTGGTTACAGATTTTCTGGGGATTTTTTTTTAAACAGATTTTCTTTTGATCCTAAGAATGTATTGAAAGCTGATCCAACCATAATTAGTGTTCTCTTCTCTGGATTATTTATGTGAGGCTGCTGGGAGAATTGGCGTATTCAATACTCTGGCTTTTACTTTCTATAGATCCCAGCCTTTGAGAGCACTCTAGGTTAGAAAAAGTAACAAATGGTATTATTGTCCCACAGGACCTCATACCACTCTAAAAAAAATAATAGGATATGCATAGTTTAGCAGAGTAGGTGTTTCAATGATTTCTAGTTGAGACATGTTGCTGTGTACACTTTTATCCCTTTCCAGTGGATGATAGACAAAATTTTGAAACTGTTAATTAAAGGGTAACTTAGAAGAGTTTTTTAGGTTGGAAAGTAAGACTTTATTAAGTTCAGCCTTGGTAGAAGACAATGCCAGGAACTATAATCAAGGATAAAAAGGCTAAGTTTAGCCCACTCCTTTCAATTCTTTTGTCTGAGGTCAAACTCTTGTTGTTAATAGCTGCCTCTCTTTGTGCTAAGTCATGCAGTTTAGGTTCCTATAGGCTTCCATATAAAAACGACCAGTATGATCCAACATGGACATTTCAATTCATACTTTTTCAACCATGCAGCTGTTAAACACTAACCAGTTAATCATAGCCATTCAATCTGAGAAGGCATACTTCAGCCAAATTTAATATTATTTCATGGAAGTGTTCAGTGTTTTCAGAGGCACATTTAAAATCTAAGCCTGTTGGCAAATAGAGGTAGCTGAGCCTCCTCTGTTCCACAGCACTAAAGCACAGAGGACAAGCAAGGCAGGCAGGCTATGCAGGCTTATTAGACTCAGCTTTCTTTTTAGAACAATTTCTCTAACACATTTTGCTAAACTGTAAGTCGAATATAAATGGAACCTGTTGCTCTACTATAACAGTGCAAGGAACCTTCAGCTATCACCATTTCTGAACTAATACCTAAATATTTGGAGAAAGCTGTGGATCACTAAATCTGAGATTTGAACAGGAATCTGGAATCCTATAACAAACTAAGTTCTCAGATACTCTAGGAATATGAAACAATGTTCATAGGTATGTAACACATCTTAGTTCAACAAAATAAAGGGCTACTGGATTAAGCTACAATATCTAGTACTAAGTCACAAAGCTGGTAGTTCCTGAAAATGCCTTTGCATCTGAAAGGCTCAGGAGCTATATATGAGTCAAAGTAAGGAAAACCTGGATGAGCAATTACATAAAACTGGAAGGGTCTTTTTGCAGCAGGCTCTACTTGTGCATCACTAATACGGCCCAGACAGCTGTGATGTCTCAGTGAAGACTATAAAGAGCATTAATCTTGTTTTCTGACAGCCTATCATATGATTTTTAACAGCTTTATGCAATGAATATAATTTCTTTCATTTTTTTCAGTGTAGGCTTTACTGGAAAATACTACAGAAAATTTTCTTTAATTTCTTATATTCTTTGTTATTTGAAAGCCAAAAATTAGGCTAACATCAGTGGTTATAGATTCCCTAGTAATTTATTTTACTTGGTTGAATATAGAGCTTTTATCAGATTTCTACAGTGAAAATTTTCCAAAGTAAATTCAGAATTATTTTCAACAAATATTTCACAGTGAGACTGAAACATATCACAGATGGTACCATTCAAATGAATGAGTGTAGAAGATAATGCATAAGATTGATTCATCAAATGAATTTAAATATTTATGGGAAAAATATATTCCATAATATTTTCAACAGATTTCATATCCTCTCATGAAAAAAATGACAATCCTACAGACTTTTCTGGTTAGGGATTGGAATGATGTTGTTAAAGAAATATGTCTTTACATCATAAAGTATAAGCCTGCAGCGTCTAAACTTGCCTTCCCTATTAATTTTTCCTAAATGTATTTCTAAAAACCTCTTAACTTGTTTTCTTTCATCAACTAATGTGTCTAACCTGTATTACTTCCCTGTAATTATTTTCTATATTTTCTCTGTAATCATTTTCTGTCATTTATCTCAAGCGAATTTGAATGATTGAAACAAGCAGACTCTATTTTGTCATCATTCAATGATATCATTTTGATAATTTCTTTATTATTTACCATATAGTTTGTGGATCCTGTTATCCAATAATGCACTCCACAGTAACCAAAAGCCTGCTGGTGAAATCTCTGTAGTTAGATTAGCTTGCTGACGTTTGTCACTTTTTCCATGAAATGAAATTTACCCATTCTATCTGAAATACTAGCTGGTGCAAAAAGATTGCTGGAGGACCAGCGTCTGTGGCACTTCCATCCCCTGCCATTGCTCTGGTAATCAGGTAAACAGAACATCCATCACTTTTAGCAGATGAGCAGTGCTGCTGCCTTCTGAACTGAGAGACCTGAAGGGATCTTACCTGCAAAGGGCTATTTACACTCAGGGTAAATTCCCACATGCACTCTCTTGCAGTCACAACTTAAAGACTTCCAGCTTGGTTTTAATGAAAACATTAATCAAGTTCTAATTATTTCTGAATTATTTTAATTCTGTTTATCAACAGGTACACTATGTTACCTTGTAATTACCAAGTTACAAAAGGTGCTTATATCAGAAAAGCAAAGTGTTTTTTGTATATTTTTAATATGTAAAGCTCATGAGTACTTATAGTTGATACTGCATCCCATTTTTCTAGTTAAACTCTGCCTGATAGCATTTCAGTGTTTACACAGTTCAACTTTTCAGTTACCTTTCGTGTCCTGATTCTGCCAAAGTATATTTTTTTAAAATCTAATGTGAGCAAAACACATAGTTTTTTGTTTTAGCTAGAACTGTTAACCAGAAATAACACAGTTTGCCATTCCTTTCAAATGTATTTCTCAGGCTGCAATGTGGTCTGTGCAGTTAAAAATGTGGCAATAAAACAAATAGTCTTATAAATTCATGTACAAGATGTTCCAAGAATGCAGTCAGAAGAGAAGGAGACAAAGAGGACTGGTGAAGGATAAAACACTGTGCAGGCTCATTTGCAGTTCTACAGTGAACGCCTTTATGTGGCTGGTGCCTTTCCTTTCCCCTCCTTCTCAAAAGCAAGAGACTTCCAGGAGAGACTGAACTTTAAATTCGTTTTGGCATTTCTTACTAGGAGGAATTTACTAGTAGCTACAGCAAAAAGAGTTAGTGATTTAGGACCAACTTTGACATATTAGCTTTTCCTTTAACTCCTTAAAGACAAGACTTATTTTACAACATAACTGGATATTTTTTTCTTTCTCTAGTTTGCAAACTGAGTTAAGGGAACATAAAGAGTTACATTTAGTTGGACTTCCACAGCAAATCTGTAGCTAAGCCAGAAACAGATGCCTGGGTTCTTCTGTCCTCTGCTCTAACCTTGAGACTCACTATGTGTTTTTGCCAATACATATGTGATAGCTCATGGGTTTTGAACCGATAGCATTCTGGATAGTTAGGAAGCTGCTCAAGTAGAAGCTGTCATTGGTAGATTGTATTTTTATCTGGTGTCATCTCACCATCCACTCTACCCAGAATCAATTTGGCTGTATATTCCTTGCAGACCATTTATTTGCTTCTACTCCATTCCTGCCAGAAAGCGTTTCTAAGCTTCTCTACAGTATGCCCCACTACTTATGCAAATCTCTTAAGATATTATAATATACTGCTTAAGTGAAGCTAGCAGCCTAAGAGCTACATGACATGCAGTTAGGCTTCATTTATATCGAGAATATAATTCTGATTATAGAGGCAAAATACACCAAGCACTGCATACACACAAAGATAGTACATGTATAGTACATGTCTCCGTAATAGGCATATTCATTATAGTAAAGCCCGAGGATGCTTTGGGTTACTTTCACACTGACTATTATTACTATTAATGCAGTGAGAAACGATACCAGCCATAAAATTTGAGAAGTTTTCAGTTCCAGGACATTTAATAAATTAATTAATTTCATAATTACAAAACAGAAGGTTCTCTGCAGTCAGATAACAGCAAGGAAAGAAGCATAGAGGCTGAGTTGTGGCAGGGTTTTTTAGTTGTCAAGCAAATTGGAAACTTGACTAATACAACAGTTACACTTTGTTGTAACACAGTGCTAAATGGAAGAGCACCCTTCAAACACTGGTACTGTTGAATCTCATGGGGAGCCACTCCAATCCTTATATAAAAAAATGAAGAAGCTTTAGCACCCTAAACCAAAGGAAGCTAGAGATACTTTAAACAAAAGTATTTAACTGTTTCTCTCTAAAACAAACCCAGAACATTGGCTTTCCACCAAGCAATTCAACAAATGTAGAGGAGAAGCACAGATAAACTGCCCTGGGAACTCTGACTCATGATGTCAGTCGTCCTCCTTGTTGCAAAGGGGAAACAGTTTGCACCACCACCCTTTTTCCTGGCACAGCCTGTTTCCTCCTCTCCTGTTCCAGGACGCAGCCCAGCCTGCTGACCCATGAGCCTGTGGTGTTTTATGTACTCTGCCCACCACAGAAAAAGGATAAACCAGTCCACCAATAGCCCTTTGCAGGTAAAATCCCTTCAGGTCTCACTTCAGAAGGCAGCAGCACTGCTCATCAGCTCCTTGCTGTCTCATACATGACAGCAGGTACTTGCTCTTCTATGCAGACATTCAAAAGGGCTCACAAATGGGCTTCAAATATTCGTGCAAATGTTTGTTGACATTTTTAACTTCATAAAATGAAATGTTACTGGTCCGACTAATACTCTGGTGAATTTACTATTACTTTTTGGCATATTTTCAGCAATTTGAGCATGGTGAGAACTTCTGTTGCTCAGTTTATCTCAGATACACTTTTTTGCCAAAAAAGGTGTACCTACTGCTTAAGTGCATCATGTACGGTTGCTGAGTCTGAGTGTGCAGACAAGGTTTCGTGCTAGCCCTCCCAAATTTGACCTTCAGTTCTGGTTTACTGGTCTCCTACCCACTCACAGAAAAAATTAAATTGAAGGGTACCCTCTCAGTTCTGCTGTAATTAATTTCCAGGAAAAGCATCGTGAGTTCAGCTACTGATGTGGTACTGGTCCTTTGCAGCACAAACTTCACCGTCAGCCCTCCTTCCAGGTCATACAACCTATATTCAGATCAGTAGTAGATCTCTTCATTTCATCCCTGGTTTGATAAGTTTTGGGACTTGGACTCAGTGATATTTATGGGTCCCTTTCAACTCAAGATATTCTATGAGTCTAAGCTGAACCTCTATCTCTGCAAATTGCATCCCTCTCTTCTTGTTTTCCACAAACTTGGAGCACTGGGAAAAGTACTACAGGTACACCGAGATCCTGTGTTTCTCTGGAATAGCACTCTCCTTACAAAAGTACTGTCAAACACAGCATAACTGTCCTCCAGTTTCTTGCCCTGGAAAGAGTCTACCCCGCTCCCTCCTTCTTCTGCCCTGCTCCTTCAGGAGTCCTCGCAAGTGAGATCTATCTTTCTGCTCTTCTATCTGCTGGTATATGTACTCAGTCAAACTGGGGACAGATCAAATGGTGATAGCAATCCCCTCCAGCAAATATCTACACATTACCTGTGCACCTCAGCACTAGACTACAGCAAAACCCAGCGTGACTGGGTTTCCAACCAACTGACAGACTGAGACTGGTACAAGACGGAGGGCTTCATTAATCAGAATATTTTACTGTAAGACAGTGTATTAGTGCTTTCTTTTTTTGCAACAACTAGTCGAGGATTATTGCAACAGCTAGTTTCAGGATTCAGAAGTGTTGCTTTAAATATATAAATCTCTAGCTGGCCCATAGCTTATTTTCATGAGACTGTATTTTCTCCTATACTGTGCTACCTCTCAACTATCACATTCAAGGTAGAGACTTTTAGCTGAAGGATCTAATGGCAGTGCTCTTTGTGCCTTTATTATATGTTTGGAAGGGGATTTCCAAGCATGGTGGAAATTGCTATTAGTTCCATCGTTGTATTATGGTTTCTTTCTGTCTGTGTTTACATACTAAAAGAGTCAACGAACAGTGAATCAATTCTTTCAGTAATATTCCATTGCTGTTATCTTTACAAAGAGTTGGTATCAATGATAGTCTTCAAAACTCAGAATTTTATTCTTATTTGTGTTGTTACTTGAGAGGGGGAAAACCTCCTTTAGTTTTTTTTTTTTAAATCCTACTCTTTTCCAGCTTATGCATATTGTGGACAGGTGATTAATATACTATGGGTATGGCAATGACTTCACAGTTACTGCTTCCCAGTTTATGTTGTAAAACTTATGACTGCTCCATAAAAATATCTTGTTTTTCTCTTATGGGGAATTTTCATTAGAAACTACTTTATAAATTCAGCATGAACATTAAAGGAAAAATTCATGAAAGTTGAGCACACTATAAGCTGAACTTGGCAGCTGCACTGGGTAATATATGTGACAGAAGAATGGAAACAGAAAAATTAATAGGCAATGGATATGAATATGAACTATGTCAGAGTTGTTCTAAATCACTAATGTTTAACAAAAGATTTATTGTCCAAAGATAACATTTAAATTATTGGATTTTCATCACTTAGTATAAACTATCATTCCTTTGAATATCTTTTTGAAAAAAGGTGAAAAATATCAGATTTACTTTCCTGTTAAAATCCAATAATGAAACACCTATCTAGAAGTGCATTTCTTTCTCAATGTAGGTCAGGGTAGTAACATTGTACACGTTTTCTTAATAGAAGATATCTAGGCCAAAAAAATTTCATTATTTCATTAGGAGATTACAAGGGTGGATGACTTGAATTGAAGCAGCTTAGTTTGAAATCCTTTTCTTTTCTTAGTTCAAATTACTCTGAGACAGGGAGTCTCCCCCATCATTAAACTGATAACAGTGCAATTGGGGGCCATGAGCAATGGCACAAGCAACCTACCTGGAAAGTCCAGACTGCTGAGAAGGATGGGATTACAAGTTACATCTGAGGTACCAAGGAAAGGAGAAGGGACAAGTTAGTTTCAAGACAAAATTCTGAGATTTTACATTTCTAAACTGAAATTTGCTAATTGAAAAAGTATAAAACAGTATTTTGGCTTTTGGTTATCATCTATTTTTTAACGGTAGAATTCCCAAGAATTTCAAATTCTCAGTTTTAATAAATGCTACTAGAAACAGCTACCTAAGACCTTCATCTCATTCAGGCTTCAGCTCTACAGGTCACAGGGGCACAACAGTAATAGCTTTCCAAATCGCTCAATTGCTAGGGCTGTTTCAGAAGATTTATTTCAGATTTGTGAAAGTTCTGGGTCCTGAGCAGCTCAGCTGCCCTGTGAGTCCTATGCCAATGCCGCAGGGATTGGGATGGTGTAAGAACTTAGTCTGAAATAAAATGGCAGGTCACTGTGCAAAGTAGTCAATTAAAATTTAGGTGATCTATATTCCAGTTTTGTTTTCTGATGCTTGTATGCTTGCTGGCTTCCTAAGCCTGTAATTCATTTATAGAAAGATAAATTTCATATCCGTGACTGTGACAGCCTGCATGCCTTGTCTATTGGAGCAAGCTAGCAGTACTCCATATAAAGCAGTTCCCCGAGGGGCCCATAATGTTTAGGATCGGTGCCTTGGCAAAAAAGTGCTCTCATTGCTATAAGCAAAAGAATCCCATCACAATAATTTTTCTGTTCAGAATATTTTTCTTTGCAATACAGCTTTCTTCATTTTCTCCAAAGGCCTTCCAGTTTCTACATTTTCCTGTGCTGGCATACTTAGGACTCTGTGTTATTCCAGAGCATTTGCATTTTGGTGTGGGGATAGTGCATCCTTCTTTTCACACAGTAACAGAGCACAGCCTGCAATATCAAATAAGAAAAACTTTAATAGATATGAATAAAATCCTATTCTGAAGAATTTTACCTCTGAACTGTGTGTTACTACTTAACAAGCTTGTGATTTCAAGTTTGATTGATAGGGTCTGTCATTCTGTAAATTTGAGAGGTTAAAACGAACCATGACATTAGAAACTGGCACAGTTTGTTAGGGGAGAAATGTTGCCTTTGTTTGCATGTTTAGGGGGATTATTGGTTGATTGGCTATTGACTATTCTTGCCACTTTTCTATGTGCTAGTGTCCAACAGCATTTTATTTTCCAGGCATTATGGACTTGGTCACTTCATTACTTGAAATTTCCTGGTGTTTTATCTGAGCATAATTTGCTACTGGCAGATTATTCTCCTCAAGTCCACAAAACAAATTTCACTCACTCCCTATGCTCTCATTCCCCTTTATTTACCCCATGTAAGTGGTTATGTGGATCTGAGGAGACCTTTAGAACAAGGGATAACAGAGTATGGGGTAACAGAATATGAATTAATCAGACCTTACAACAGGCAGCCAGGTATTATCTTATTTTTTTATTTCAAAAATATTTCTTGGTACGATCTAAGATGCTGGAGATGACACCAGATATTTCAAATTTCCAGGGAATGAGTCCATATATATGTTTAAAATTAGCTTCACCTCGTCAGAGGCCCAAGACTCATCATGTAAAGGGGCCAGAGGTTTTATTACAATGAATATCTAGTCCTAGTTGTCATTTACATTAAACACAAACATCTCGATCTCTTTATACTTGGGAGATTAAGGAGTAAATAAACTATCCAAAGATGAGATATTCAGCATTGTTATGACAGAGAGAGGACTCAAACACAGGTCTCTGGGAATAAGACACTGGGACACTTAGGAGAAGCACAACTTTTTCCAAGAACTCATAATTTATGCATTTAGATAGTTATCTCTTCCCCTGATGACTGATACTGCTGATAGTTAAATGGATGACATAACTATTCAAAGTACCAGGAAAAGCAAGTGTTAAATCACTCATCACTAATGAGACTGCTACTGCTCTTGTCCCAGTACTAATGAACTAGAGGTACATTAAGCTGGGATGCCTGCAGGAACTGCTCAGCTAAGAGAATTCCAGTGGTCCTCCACTCCCTGTTCATTGCCGCTGACCTGTATTCAGATTTTACCTCCAACTTGAGTAGTCTGAAGGGCTGCCATCTTTCAGAATATGGGAAGTGCAATATTTACGCTGCAACTGATCAATTTTAGCTGCACTATTGCCTCGTGTCCTCACTGCTCTGGGTTACGCCACTGCAGTTGCACTGAACTTAGCGTACAGCCTCCTCTGTGGCAAATTCCAAGTGATTTTAGAAAGCATTCTCAGGATTTAGGAGACTGTGAGTTAAATCCCCCGGAACATACTGCTGTTTTCTTCTGAAACTGGGAATAGGAATGAAACTGTGATTTTCTCATAGGGCAGAGCAGCTTCAGATTTTGGAAATCTGCCATAAGGTCTATGCAGCAGCTGTTGGGAAGTAGAGGGAATGGCAGAGAGCTGGAAACTGAGATCAACAGCTGCAGAATTATTCTTTACAGCTGTCTTATGTTCTTTTCCTTTGATATGCCTCTTTTAAAAGTTTTTGTAATATGTGAGAAGAGTTTCTTAAAACAAACCCCTTTTTCTGGGTCTGCGATGGACTCAGCATCCCTGAGTGACAAAAAGGTTCCCTGCTTTGTTGTAATGAGGTGTCTGGAGAGCACTTCCTCTGAGCTGAGAGAAAACAACATATTTTCTGTGGAAAAGATGTGCAAAAAATAATCATTGCACTTTTTGAAGTCCCCTTGGTGGATGATGCTATTGAGGAAGACTGCAGGGAGACAATGATGGAGCCTATATGTCCTTTCTGTGTGCCACCTCTTATCTCTTCTCAAAGTACCTAAACCATATCGGATTACACAGGAATGCAATAGTAACTCATCATGGTAGGTATTTGAGGAAAGGCTTTAATTTGCACCAGCAGAGGTTCAGATTGGATATTAGTAAAAAAACCCCACTCTGAAACACTAGTTAGGCATTGGAATAAGTTGCTCAGGGAGGTGGCGGAGTCACAGTCTCTGGAAGTGTTCAAGAGGTGTCTGGATGTGGCACTTGAGGCCATGGTTTAGGCGTGATTATGGTGGTGCTGGTTTGATGGTTGGACTAGGTGATCTTGAAAGTCTCTTCCAACTTTTATGATTCTGTGATTCTGTATTTGATGGTGTAGTTAGAACTGTTGGGTGAGCGTTAAAAACTCTGAACTTAACAGGACCAACAGAAATGATGTGATGACCTTTAGATGGAAGGAAAGAGGATAACTGCAAAAAATATCAGATAATGTTTTAAACAGGAACTCTGTAAGCTTTAGGTGTACATTCGCAGTTCCCTCAGATAAATAATTCTCTACTGAATCTCTCAACACATGTTATTCTTCACACACATTATTATTCAACAATCCAATTCCGGCCTTTTGTCATATTTCAACTCTTCAGTCCTACTTATGACATGTTGAGAAGTGATACTTTTCCTACAGGAGGTGGCTGAAAATTTGTTTACAGATCCGAAACTGTGAAGTCAGGTTTCAGAGAGCTGAGATGCGCTACTCAGGCCCTTCTCAGGCCTTGTGCTTTGTTCTGATGTGTTTCTTAGATAAAAGTTACTGCTATGACAAAAGAATTTGTCATCAGTTCTTCGTCATAACTCTGCAGAGAATGCATCATTTCAAAAACCTCAGCATATAAAATGAAACTGCTCTAAGATTACATCATTAAAAGACTTTTAGCACACTATAAAAGAATGTAAGTAGCATTCAGTTACCAAAAGTGGTTTGCCATGATCTACACCTTGATCATCTTTAACCAATTTAAAGATTGCATTTGATAAGTCTTCACCTAGTGTACAAAGGCAACTTATAGAAGCTTGAAAAGCTTTTAAGTGCCTTTTAAGTGCACTTATTTTTGGTGAATAAGCCTCGGAATACTTGTGTATTATGCTGACAAAATGAAACATAACCTGAAGTTCCTAGATATTTTTTGGCATATGAGAGTGATAAGAAAGTTTTGTTACATAACTTTCAAATCAGGAGTTATGTTATGCATGTCATTGTTTTATGCAGCATATGATCTGAGCAGTTAGATAGAAGCAAATATGCTTGTATTCAATACTATGATAACTATATAATTCCAATTATCAAAACTATAATGGGCCAATGAGAAAAGTATGTCCTTTTAATTAGTCTTTAATTATTTTTTACTTTAAAAGAAAGAGTTATTATATTTTTAAACTGTATTATATTCTTTTCCATCCAAGTTATAGGAGAACAAGTCACTCACTTCAGATTAAATAATCTACTGTCCCTATGATGATTTGTTTTCTTGGCAGACTTTTTATCGCTTATGTTGCAGTCACTTCAGCCTTTTTCTTACCAACCAAATAAGCTGTTACTTAGCAGAAGTGCTGGAATTTGATTTTATGCTTTTCTCTTTTAACATTTTATCCCGTGTCTGACAATCCATCATGAGAAACTGGAAAGCTCTTACCTTTTTTGATAGGTGCAGAATTCTTCTACAGTGAAGGGGTATCTCTTGTTTTACAGATGAGTTATTTTAATGATCTCTAAAGTCATGATCATCATGTATATACGTATATAATTCAATAAATTAGTAATATATGAGGGCCATAGCCAACCCTAACTCACAATCAATTACTCACACCTTTAGTTCTGGTCCATAGACAGGCATCATGTTTGACTATATGTGACATTTTAAACAAGTAGGATAGCACAACCTTTATAGAAGGTAATTCCAGCTGAATATCTTGGAAATCAACTAGAGCTTTCCTGGAAGACACATAGTGTAACATCTTACAATGCAGCAGCAGCTGAATTCCTTTCCATGCCAAGTTTATTAATGAACATATGAAAATTTGCGTTCAGGATTTAATTCAATTACTCAGAAACCTCTCTAGGAGTGAGCGCTCATCATACTTCTTTCAACTGTTCCTAGCTGTCAGAAAACAGAAGGAATTTCCATGTCAGGTTTTTTTGGAGGATGTCTGGCCTCTGGAATGCTCAAGTGGTCTTTCTCCTAAAATCAGAAGGGGATCCCAGCTTGCTTTCCAGTTCCCTCAAAGGGCTATAACTTTTATTTGTTCAGTGTGATAGTTTGTGGGAGTGAAAACATCAGTGACACAGTAAAACCCCCAGAGGCTGAAGGTCTGCTTTATTTATAGGATGTTGAGCCTGTTATGAAACTTCCATACAGCACTAGCAAAGCTACTACTTAGGGATAAAAAAAAATTATAGAAGCCATATGGACTGGTTTGTTTCATGTTTTTGCCCTTCCCACAGTACTCACTTAATGTGTAATAAAACATACTAGACTTCAAATAACATTAAGTATTTTCTGTTCATATAACTTGACATGAAGCCTTTGAAAGGTTTCTTTTTTTGTGTGCCACTCCCCTAACTGGGTTACAAATACATAAATAAAAGTGTGAGGGAACATCAGATTTCAATAGCCAGTGGCTCAAATACAGTTCCACACCCATGACTATATTTCAAGCCTGTAATTCAGGATAGCCACAGAATAACAGAAAATCATATTTTTCTTAGGCTTTGTCTTTAAATTTTTTTAAAAAAGATTTAATTTCATCAAGGCTGAACTCCAGCCTAAAAAAGGTTATAGTCAATGACTGGATCTGTTGGTGTTGCCTGGCAAAACTTATGTCAGTAGCATTTCTCCAAATGGTTCAATCTTCCCCACATCCTTCTGAGAAGTGAATGAAAAATCTATGTCCCTTACAATTAAGGATGGAGTGTGCCCGTGGTGAAAAATATTCTTATGCCAGCAGAGAGTGCTGGTCCTCATGTGGTCTCATCAGCCTTTACAGACTTGAGTGCATCAGAAGCTGCCCCTCTTTTGACATTGTCCTTAAAACTTACCTCTGGTTAGCTAAGCCCAGGCAGATGATGGCTCAATCAGAATGTGTTGTCATTAACGATGGAGTTAGATCAGAATTATAGTTTTGAAATGATTCTCCTGATTATGCTCATTTACTGTGCTTTTGTTTGCATTACAGAGAGGTCTTTGACATAGGTGGATGAGGTCTTCCTAAAAAAAAAGGAAGATCACTAAAGAACCCCCTTCCTTTATAATGAAAGTCAACCCAACATTTGGTTTCATCAAACAGTATGCCTCAGGACTGCACTAAGTATGCTCCAGCCACTACTGGGCTGTTAGTCCAGTCTTGGCTGTCGGGTGACTGGACAAAAGCTGAAACACATTGAGTGTCAATGTTGGACCAATACTGCAACCTCAGATTGCAGTCTGCAAAGTTGGATTCGCTCCACCCACATCGCACAATTTGCTAATGTAGACATTGCCTTGGCAGGAAAGAACTGGGGAGACTTTTATTTTTTAGATGTCAGAGGGAAATGCCTTTTGGGTGGCAAAGTCCTGTGTTCAGAGCTCATTGTGCTAGTCATCATGCTTCCTGCATTCACATAATAGGTTTTGAAATTAAAAGGGGATTTTGGATGTGGTAAACTGGGAGGACAGTTCTACAGTCTTGAGGTGGCCAAAAGACTGAAACTACTCATCTTTAATTAGGCTGTGATTAAGTCATAATGTCTACAGGCACATGCTTTCAGACTGGATGCTGGGAACTTGTAAAAGACGTGCAAATTAAAATTTTGTTTTGTAAAGTGGGTCACTGCCGGTGTATGTTTACACCTGCTCATCTTTGCTGTGAAACATTGTCTTTGCTTGGAAACTACAGCACAGCTGACCTTCCAGAAATGGCATAAAACCCTACCTTCTGGGTTGCAATGTTACCATCATTATCATCTTTGTGTTTCCCTCCTTGGCAAAGTTTTAAGTAAATAGCTGAGTTTGGCACCAACCTTGTGTCCTTTCAGTTTTGATTTTCCCTTCTGCTGTGATTTGGTTTGGCTTCTCCACTGTCACACTTCAAAACCAGGGATGGGCCTCAAGAAAATCATATCAATGGGGAAGGAATGTGATGGGACATGGGTATTTAGCAGAAAATCATGCTGTTGTCCCCACTGGTATTTAGGCCACCCCCAATAGAATAAAGGGACAGCTGGATATGTGCAGCAGTTATTTTTGGCTTCTGGAACAGTCAGTTTGGATTAGAAGAAGCTAGGTGCAAATTAAAGAGACCTATAGCTGTCTTAAATTGTCAAGGATTAATGACTTGTCAGTTAGCCCTAAAAAGAGGGACCAGGAAGATGGAGGATGATCTGCTTTAACAGAATTTGTGAGCTGCATTGTCGCCAGCATTTGCCCAGAAGAAACATTCAGACACGTCATGTTTACAGCAGCTGCTCTGAAGTCTGAGCAATCAAAACACAGATTTCTCCCAACACTCTGAAACCAAAGCAGGCCACACTGAATCTCCCATGCGCAGATGAAAACTCCCAGCTATTATTTTCTGTTTGTTTAGCGTGCCTGTGGAATAGACCGTGACCGGTGATTTCCAGTCCATCCCGCTGTGTCTGTGTGGGCAGAGGCACTACAGCTCTCTTGCAGTGGTGGGAGGCAGCCAGGCTGTCTGCACAGGCAATGCTGAATTCAGTGGTGGGTCTATTGCTCAGGAGAGCTTGTGCTGCCCATGGCAAAAGAGTCAAGACTTCCAGCCCACAGTGCTGAGTGGGATATTGTTTTCTGTAGTAATCCTTCCCCAGGATGAGTGACAAGGAAGAGACTGAACTTGCAGTGTGGTCCTGCTTCTGGCTATTGGAAACTTTTGAAGAGATTGTGATAGTGATCACTTATGTGCAGGGTGATTTAAAGTAGCGTCTCTTTTTTAAAAATGCAGAGCCACCACTCTGGTGACAATGGATGCAAGATCCACTTGGGTATAGTAGAAGAGGATAAGAGCTCATTTGGTCTTAATCCAGTCCAGCTATAGAAAGAAGTACAACGAAATCAAGCATTTCAAAACATAATTATGGCGGAGACAAACTGTGCCCAAAGGACAAATTCTACACCAAAATTTCAAACCCTGTCTGTTTATGTGCATTCAGGAACAATTTCACATTAAAGCAAATCTACTATTTAATGGCTGAATCAGAAGACAGTGGGATTTTCTCTGTAGACAGCTGTACAGCTTTTTCTTTGGAGAAGCAAGGCCTTGCATGGTTGGCATCAAGTGGAAACTAGGAGAGCTGCATGACCAAGGGTCATAAGAAGTGAGATTTCTTCTCCAGATGAGCCTGACTGTGCTGAAAAGTACTAACAGGCTGTAGCAGAGCAGTGGGCTAAAAACCAAATTTCCCCTTAGAGCTTTTGCAGGGCTGCAACAGGTAGCTTCCACCCTGATAGAGTGAAATTAAAGGGCATGTTTCAGACTTTGGGGACACGAACAGAGCTTGATGAGCTGCATTTTACAAATTCTCTGTTTCCTTCAGATGTGTGAGTAACTAGGCTGACATCTCCAAGCCATCAAGAGCCCCAGACTGGTCCGTGGGCCATGAGTAAGGTCCTTTGCCCTTTGCTAGCAGCTTAGTCTCAGTTTCATATGACTGCAAAGACACTGCAGTTTGAAAAATCTTAATGAACTCGTTCCTTGAACTGGAATATCCACTAGCCAGTCTAGTTTCCTAACTAATGACCCTCTTATCTGGATTACTTTCCTAAGACAAATTTTCAAATGCAAACTCATCATTGTTTTTTCTGCTTCTGTTGATTCGCTCAGCCCTGCTCACAGGCCTGCAGGGTTACAAACCCTCTCTGATCATATGCTAATGAGTCATTAATACTGACTGTCTCTTAATGTGAATAAAGCACCCCTTCTTAGTCAGCCTTTGTCCAAATAAAGAAGTCTATTCTGATAACAAAAATGTTAAAACCAGCCAAAAATCAGTGAGATAAAATTAGAATAGCTCTTCTTCAGGGCTGCCAGGAGCAGGACTCAGATCATTCTGCTGCAGCCTGGCTGGTCCTCCCTGCCACTGGCCCTTGTCTCATTTAAGCCTACATGTTCACTAAATTACACTTTGAGTCTAAGATGGGGTAACTATGTTCAGTCAGATTTTAATGTCTTTAGATGGCCAAGAACAAAAGGTCAACACTGTTACTAGCTGTACGGCTTTCCTGGCATGTGACTTTTCACCATAAACTTGGCACAAGGTCATTTTAAGATGTTTTTTGCACTTTTGTTAGCAAAGGGGAATTACCCATTCACTTCTAGACAAGGTTAAATAGCTGACAACAGCTACAGGTTAAATATTAAGCCGTTGGGCCTTCATTTCAAGTAAGAAATTGCAGCTGTCTTCAAAAACACTTGAAAGTTCAGGCAACATCTTGGAACTGGTACAAGTAAAGGCCACTTCTAATTAGCACAGGAGAACTGTAGGGATTTTGAGTCAGACTCTGTTGTGCAGGACCTTAATACAACTTTCCAAGATTAATAAAGGCCATATTTGAAAAAGCTATCTTTTTCAAGAACAACCAGTGTTTGCTTGTATTATATTCAGCAGGTCTGAAGATAAAATCAAATGAGATGGCTGAGCTGACTTCTCAGCTTGCTATTTCTAAAAATAATTCTCTCACTTTTTCTTTTCTGTGTTAATTTCTACCACTTCCATGAAATGAGCTGCACCTTGAACGATAGCACCAAGGGAGCCCAGGGAAGTGCTGGGGACCAGTGGGGTAAGAGTAAGAAGGAGGATGCCAGTGACAAAAAAGGAGGAGGAAGAGACAGAGAAAGACTGCTCCTTTTAGGAGGAAGAAGAGGGAGAAGGACTGATGGGTCAGTTCATCCTATTTGGTCTGACTGGACCCCTGGGATCCTACAACAGATTTGCAATAGATTCACAATAGCCTAAAGGCTCCACAGTCCAAGCATTTAGACATAGGTTTAATAAAATGTTTAGGCTCATGTATTTTTTTTCTAAACTTGTAATTTCCCCTTTTATTTGCTTTTCAAAGAGTTTGATAATAGCTAGGATCTATATCTCATTGTGTTAGGATCTGTGGAATTATGATAGCAGTGATAATTTTGAAAGTACGAACCAAGTTCAAGTCCCCAGTTTGCTCACAGCTTGCAGTAATAGCTACCACAGGGGGTAAAAAGCTGCCTTCATTTCAGACAGGAACTGTGTGCTTCCAGAGTGCACAATTTTGGCATCTTTTCCAGAATGTTACTGAATTTGATATTTGTACTCTAAAATGCATCAGCTCGTTACATTTGGCCACCATCCATTTCTCATTACTTTGGATGGCCAGGACATGCTTGCAGCTCAGTTTTCCTTCCTGGTTTTCCTCACATGGTTTTCAAGGCTGCCTGAATTATGGCGCATGATGCCTGAACTGCTAAACCTTTACCTAAATAAAAGCACATGCCCTCATTTACTATCCAGCCATAGTGTGCTCTAGCTTAGCTCTTGAAAACTGCTTGAGGATGTGGTTCAGAGTAGAGGCAAGAGCAGCCCACATTTCTAAAGGTGGTCATGACCCATGTTCTACATGCTGTGTGGCTTGAATAAATCAGGGAGAAACAGAGGCTAAAAGTTGGCAGTCTGTAGCTTCATAGAAATAAGGATTTATTTTTTAATTGCACCAAACATGTGATGGTTCCTAATTCACAAAGATTCAAAGTAAAACACATCACCTTATTAGAGTTGAGTTTAAAATTGTCTTGAAAGAGACTGGAAAAGCTTAAGTGTCCTAAGATGGTCAAGAAACCATTCAAGAAGGTGAAATGCCTCAGCTCATTTTTGTGTTCTCCTCCCAAAACACGGGTTTACTGTGTGAGTCCTTCTAGTTCCCTTCAGTTCAAACTAAAAAAGATGCTTTCCACATACCTACGTAAACTTGCTCTAAGATGAGGAGGGAACTTCACAGAGAGGAGATGCCTGTATAATGGTCACTTAAAAGCTTTTCCTTTCTGCACCTCAGCTGGTAGTTGCTCCTGGCTGGTTGAACAGTACACAGTTGTATGACGAGGTGGTAAGGGCAACAGTGGGTCAGGCCTGGAAGAAAGTTCTGTGCTAAAGGTCAGATGTAGGTGTGTTTCAGTGGTGCTGCAGGCTTAGTGCAGTGGGGAAAAAACTAAAATCTCACTACTCTAGTGTTTTATAAGCAGTATCTTGTGCTGCTTTGCTTTTGATAGCAGGTACTTGGCTATTTATGTGAAGTTTCTATGAGGCCTCTCTTTTGTTGCATTTTGTAGACACCAGTGCAAGTCTGATTAACTGTGACAGATGACTGCAGATGCAGTCCTCTTCCCAAATGCTGAGAAGTGTCCTGTAATATTTGCTGGTCACATTTGCCTAGGTTTCGGGTTGGTGATCACAGCTCTGGGACTGCTTTTTTTGTAAGTAATACTCTAATTCATTTAATAATGCAAATGTGGTCCCAGCAGTGCAGTTTTACTGCATAATGACTAATCTCTGTCACAGCAGGATGCCGAGAATGAGTTTCTCTGGGAAGCTGTGGGTATGCATAATGAACAGCTATCCCTAATAAAGTCTTTTTAATCAGGACTGTTTCTCAGATCAACTGAGTTAAATGAGTTTGCACTTTGTAAACACAAGGATTGAAGTCTCTGACTTGGGCAAAACACCACATCTACTCTGAAGTCAGTGAACATTCAAATACATTGACATCCTGCCCCTAAGAGCTAACTCTTATGCTCACATGTGGACAGAAAAGTCCATGTCACACTATACTGCCTCCAGTTAATGTATGCAGAGTACGTGATGCTGCTTTTCGTGTACGTGTTTCAGTTTCCCTCTAACAATCTATGAATACAAGTCACAGCCAAGGACTCCATCAGAATATTTCAAGCAAATTTGAAAACAAAAAGACATATGTTTCAAAGATGCAAGTTTCCTGGGCATTAGAAGAAAGCAGGTGAGAAAGGAGAGAGATATAACTTCAGGAAAGCTACATCTTGAGTTCATATCTTATCAGATGCCAGGGAGCCCAGTTTTCCATCAGTGTGTCTGCATTGATTGCACCTCAGCAGGGAGATCCCTCTGAAAGCAAGCAGGACTCCTAAGGTCTGCTGTTCACAGGACTACCAGTTTAATAGAAACAGCTCTGCTTCCAGTTTGGGATTCATACAAATATGACCACGAGAAAAATCTGTCTTGGGAGTCTGGACCATTGCAATTTTTATTAAGTAATTAAAAATCGCTTCAGCAACACATTTTGTGTTTTGGAGGCTATATTCCCTCAAGGACTTGCATTTGAATGTCACAGCATTATAATTAGACATGAGAATAAGTAAGTAAAATGCCAAGTTTGCCCTTGATGGCCATCTTGTGTATAATCTTTATAAATACCTACATACCTGTATTATACTTAAAGTATAGGTATAATACAGGTCTAACAGACTGATCTTTTATTCATAGGATCACGACCAAGGAAATGAATCTGTGCTTCTTAATATGACTATTGACTCAACAAGATTTTGCAGGCTTACCCCAAATTCAGGTACATCTTTTCCTTATTTCTTTTGTTAAAGAGAAGGCAAGTCTACCTTATGCTCCAGTAAGAATGCTAATCTAAATTCTCAGTACAGACAGACTCAGGAGAGTAAGATACTCTTTTTGCTTTACTGTTTCTTTGTTGATTACAGAGGTCAAAGCAGCCAGTCATAAAAATTCAGAGGTTATTGTGGTTAAAATCACTTTGTAAAAGAGCCTGGAAACATCTTGAGTTTTTCTTATGCTTTTATGCCTTTTTTTTTTTACTACGTATTTAATGAAGAAAAAAGATAAGTTATTTTCTTTTCAAAGATGCAAAGTAGATGTGCTAATAATTTCTGCTTACTTCTAGCATCATTTGCAAATACTGTCCCCCTAGAATTTCACACCAAATAGGTTTTGTAAAAAATCTAAGCCTCTAAATTTCATGTCTTAATTTTTTATCATATGCAATGTTTCTGGCAGAGGGAAAGCCCATAGCCCAGCCAGGGATGTCACACCAACTGCAGTTTTACTATATAAGCACAGGAGCTGCTGCTCCCACTTTGTGGTGGAAACCCCCGTCTTCTCACAGAAATCTAGCATAGAAAATCTATTTTTTCTGTTAAAAGCAGGAGTTTGCTTTTATTTTCTGGATATGATAATATGATTAATTTTTCCTTATATACTTGTCCAGTTAAAATTGTAATTATTACAAATCCATATCTGGCTTTTGTGCTTTTAGAGTTTCACAAGTCAAGTCACCACTAGGATGGGAAACTCGGGATGATCTGTTGAAGGGCTGATAAAAAAGTGTCTAAATGTTGTTACACACAGGGTCATAAATTAAAACCAAGGGTTTGAGGTTCTTCCTTCTAATGTTTCATGGGAAGTGTAAGCCTGAGGACTGTTTCAGAAGGCCAGACCTTTATGCTTGGCTTTTTGACCAAGTGTTCTGCACTTTGATCTCCTTCCTGTCATTCTATGTGACAGTGTATATGAGAACTACAGCAATGTCTCACCTAATATGATGTTCTGTCAGCGAGCAACAAGGAAATCTGGGAGGGACTACAAAGTAAGGCTGAGAAAAAAATTCATTATAGATTAAAACCCTAGGTTTTTTGGCTTGTTGAAAAATTTGAAGTGGGATGTTCATGAGAGGAAAATTTAGCTCATGAGTAGTATTTGATTTTTTCTATTTAAGCAGAACCACTATCCATTTATTTAAATGTAAAAAAAAAGGAGAGAAAAAGAGACAAAGACATTATTTCCAGTTGCCCCATTCAAACTTTTCTCTCACCTGATCTGAGACCTTCAAGGGAAAATGGATTTAAAACAACTCTTTTGTGAAAGTAATTGGTAAACTGGTCTGAATTTCACAGCTGTTCTCAGGAGCTCTCTGAACACTGTCTGAAAATGAAATTGGATGTTAAGGATATTGCCTATAAAGGACTCATCTGAATTTTGTCACTGGACTTATGTGACTTAATTAATTTTTTTGGCAAGGTGTTAGCTGATGTAGAATCATTTGTAATGTTGATGTTTTTGTTTTCACAAGCCTATAAAAACCTACAATCCAGGTAGCTTAAATCGCTTAAATCAAAGGCATTAGGCATCCCCTTCTGAGGATGGTGTGTATATTAAATGTCTGTACTCATACGCTAGATCAAATTTCATAATTAGCAAGATGCAATATGTTTTGGGAAATATACTCACTTAGAAGGGTGTACAGAAGCTTGCAAAAATATATTCCTTGTCTATATGTTTAAAGACTGTCACAGTGAGTAAAAACTCCAAATATAGAAGTTTAAAGGAAATCCTGTCTCTACTCCTCCCTGTTAAGACCAGCCTGTTCACAGTATGGCCAGAACAGCCAGCATGCCTGAGGTGGCTGATGTTCACAGGTGAGTGTCACTGGCAGGAAACCTTCAGGTGAACAGGGATACCTGAGCCCCACTCTTGATGTGAGGAGGGACCCAAGTACTGCAATTACTACTGTTGCGAGAAAAAATAGGGTACAACAAACAGCATTTGGCTGGTCCCTGAGGGGTGCTCCTTGCAAGGATATTCTCAATTCTTATTGATGTCTTCATAAAGCTGATGTCTTTATAATGCTTCAGGAGTCTCAGAGGATGTTGGGGAAATTGCCTTGCTTCCACTTTCTGGAACTGGTAACACTGTATTCCTTGGCAAAAAGCATTTTTATTTCTTTTCTTCTTTTTTTAATCTCTTATGGACAGAAACAAATGCTCATATGAGATCCTAGGGAATCACAGCCCTAAACATCTATAATTTCTGTGGATTGCTAACACTGTTTACACTTACAACAAGGATGGGAATTTTGGAGAGAAAGCTCAGCTAGCACCATGCAAGAGCAACAAAAAATTATCCAAATCTGCTCTAAGAGCATCCTGTAAAGCACTAAAAGTTGTTGATACTAAGAGCCTTGCTGACTGCTGGCTGCAGGACACTCAGCTCTGCCTTTGTGCAACCTGGCTCTTTTTGGTGTAGTTGCTGATGGTTTTTCATTTGGGCTTTTTATTTTCTCAGTATAGATTCTTTTCCAAGTTCTCTAAAATAATTTCTTCTAGCTCTCTAAAATGGTCTGAAAAGCATTAGCCGAAGACAGTGTAAAGAAGACAGTGCAAAGAAGACAGTAGTTCTGCATGCTGTTTAGTAAAATCAGGAAAGACAGCTCTGTTGCTAGAGTGCTCACAGCATTTGAAAAAGTCTTCTCAAAGTACCTTAGTCTCAAGAGATATACCCCTAGGCTACTGTGAACTCGTACCATACCTGACCCACCTTTATCATGAATCTCTTTGTTACAGACATGAATATTTTAAAATTGTCACTCCTCAAGAAATTGAGCACAGCCTGTCCCAGCTTTTATCAGATCACAGTAATAGCATGTGTTTGCTGGATGCAATATAATTCTAGGTTTTAAATTAAGTATACCCACTGTGGGAGATAACCCATAGCAACAACAGCTTTTGATAGGGAATGGTGTTTGCCTTTGGAATATTACAGACTTTGTCCAGATTTTTTTCAAATCACATTGTGAAAGCTAGTAAACATTCACATTTAAAAATACCTTCACTCCTTTACTGCCTAACTCATTCTCACTGTATTCTTTTTTGTTGGATATGGATTGTATACTTTATATAGAAAGCTGTTCAGGAGAGGAAAGCTGTTCAGGAGAGGAAGCAATTTGCAATTACATATTCGTCATAAGAAAAATATTAGAGTGATAATGGTTCCTATATTTAAATTGTGAAATAATTTGTTTGTGAGATTAAAAAAATCCCCATAACAATGCCAAAGGCAGAACATTTCCAAAGAGTTTCTCTAATAACCGGACTGTAAAACTGAGGGATGCTAACACTTGACAGTTATCTCAGGCTGGGTGTATAGAAACTTGGTTAACTATAAGGAATAATGACAAATCCAAACATGTGTGCTCTCTTTCCAATTCTCTCCATGCTGTGGAGGGTTGAGTATTTGTAGTGGGACTCTCCCTTTCTCATATAGTTACACTTAAAATACTCCAGGACACAGTTTGGAACGTGTAACATTTCAGAACATGCATTTGCCTTGTGCAGTGGGCAGTGGTGGTGCTACAGGCTCAATCCCAATCACATCCCACACTAACTGTCTTCTGCTGCCAGAGAACCAAAGTTTTCTCTCATGTCTCTAGAGAACTATTTTGCCTTCTTTATTCTTCCATCAAGTGCACTGTGCTGTTTCTTACAAAAATGCAACATCTATTTTGGATAATAATATTAAAAATGGATAAAGATATAGCATTTGAAGTTCTTCTGGTTTTCCCAGCATTAATAGTAGCAGATGGTGGAAATCAATTTGTTATTAATTTACTTTCATGTCAAACACTCAATATAATTAAGCAAAGTGTCATCTAAATTCTGATTACTTACTTTCAAATTAAAATGATACGTAAAACAGACTCCTAATTATCATGCTAATACCTATGAAATGCTGCTTTCAGTTTCCAAGCTTCATAGGCCTTTTAGTATAAGACTTCAAAGTCTCCTGGGAGGAATTATGGGTAGGAAGGTCAGGACTTAAAGCTGGATTTCTTTAATACTATCCTTCATGTGGGAGTGCTCATTTCAGTTGTTAATTCCCTTTGCTAAATTTCACACATGCAACAAAGCATGACTATCAGTGTTATATTTGGGTACCATTTGCTCCAGCTGCATACACATAAAAAAAAGTGGTATTCTCCCTGATACTTATAGAAATTACCCAAGTGCATCACAAACATGATTTAAAACCTTAACACAGTACATATCTCTGCTTATATTTAGAAAAAAAACTTACTTGTGTTAGTGTTAATTAAAGCCAAATTAGAAGAAGAGAAAAACAAATCTGACTGAGGAAAACATCATCATGCATGCCATTTGCTTTGTAATTGTGCACATACCTAATTACCCTTCCATAGAGATGAAACATCAGAGAGGACTCTCAAGCCCTTTTCCTTATTATCTATTTAGTACAACAGTTTTCCTCCATGAGCTATCGCGTCCAACCTTGTTTTCAATGTTTCAAGTTACTCAAAATTCCTCTTTTTTTTCCCCCGGGGAAAACTGTTTAATCTTTTGCAGACTGACCATGAAAATGTTTCCAGATACTCATCCAGCCTTTTTCACTCCTCTAAGTCATCCAATCCCTCCTATGTCTGCTGCAGGACTTCAAAATAGGATTATTATATGTGGTTTGCAGCCTGCAAACTGGATATAGGATTAGCCATTTTAGCTTGATCCTACCTGATAAACTGTGAAATAGTAATAGGACAGGAAACCTTTTTCCAAGCATTAATTTTCCACATAAGAAATGTACCTTTAGAAATATTGTTGCCTCAAGTAACAGGAGAAAATCACAATTGCTGTGAGTGGGAGGGAGGATGATCCATGCAAAAATTATTTCTCGTTAACATTTCTCACAAAGGTTTGAAAATCAGCCTCAGATGAAGAACAAGGAAGAAAATCAAGGATCAGTGCAAGGATCAGCAAGGCTATCACTATACTTCATTAGCAGAAAATACATGTGCTTTTGTAGCATAGCAAAAAGCAACCCACAGGCAGAAGCTCTTTTCAGCAAGAGGAAGAAATAAGGAGATGCCAAGTTTTAAGAAAACCAGCCATATAGGGCTTTGACCTGCCTGCAGTGGGAGGCTGAGAGCAACCTATGTAGATGGTACAGAAGCAACTCTGGAAAAATTTTCTAGAATATCTCACACAGTGTTGGGTGATTTGCTTTTATACAGCTGGTCCCTGGGACTCCTGACAGTCCTACATTCAAAAAAATCAAAAGAACTTAGCTTTTACTTTGGAGATTAAATAATTTCATTTTTGTCATTAGCAAAGTTACAACCTCAGTGTACTCTGGTGTCATGGTTTGAGATAGCCCCAAAATCCAATTCCCTAGCTCCATTCCCCCTCCCACATCTCAACCTAATGTGAGATGGGTTTTTCCAGACAAAACACACCAGACTCAAAGTGGGGGAAAGGGAATATATTACAATGACTGTACAAATAAATACCATATCACATTATACACACGATCACAACTATCTCTACCATGACATATAGTATTTACGGTGGACCAGATCTCTTCTCCCCTCCAAATAAAAGTCCAGGAGGGAAAGAAGGACAGATCCCTTCCAGTCTCTGAACAGCAGCATCTTCTGAGGCAGCAAGTTTCTTCTTCACATGCATGCAGCAGCTGATAGCTGGCTTTCTGCCAGCATCCACGAGGGAGGTATCCAACCTCTCTCGGCCCCATCACCTCCAACCGAGGGGTCTTCCATGGGCTTCGTAACCCCAGACAAGGTCGTATCACCATGTCATATCACGAAGACACAGGGGGGTCCTCGTGACGGTCTGGTATCTCCAGGAGACTCAGCTCCTTGCAGGGCCTCTGTGCCCTGTCTCTCAGGCTGCCACCGTGGCAGCAGTGCAAGGGGGGGGAGCCAAGGTCAACTCCCCCCGCATTCCTCTGGCCGTCCCGGTCCAGCTCCGGGACGCTCTGAGCTTCTTAGCTCCTCTCTCTCCGGTGCTGCATGTCTAAAACTCTTCTCCTTAATAGGAGTCCATCTCCCTCTTTTCTCAGAGGGATCTCAAAGGAGTTTTGGGGGCTGGTACAGTCTTACCCCCAGAACTCTGTCTCTCAGCTGCTGGCTCTCCTTTTTCCCGGCTCTCCTTCCAGGAGTCCTTTCTCTACGGTGCTGCATGTTGCTTCTGCTGCTCCTTCAGTTCAGGTTCTTATCTCCTGGCTCTCTGCCACCGTTTCTCTGGTCAGTCCCGGCTGCTGCTCTGTGCCCATGGAGAAAACATCTCCCGGCATACTACAGACACTTAGTCCAGTCTAAGACTGTTCCAAGTCTCTGCAATCCCCCCCCAGCCAGAGCTGGGGGGCCCCAGAGGGCCCAAGGGGCTCAGAGCCCCTTCCTCATGGCTCTACAACATGGCCACCTCTCCTCCAACAACCCCAACTACAACTCATCTCTTCTGGTGTTTGTTGGTATGTTGACATTTTTGCAGGAGCGCCCATTGGCCAGAACTTCAAAACTTCCAGGGGTTTCCACCCCTTGGGGTCTACCACTTTTCTTTGCCTCTGGGGGAAAACAAGGTCCAAACCACTACATGTGGTAAAAGCTATGCCAGAGGCTACCAAGAGTCCACCATACATCCTGTATATCTGTAGTGCAGCTTATACAGGGGTAGATCAGCAGATGGAGGGCTCAGAGCACATCACATCCAGGCACCTTCACTATCTCCTTCCAGGCATCTTCACTATCTCCTTCCAGGCTTTTATAAATGACGCTCAGTAAAACAAACCAAGTTTATTTTAAACCAATCTATAGTCAAACAAAAATAAAACAGAGCCTGCATTTCTTCAGTACCATGAAAATGATTCATGTAAGGACAATGCTTTTTATTAGAGATGCTAACATTAAATATAAAAAATATATGATGGACTCGGGAATAGGACCAAAATACCTCTCTGTCAGAGCAATAGATTTCCCAGTAATGAAGACCAGTATTACATCTCCAAGTTGCCTTTGTTTGGGAGGGCACTTGCACAGAGATCAAACTGATCACATTACTCAGAAGTGGAGAAGAACATCAGGTCAAAGGTATTACTTAAATGACATAGAATGACTGAAATCAATGACTACTTGAAATCAAATGACATTGAAAAGATGGATATGCTTTTGAGAGCTAGATGTGGTTGTGCAAATACATTTTACATGTGAGAAGCTGTATAAGTACTGTGATACAGTGGCTCTGCCAACCTATGAATGGTTCTCAAATATCTGACCATTGAATACAAAATGGATGAAAATACAATATATATTCTTCACGCCCACTGTTTGTCAACAAGATAGAAATGGAAACAGATGTATGACATCGTACTTTAATTGAAAACATAACAGTGCTTGCCTTGAAGGAACTCTGTTGTTTAGTAAATATAGGAATATTGCAATATCTCATGATAAAAGTTCCATTATGTAGCTGCTGAAAAAGAAAACATGACAGAAAAAAATAATGTCTCTGTGAGATAAGAAGCATCCTTGTTTGTTCATATTGTGTTTTGTCTGTACCATTCATTCTAAGGGTTGAGGAAATTGATAAAAAAATTCAGGCCAAACTTGTTGCAGCAATTTAGGAAATAACAAAATGTGCTAGTCCACTCTGTGCTTTGGCTGTGGTAACAGCTCTCTAGCACAAAGCTGGCAGGACAGAAGTGTTTGCTCAGAAATTCAGTGCAAAACTGGTCATCTTAAGCTGAGTTCTGGATACTAAACTTCGCCTTCGGTCTTGTGGGTTCATATGTATCCCTGGCTCCACAGTAGGGCTGGATTGATGTGGTGGGGGAAGACGGAAAGAAGAAATAAGTCACCTTCCACTGCATTCCTCTTTCTACAGAAAGGAGGGGATGAGAAGGATGAATAGTGGCCCAAAATACAGACAACTGAAGCACCAGAACTTAGAACTGCAAATGACCAAACTTGATCAGATTTGCAGGATTGTCAGCAAGTGTCATGCATTGAGGCATGGTCTTAAACACATATTTGCTCAGACATAAAAATCTTTCATTGTCTGGAATAAAGTATTGTCTGTGAAGAAATAAAAATGCGAAATCTCATTATAGAAACATAATAATGTAAATCTCTAAATAGGGTAGGAACAGGGGAAATAATACACCATAGGGAAAATGGGGGAATAATATATGAAGAAAAGGTCATGGTCAAGGTTTTATTCAGTGTCTTGCCTTATAAAATTATGAATGGAATTTAAAATTATTTACAAGCATACACAGTTTTGTTGAAAGGGTTTAAGGAGAAAACAGGTTTGAGGAAAAAATTTGGGGGAAGAGAATTAGAAGGAATGTGTGATAAGAGAAGATATGTCACGAGTAACAGAGAGCAGACAGGGCAAAACATGAGGATTTCAGTGGGATAATATTATGAGTGAGAACAACTCATGTCCACACCAGCTGGGATTCAGCACCTTTGCAAGGTAGGTGACCTCTGGATTACAATGCTTAACCTGAATTCAGAGGCCAAAGAAATGAAAACTTTATCAGATACCTTCTTGTCAAATGAGATATAAATCAATGGAGCCTTCCCAAAAATGTAAACACTAAACCAGATTATCTCTGGCTCCAATGTTCAAGAGGATTTTTGAGCTTTAATATGATTCTCCTTTTATGGCTATTATGGATATAAGTACTAAATGATTGCCATATTATTAAATTCTGTCAGTTAATCTATTTTGTAGCTGTGTATAATATTTTGTTTACCACTAAATCTTAGTTAGAATTCAGTCATATTTAGAAAGAAGCAGATCACTTAGAAAACAACAGCTAAAATATTTAGGTCTCTTAGACACAAAAATAATTTTCAAAGTTTTGAAAGGACAAAATATATACAAGCTAAAAGCAGAAGGATGTCTGTGTACTGAAAAGTACAATATTAATGTAATAATGTGCTTGTAAGAATCAAGGTAAAACTTAAAGTAACTGAAAAGAAATGAAAGAAAGGAAACTACTATATGAGAAAATTATTTGAATAAACCAATAGGCTGTTAATACAGATAGCATCCTAACATATAGGCTGATGTTTTCACTTGGACGTGAACAGTGACGTGAAATAGCAGTAAAAACCCTATTAGTCATTTTTATGTTTATCAGAGCTTCTTCCAACATATTGTCAAATTGCATCTAATGATCTCTTTTAAAAAAGGAATAGTTCTGGACAAATAGAAATAACAGAATGTGGAATGATACCGATGAAGAAAATAGAAAAAAATCCCCACCAGGTATTTTACAAAGATACATGAAGATGAGCTATTTTTAATATCTGGAAAGATTTGGATGCAATTATCTATGATAAAATAGGGAAGGTACATCCTATTTCTATGCCATAAAAACAAAACCACAAATACAACAGAAAGGGAAAAAATCTGCCTAAGAGGCCTGGGATCCTTTTTTGTCTATTTCATCAACACCCACCTAAAATTTATTGAAGTTGTTTTTAAACTGCAGTCCTGAAAAAGGTTGAACAAATTTTCAACATTCAGAAGACGATTTTTATAATGTATTAGGGCTACAATAAATTGATTCATGTCATAGTTTACTGGGCATAGTGAACAGTTTGTAAAGTAAAGAATAAAATTCCACTTTCTTTATCACAGTTCAGAAGAGCAAACCCTGAGAAGATGCAGACAATCAGAGATTTGCTCCAAGAGAAGTATAACAATTTATATCAGCCTTGGACAACTCTTGTAATGTTTTTCATGTCTTGAGAGAGGTTATATTTATTCTAGGAATTCTCTGAATCCCTGGGAGTGTTCAAGGCCAAGCTGGATGGGGCTCTGAGCAACCTGGTCTAGTGGAAGTTGTCCCTGTCCATGGCAGGGGGTTTGGAACTGGATGATCATTAATGTCCCTCCAAACCTAAGCCATTCTATGATTCTGTGATTAAATTAAAGAAAATATAATTTTCCTGTATGTGATGGAAATAGCAAGAAGGAAAACATATTCTATTCACAGATCTCAGGGGAAAAAAAAGGATCATGTTTAAAAAAAAAGATAATGTTTAAAACATTTTCTTAGCATTTTCTAGATCAACATCTTTTACAGTACAAGAAAATCTGTGTTTACTTCCTAACAGATGTTACATATTCAAAAGAGGATCAGAAAATATTGTTTAGATATTAATTTTTATACAGAAAGTTACAAATATACACGAGAAATCATAACTATTTCTATTCATATTGATGACTTTTATCAGGAATTTGGAAAAGGTTGTGATAACAATTCCATTGGTGTACATCTGGAAAAATACAACAGAATTATTAGAGATTATATCATTCAAATATGACCAGAAGCTGGCTCTATGGTTTTAGAGCTTACCTGCTAATATTTTAGTTAGTTTTTTACTGTCTTATAAAGTAGTAATGTTAGTTTATTATAATTAAATTAGAAATTCCTTCTACTAAAAACTCTATAAAGATGACTAATGTTTTATGCAGGCTGTAATAAAGTCCAAGTAAATAACACTTCTTTTTTTTTTGGCTCCAACATGAATGCATCTTTTTTAGTTTTCCCCAAGGCTAAAGGTTTATTCTTTTTTTGCCATCCTTATTATTACACCCTGGTGTTCAAAAGGTAGAACAGTCCTCAGGGTAATACCACCACCTATTAAGTTCATGGCATGTGCAGACTGGTACAGACCCCCCCTAGGGCTCATGCTTTTCCCTGATACTCATCTAAGGTTGTCCTGCCGCAGTGACCTTGGGCTCACTGCAGGCTCAGAGAGGGAGAACTCCCTCACTGGAGACTGTGGTGGAAAAACTTCTCATTAAGAATAAAGTTTTGCCATCTGACACAAGCCTCGTGTAAACAGCTGAACAAAATGCCTTGGCTTCCCCAGATCTTAAGCACTTCCAGTACAAGTCAGGTAATGACTAATGACAGTCAGGGAAAAAAATAGGCAAAGGGCCACGGAAAATGGAATAATTTAAAGCCAGTCTTACAAAGAGCTAAACAAAAACCAGAAAAGTGTGCAAGCAGAAGTCATGTCAGCAGCTCCCCTTTTCCTTGCTTTCTTGCTATATATATTTTTGGGTGACTTGGTAGCATTATCAAGCACATGTGCTGTACCATGAATAGACTGGGAATGATACACAGTTTCCAAGCTCCCCCATAGCTGGTTTCTACATGAGGCATGTGTGCAACTCTTCAGTGCACATCTGTCAATTTCTGTAGCACTCATTTTTTTCTTTTTTTTTGTTTGTTTTTTGTTTGTTTGTTTTAGTAAAAACAGAACTAATTTATACAATTTAAGGAACATGTTATAGTTTGAGAAATGTAAATGTAGTGCAAACACACTGAGGTAGGTGACAGTCATTCAGCCCCTGGTACCTGGACTGTACGCTGTTTCATGAGCACATCAAAGTCTTTCTATAGGCTGGCTCTCAGGGCTGGCTCTCAGGTGGGAAGTGAGCTAATGGTGCAGAGACATAGTGGGCCAAGGGGGCAGGGTTACAGCACCCTAGGGCACATGGAGTGGGGAAAAGGCAGAGGAGTTTGTACTGCACTGGGCAGGGGGTGAGGTGAAGGGGGAGAGGGACGGAGCAGGGCTCGTTATGGATATCAACAAGAAAGGCCATAAACTAAACAGCTTAATAAAATAGCAGATTTTGTAAGATAAGAAAAGAAGAGGAATATATATATAGTGAGTACACCTCATATCCCTTCAGATGCTGGGCATTCTTGCGCTTATGCAGCATTGGATGGATCCACATGGATTTCCCCAAGGAATTCTGCAGAGAGCAGACCCTGTCCATGGAGAGACATTCTCCCACTCTCCCCCTTTTGATAATTTGAGCTAATATAGGAGTTTCTCACAAGAAAATTACTCTATTCCCAGAGGACGCTCACAGAACTTTTTGCTGTTAGATAAAGGCAAGGCCACGTAGGAGGCAAAATTTGCGGTACAGTGTGGGAGCTGCCCACAGATAGCTCTGTGACTGTGATGCAGCTGAGGTGGCTCCACAGCCAGGGGACCTGTGCAGCCTGGCACAGCCCAAGGACCCTTCTGGGCAGGCAGCCCAGCACACACGTGCACCTGCCTGGAGTAACAGTGACAGGGGTCACTCACTCCTCCAAAGGCAGCTCTCTCCCAGGCAGGAGAGCTGTGATCCACCCCCTGATCCAAACAGAAGTTACTCTTCTCAACCATTTTGTAAGTTACAGATTATCTGAGTGGGGTGTCCCGCTAGCAGACAGTTTTCCAACAGGTTGGAAGGTTATTTCCACCCTAGCAGACCCCAGCGCAGCTCAGGCTGGTGTGGGACAGCAAGATCCCTCCTAATGCGGCTCCTCACACTAAAAAATGGGCTGCTCAAGCCCTGCGCATAAGGCCCAGAAGAGCAGGAATGTTCAGGATTGCTGGCTCCTTGAACACAGTGCAGAAGTTAGGGCAACAAGGAAGTGAATAGGAGAGTGGAAAAGGAGATGAGAAGGAAAAAAGTTTCTGGTATGTAATGAGAGACTAGGAAAAGGATCATAAAATATCTCAAGTTGGAAGGTACCCATAAAGTTCATTTAGTCCAACTCTCTGCTCTTCGTATGACTACCTAAAATTACACCATATGACTAAGAGCATCATCCGGATGCTCCTTGAACTCTGACAGACTTGGTACTATACCACTTCCCTGGGGAGCCTGTTCCAATGATCAGTCACCATCACAGTGAAGAATCTGAACTTCCCCTGACACAGCTTCATTCCATTTCCTCATGTTCTATCTCTAGTCACCAGAGAGAGGAGATCAGCACCTTCCCCTCCGCTGCCACCTTTGAGGAGGTTGTAGACTACAATGAAGCCACCTCTCAGCCTTCTTTTCTCAGAACTGAATAAACCAAGTGACTTCAGCCACTCCTTGGAAGCTTGCCCTCGAGACCTTTCATCATCTTAGTTGCCCTCTTTGGACACACTCTCATAGTCTGATGTCCTTCTTACATTGTAGCACCCAAAGCTGCACACAGGACTTGAGGTGAGGCTGCACCAGTGCAGCACAGAGCAGGACAAACACCTCCCTTGACCAGCTGGTGATGCTTTGCCTGATGCACCCTGGGACAATGTTGGCCCTCCTGGCTAGGAGGCCAGTGGCCAGGGCACAGTGTTGACTCACATTCAACTTGCCATCAACCAAAATTCCCAGATCTCTTTCTGTGTGGCTGCTCTCCAGCCTGTCTGCCCCACGATTTGTTTGTATAACAAGGATTACACTGTTCCAGATGAAGAATCTGGCACGTGCTCTTTTTAAAATTCATACGGTTGGTTGCCCAGTTCTCTAGTCCATCCAGATCTCTCTATAAGGCCTCTCTGCTCTTGAAGGATTCATCTTCAGGAAGCTTACTTAGTTTACATTTGGTTCCTGTAGCATAAACAGCACTGGCCCTAAAACTGAGCCCTGGGGAACTCCACTACTGACTGGCCACCAGCCTGATGTAACACCATTTTGTACAACTCTTTGAGCCTGATCCATCAGCCAATTGCTCACTCAATGTGCTACAGACTTGTCCACATTTTGTACAGAAGGAGAAGAAGAGTTAAATAAACTCAGAATTCAATGTCTGTTGAAAATATGATCACCTGTTCGAGCAAATATGCGACTTACGCTATGGTTTAGGCTGGATGGGGTCTCTGAAGGTCCAGCTCCTGCTATTAAAAGAAACACTACTGAAAGGATAAATTTCAAAAGCAGGAAAACATTTCATAAAGGAGGTGACTGAGGGAGCAAATGGATGCAGCAGTTTGTTTAACAGTTTGTGCAGAAGGACACAACAACTCTGCTCTGAACCGCATCCATGTCCTCAGCAATGGTGGTGATGCACGGCAGGATATGGTCCCCAGCAGACACTGGAGCGATTTCCCTGTAACAGATCCATAGAATCACAGAACAGCTGAGTTTGGAAGGGACATCTGAAATTTGTCTTGTCCAACCTTTTCCTGCTTAAGCAGGGCCAGAGGTCTCAACCCAGAGAGAGCTCCAGGAGGATGCAGCTCTCCAGCTCTTGGCCTGTAGGGAATGCCTAGGGCCTCTCATTGAGGATGGGGCAGCAGGAGACGGTCTTCTAGCCTGTAGTAGGTGTGTCCTCATTGAAGATCTGTGTCACCAAGTTAAGAAGCTGTAGGAGTAGGTCAGCAGACTGCAGCACCAGGGGTGATGAGAAAGAGAGGGACTGGATCTTCTCGGACACACTGGAGCTTCAAGAGTCTGAAGTAAGACACGTGGAATAGTGTGGGACTAAAAGTGGGTGGATGAAAGTTTCTTCACCTGTTTGTCTGATGCACAATAAAGTTTTGCTGTAGCTGATAATATGGATGAAGGACTTTTTGGATGGAAGAAATGGGAGAATTGGGGAAGGAACTATGAGGAAAATTGCAATTTACCTTGCCGATATTCCTTCATGAAATGAGATTTTTTCATGTCCTCAAAATGATGTAAAAATTCACTCTAGCCCTGTGTAAGTTTGGTTTTGTTGACAGTTTATGCAGCAAGAAAGGTAAGCATCTATTGTCTGAGTATTATTATTACTGAGTGTGCAGAAGTTTGATTCTCATGAGTGAATTTCAGTGTGCACTGCAGGCTTTTGGTAGGTGCCCCTTCTGCCTGGTTCTTTCATGCAAAGTTATTTGCAGAATGTCCTGTAAGGCTCACTGGTGCAGAGATTGCTTTTGCCCTCATTCTCTAGACATACTTGCTTCAGTATTTTACTTCTTTAAATGTTCTCTTTATGACTGGAAACAAATAAAAATTAAAACAAAATAACTTGCCTTAAAACACTTTAGCACATGAGAGTTAAAACTCATGTGCTTGGAAACGCTAGACTGAGTTATGTTGTATATATTTTTCCAAGTGGTTAAACTAATGTAGCTTTTCATATTTTCTCCATTTCATGGTGTTTTCCTTATGCAAACTAATTTTCATTTTTTTCCATTTTATCCACTGAGTCAATTTTAACTATCAAAATACTAACTCAAAGTCCAAAGAGTATGTTTTTTAGAATTGTTATTTAGAAGAAGGAAGTTGAACTCTAGATTTAGGTGCAAAGCAGCTCTCACTACCTTAAATCTGAAGAGGTATTACAAGTTCACGTTCAGTACACTGCAATTTCCTAATCTGGAATACTTTGATTGATTTACCATTGGGATTTTTTTTTGCTTGTGTTCAGTCAATTTTTTTACTTTCTGAACTTCTTTCCCATCAACTATTATTCAGCCTTACATCTCTGTAGGAAACATCTTTCTTATTAACAATGTTTTCTTAATGCTAGTGTGGTATGAAGTCTTCTTCTGAGCCGCTTATATAAGCTGAGCCATACTAAACAGAAAGCATATTTCCCCCTTTCAAAATAAAGTTGTTTTTATTTCTCCTCTGTTGCCTGTGGCATTTGTCCAAGCTGTGTCCTGCTGTGGGTGACAGGGGAAAAACAATAGAGTCACCTGTGATGCCAACTCCAACTTAAATGGCACAGGGTGCTTTGTGGCCACTACATCAGGACAGGTTCAAGCCTTTCTTACAACTTCATCTATAACCTGTGGTAAAGCAGTTTATCAAATACTCCAGAGAAGCTGTTGTCTACTACAGAAACTTCGTACACCAATACACACCAATAGCAAAAGGAAAAAAAAAAAAAAGAACACCCCTCCCCCCCCAAATTTTTAAAAGGAAACTGTAGTTTGACAGAAATTAGAGTTTTTTGTTACCTTTCCTAGAAGAGGAAGTATGACCCAACACAAGCAGGCTGCTGTATGAGTATTGAATATGCTGTGGCATGTTCCTCTTTCCCCTGCAGCTCTGAGACTCAGCAGACGTTTGCCTTTGAGAACTTAGCACTGGAAATGGGGATTTCCTCATACAAATTTGTAATGCTGTTTGTGCTTCCTCCTAGCTGAAACCCATGACAGCTCCAGATGGGAAGGTTAGAAGGTTATTAATTTTCCTACCTGTGCTCACCAAGGTACCAGGTGTGAGACAGTGAAAAAGAACAGGGAAATGTGGCATTATCATACAGTTAAAAAAAGTTGCCAGTTCCTAGTGTCAGTAACCAGATCCCTGACTCACAGCCTCATCTAATACTGGGAATCTGTTTGACTGCTGAAGGCTTTGGATCAGGCTTATCCTTCCGGAGATTACTAAATATCATATAATTTGTGCAACAACCTTTCATGATCAAATCCATTATAAATATATATGCAGTGGATGTGGTTGCATACATATATATTTATGTGTGTGTATATATATATGTGTGTGTGTACAAATAAAATAATCCATTGACCATAATTCAACATGTTAAGCTTGGGTTTTTCAAAATGAAGAAATGTGTCAGGAGATTATTACCCAATTTATTTTTGGGTTTGGAAGATATTATTCTATGGTATGAAAGAATATCCTATAGAAGCCATACCAAATCTACATACAGAATGCAAGTGTAAAATATGATTTTAAGTATTCCAGATGGCATTTCCACATACTCTTTCTTTTTTGTGTGTGTGTGTGTTTATACACGTACGCCCTCTGGTATGAATGCCTATTATCATGTCTCTTTTTAGAGCTTCTGCTTCAAAAACATAATGCATAATCAATTGGATTATGTGACAAGCTGTTTCATCCTTTTTCTCTCTTTTTTTTTCCCCTAAGCACTTTTCTAGGTCATGTTTGCGTTAGGTCTTCCTTTAAAAAAAAAAAAAGAAAATCAGAGAGATTTTCTGTGGAATTTCTTTCAGCCAGCAATTACAGTCATTGTTTGGAGAACTAATTTTGAATGATATTTCTAAATAATTAATTTATTTTTTCTTTAGAAAATCAGAAACCCATTTTGGCAGTGGGGATGTAAGCTATTCATAAAATAATTAGAATACAGCCTTCAAGAAAAATGGAAATAGCTATAGTTAAGATTTGTTCAGTTCAACTTCTTTCACCAGCATCATTCAGATTTCAGTCTTCAGTGAGATGAATTAAAGGAGAAATTGTTTCTAAAAACTTATTCTAAACATTTTAAATTAAACCTATTCAAGTGACAATATCTGCTTTTTTTATCCCAGCAAGCCCATAAGTATTTCTCATGCACTGAAATGCCTTCCAAAGTAGATCTCACAGTTGGCAAAAAGGAAGAGGCTGGATCTGTACTCAACATGTCAAAGGCAAGAGAGTTGTTCCTAGCCTCTCTGTGTTGTATGGGGTATCCTCTGTGAAGCTTGGAAGTAATTTAAACTCGTCTTTATGGTTTTGGTCACTATTTTTTATTACTTATTTTCACAATGCTCCTGCTCTGATCCCACAGATGAAACCTTGGCCCCAAGCAAGCCATCAGAAGTGCCCCAGTGCTGGAATCTGATTTCCAAGTTTCAATTCAAGCCTCGCAATCCAAGCTGGAGGCAATGGATGCTGTGGGTGGTTTGCTCCTCTTCTGGATGTTATTCTTTGTCTTCCACAACAGGCACTTCATCACTGAAGATATATGGTGCTTGAGAGATTTGGGGTTGTTCCGCCTGGAGAAGAGATGTCTCTGGGTTCACCTTAGAGCAGCCTCCCTGTACCTAAAGGGGGATTTCTACAGAAAAGAGAGGGAGGGACTATGTATCAAGGAGTGTAGTGGTAGGACAAGAGGGAATGGCTTCAAACTGAAAGAGAGTAGGTTTAGGTTAGATATTAGGAAGAAATTCTTTACTGTGGTGGTGGTGATGCACAGAAACGGGTTTCCCTGAGAAGCTGTGGCTGCCCCATCCCTGTAAATGTTCAAATCCTGGTTGGACGGGGCCCTGACCAACCTGGTCTAGTGAAAGGTGTCCCTGACCATGGGAGGGGTATTGGAAGTAGATGATTTTTAAGGTCCCTTCCAACCCAAACCATTGTATGAGTCTGTGATTTTATTATGAATTCTGGTCTATGAAAAAATTGTCACCCAGAAAATGAATATAATAATACCCCTCTGCCTAACAGTTATCTTATAAAGAAAAACGTAACTCGTAAATTTTTTCCTGAGACATTCAGGTGCTGTGGCCATAGAAGAAGGCTACTAGGAAAAAGATAATTCTGGGCTAAGACTACTATACAGCCATGATATAACTAATGAGGAGAAATTAAAATACTGAATAGCTGTCTCATTCTCCAGACACTATTTGTCCAGGTTGATATTGGAGGCAAGCAACCTACAGTAAATAGCAAGCAGTAACTTGTATATGAGGCAACTGCATTAGGAACTACTTCATAAGGCACGTATACAATGAAGACACATAAAGATAGGCTAAGGTCAAAAACTTACAAGAACAAGGCCTCCCAACCTCTGAGTACTTGACTTTGCTCATTTAGCAACTTTTGAACATTCTTCTATAGAATTAAACTATATATAACTTTAAACCTAACATGCGATTGCTGCTTTTCATAGTATCATGTATGATGAGTCCTGTCTATTAATATATGTTCCTCTACATCAACAAGACTCCACCCAATAACAGAAAGCATAACACTTTGATTTAACCTAGCAAAGACTAGAGTTCCTCTCAACATGTATTCAATTAACAATACATGCAATATATATCCAACACCATGTTTTCCTCAGAAAACAAGAAAAGAAAGATGAGGCTAAACATGCTGTATAATACTTTGGAAACACTCTGCAGGAAATGAAAACACATTTGCAATGTTATTATATTTTCATCTCAATGTTTAGGCATAGATAAATACATTAAATACTATATATAACTTTTTGACTGGTGTATTTTTTCAGTCTCTATCATAAAGCTGTAAGCATAACTGAGTTGAGTAGGGAGCATGTGAAGAGCACTAAGCCACCTCTGCCTGCAAAACCTGTCTTGCAGAGATGAGTTTACCATCAAAATTTTGCTACTATTTTACTATTGGAACAAACGTATTCCAATAACGGAATAACTGAAGTTACTCCAGCATCTAACTAACTGGCAAATTTATTTTAAGCTCAAGAAACCTTTTGTCAGTGTAAGTACAAACTCTCTTATGGGAGTTTGTTGATGTAACTCCATTGGCAGAACCAAACTGGGACATGTAAAAGATGTGAATAAAACTATGGAGTGACTTTTGAAGTCTGCTTAGGCACCACAGCAACTATTTCTGATGTTCAATGAACTGAGCTCTTCCTATGCCTCAAAAATTACACCAAAGGTGGCAAAAAGCAGAAGATTATTTTTACGTATATTTCTGAAAAGTGAAGAAGTTATTTTCTAGGACTATGAAGGAAAACAGCAAGGACAGATTTTAATTCAGTAAGGACATTAGCTATGAATGAAGACTGGCTGTTGCTGACTAGTCCTTTTTCATTCCTGTAACATCACTGACCATCACCATTAATTCCTTATAAAGCACATTCCTAAAAGGCATATTGGTTCTGTTATAATTATCCAATATTCTGAACTTCTCATATACTATCCTCAAGATATTTCAGTTTTCAAGAGAATTCACAAAAAAACTTTCTTGGGTTAGACCCAAGGCTCAGGGTCTCGTGTGAATGAGGACTTGGTCAGACATAATACTTACAAAAAGTAAGAAATGAGGCTTGTCTGGGCTGATCTGCCCTGACACAAATCCAGCTTCCTGCGCTTTTTGGCCATGCTGCCATGGTGCTGTTACAGCATTCCTCATGGTACTTTCAAGTCCATAATCTGCGTTGATTTATCTCAGTTCTCCCAGTGCTGGGCAGTATTAGAGTGACACAAGGTCGTAGTGACAGACCTTTATTTGGAGAAAGGAGGCAATCAGTGGCAATACTTGGCACTAGCAGACCTCTACAATGTGCTCTCTCAAATTGGCTGGGAAAGCACCATCCTCGAGGTGGTGGCCTAAGAATGAGAGGACCAGCGCCACAAAACCCTGCAGCATGGAGGCACAGTGCCCTTGCACCCTCCGGCATAACATGCACCTCAAACCTCTCCAAGAGGACAGCAGCAGCAGTGGGTTATCTATCAGCTGAGCTAACTTTTTGTGTCACAGAGGAATCCCTTACCCAGTCCATCTTGGAAAAGCCTACACTTATGCCTACAATCACAGTCAGAGCCAGCTTTGTTCCCACAGCAACAGAGGCAACTCCTATAACATGACCCAGCTTTTTGGCAGTGCCCGACCTCCTTCTGCCGGAGCCCTGACTCCAACCCTGGCAGGGCATGCTGAGAAGAGGGTTGCTGTGCAACCTGACTGCTGTACAGCCATCCTTGGCACCTCAGGACAGCACTCCTCAGTTAAAGCATGCTTTGATTACTAGATCCATGCATTTTTCTGCAAGGAGTCATTTGTTCCCTTAGCAGCTAACATTTCTGGCTGTATCTTGTGTGTGATCAGGCACAGCTTCCTTCCTCTCATACCCTCTGGAAAAAACTGTGCCTAGCTGGAACGTTTTTGTGTCAGGTTACAGCGCTGCTGACAGCCAGCATTCAAGAACACACAGGCACATGCGGAGATGAAGGCCTGGCAGGAAAGTTTCAGGGCCCAAAGTGTTCCCTATGGTATGCAGAGTGTTTCTTCTGGATGTCTGCTTGCTTTCTGCTTTCTCTTCCTGGTCCCTGCCTCATTCCCTGCACAGCCCCATAGAGATGACTTCTACCTCTAGCCCAGGCTTTCCAGCTTTTCAGTTCAGTTTTAATTATTTCAGGATATCCCAGATGCGATTTGGGGACAGGAAGCACATCTCTGTTTCTCTGCCTTTCCACACTTTCATTGCAGAGTTCTCCATTTATACTTCATCCTGGCCTCTACTCCAGGGCCTTCTGCATGTGTGGTGCAGAGCATTTGGAGGCAGAGTGGAGGTCTTGAAGGTCCTACTGAGACTCCTACGCAGCCTGTGGGGCAGCAGGTTGCACGTGTAGCTACTGGGAACTGGCAAAACCCTTGAGCCTGTGAAGCCAAATGGTTGATGCAGTTCAAGCACATCCTTTCTTGAAAAACAGAGGCATTCAAACATATTCAGATCACCCCGTCTGGGCCCTGACCATTGCTCATTGGGAATTCTCCTGCTTTCTGTGACACTAATTTTAGGACATCATATACATGGCAATAAACATATCCCGATGTCAGTGACTTAATTTAAGTATGACTCCTTATCAGAAGGTGGCTTCACAAGTGACTGAAACAGACTGGAAATGGCTAACAATGACATGATCTCTGATACTCAGCTCTTTCCTAGTACCTGTGGAATCAGCTTGGTGAAGGGTCTAGAGGCTAAGTCCTGTGAGGGGCAGCTGCAGGAACGAGGGTTGTTTAGTCTGGAGGAGACTCAGGGGTGACTTTATCACTTTCTACAACTACCTGAAAGGAGGTTGTAGGAGGTGGGGATTGGCCTCTTCTCCCAGGCAACTAGTGACAGGATGAGAGGACACAGTCTTAAGCTGTGCCAGGAGAGGTTCAGATTGGACGTCAGGAGGAATTTCTTCACAGAGTGATTATACACTGGAATGAACTACCCAGGGAAGTGGTGGAGTCATCATCCCTGGAGGTGTTTAAGGAAAGACTGGACATGGCACTTAGTGCCATGGTCTAGTTGACAAGGTGGTGTTAGGTCACAGGTTGGACTCCATGGCCTCAGTCTTTTCCTTCCCGATTCTGTGATTCTGTAACTTCCATACACACAAACACAAACCCCCTCCCCCAGCCAAACAGAAAAGTTTTAAACATTTTACACCTCTGAGCGCTTGGCAAAAGGTGCAATAAAGATTAAAACTAAGACCTCCCCCAGAAATACCCCAATCACCCCACACTGACCCGCCCGGAGCCGCTCAGGCCGCTCCTCCCCGGGCCCGCCCTCGCGGAGTCGTTGCAGGAGCCGCCGGTGTGGGGTCGCGCACGCGGGCCGGTGCAAGATGGCGGCGCCCGTTCGCTCTGTCTGACATGTCGCCTGCTGCGCAGACCGCGGGCCGTGGCGGGGCCGTATCTTTGCGGCGCTCTTTCGGCCTTCGGCAGCTGCCACGACGTCGTCCTCTACGACCAGCGTTAGCTGATGGGGCTGTGTGGAGGGTGGGGGGGTCTGGGGCCGGGGTTAGGCGGTCCCACACAGTGCTTCTGTGTCCCGTAGGGCGGGGTTGGCCGCCCCCCGGGGCCCACGGGCAGGTTGAACTGCGTGCGCTGGGTTCGTCGGCGGGACCGCGGTGAGTAGCCCTTGTCCCTTCGGGTGTGGGATGCCGCGGGGGGCTCGGAGCTGGTTCCCCTCGGGGCCGGGCAGCTGCTGTCCTCGTAGGGGAGGGTCGGGCCGGCAACAGAGGGGCTGTGCTGTAAACTGAAGGAAATGGGGAGTTGCAGCTTATCCTCTCGCCTTAAACTAGGCTTTCCGGTAGGTATTTCACAGAATAACAAAATCAGTGAGGCTGAAAGAGACCTTTCAGATCATTGAGTCCAACCTATGACCAAACACTTACCACGTCAGCGAGACCATGGCACTGAGTGCCACGTCCAGTCTTTCATTAAACACCTCCAGGAACGGTGACTCCACCACCTCCCTGGGCAGCCCATTCCAATGTCTAATCACCCTTTCTGTGAGAAATTCTTCCTAATGCCCAACCTGAACCTCCCCTGATGCAGCTTAAGACTGTATCCTCTCATCCTGTCACTAGATGTCTGGGAGAAGAGACCGACCCCCACCTGGCTACAGTCTCCTTTCAGGTGGTTGGAGAGAGAGCTAAGGTCCCCCCTGAGCCTTCTCCAGGCTAAAAAATCCCAACCCCAGCTTCCTCAGCTGCTGCTCATAAAGTTGTGCTCCAGACCTTTCACCAGCTCCATTGCCCTTCTCTGAACTTGCTCCAGCACCTCAGTGTCCTTCTGAAATTGAGGGACGTAGAACTGGACACAGTACTCGAGGTGTGGCCTCAATTTGACATTACTCCTCACAGGAATGTGACTTGCCAAACCCAGGTGAGCTTCCCAGTGAGTGTGGGGATTTGGTTGGGCTGTCTGCTTCCAGCCTCACAGCCAAGGGCACCCTGGGAGGATGATTGCCTGGAGCTGCGGTGTTCCTGAGAGGTTGGTGGCTGTGCTGCTTGAGCTGCCACCAGGCTCTTTAGTAAGGGTTTGGAGTCTTACCTGTTTTAACTTTGTAAACTGATTCTCAGTGCCTTATGAGCAATCTCTGACTATACAGCTCTAAGTTGCATAGAGTTCATATCCACGAAAAATTATGATCTTTAGATGGATAGGAATCTTTGAGATACTTAGGAGGCTTTTGCTTGATAGTAATTCCAAGATTTAGCGTTGCTTAGTGCAGACTGTTCAAAGGCACTTATTCTTGCCCTTAGGCATTTATGGAAAATTACTGACAAAGAGAAATGGGGCCATTGATTAGACTGTTAATGTAATGTGCAGGTTGCCTTTTTGGAGGAGATGTACTGAGGTGAAAACATTAGTGTTTAATGGTGATAAGACCTGCCATCCTTCAACTGATTGCACTAAAACACATTCTTCTTAAAACTGATTAAAAGAAATTATTTTCAGGGAACGTGGGAGTTAAATTTTCATGTGGGACCTTTGAATTCTGTTTGATTAGATTTCTCTTGCTGTGTTTTCCTATCCTTCAAAAAGACCAAACAAAAGCCCAAAATATTAATTTACAGTGTTGGATTTGAGATTCTTTTGGAAAGATATTTTTATCATATTCATCCAGAACTTTAAATATTCCTGTGGCTTTTCTCTTTATGCTGTAATTTTTTTTTTTTTTGCTCTTAAGCTGTTCTGCCCAGTGCAATTCCTATTAGCCATACTTTATTTTGATGGAAACTTTGGTTACCAGTGATATTATCTGACTTGTAACCAATGTAACTGCTTATGTTTGTTGTCTGTTGTTACAAAAGTAAGAGTTCTCAAAACTTACCAAAACGTATTTTTTAGCTTCTGAAACAGAGTTAATTTCTGGTGGATCTGATAAACAACTTATTCTTTGGGATTGGAATGGTGTAGAAACATGGAATAATCAGGTAAGCTAGAGTAACCCCTTTTCAAAGCTCCCTCTTCACTAGTTTCTCACTAATCTCAAATTATCTGTTTTGTCTATATTTCTGGTTCATACCTCATTGTTTTACTTTGACTGTTGAATCCCATGTGTGTATCCTTGTAATTGTTGGTATTATGTCGTGCTGTGTTTTACTATAAATGTTGTTTCCTCTTTTCTGTAGTTCATCTTTTTCAAATCAGAAAATTAACTAACTAATCAGTCATCAGGTGGATTTGTTTAGCATGTCTGAAAGATATTGATTGTCTCTTCTTTACTCATCAGCTTTCTGACGTCATGTGGCTCCTTTCTTTAAGCAACTTTAAAATCTTCAAACTATGAGATCCATTCTGTGTTGACATTTTCTGTACCCTCCTTCCTCATTTCCTTATGTCCATTTCTAGTGATTTCCAGTCAATCTGTGCAACAGTGTAATGTTTGTTTGTAGGTAGTCTTAGAAGGGTGGTATACAAGTTGGGGTAGGTGCTTAACAAAAATAAAATTAAAAAATGCGTGGAACAATTGAGTTTTGTCAGAGAAATTGAGAAAAGAAAGGAGACATGCTAACTTATTATTCATACTGTAAAATATAAGGCAAAAGATGGAGTACTGTGTAATAGAGCCTTCAGAATGAACTGAAATTTAGATAAAAAACTCTCTATTATCTAACTTTTAAAATCTTGCTTATTAGGCATTGTTTTCTGAATGGCTGTGTAGGTAACTCGTTTCACTGGCTGTCTCAAACTAGATTAGGCTTGGCACTTTAAAGTGCATGAGAATGCATAGTAGGGAGAACGTAATTGATGTGGGAACGTTCTTGGAAGTAAGTTATTTCTGATCCTGATCCACTGTAACTATTTATGCATTTATTTAAGATAACATACAGATTTCTTATTAACTTTTTATGCTGATGTGGTGCACAGCCTTATGGCAATCATTGCAAAAGAATGTGGCTAAATATACACATTTTAATGACAGTTCTAGACTAGTGTAAACTCTTAAAAACAGACAAAATTCTATATCAGACCGATCAAAGATTCTTGCTGGGGCATACCAAGCTATATTTTGGAAAGAGATGTCAGATATGTTTGTGATAAAATTTGTATAAATGCTGGATGATTGGTAGTTGCAGAATTAAAGTCATTTTGGTCTTTATGTTTATCAGGAACAGATTGCAAATTGAATCACCTTTATTTATTCATTTAGGAAGTAGATGCTTAAGTCTAGGCTTAGAGGTTTTGTTTTTCATGTTGTCATTTTGAAGGAATAAAAAGCTGGTTTTATTTGTGAGAACATGCTAAACATTGCTGCTAGAGCTGCTGTAGTGCTACTATTTCATTGTGTTCTCTGTTCTCCTTCACCAAGGTTCTCCAGACTTTTGTGAGATGTTCCTTAGGGTGAGGGATAAGAGAAGTAGAAGAAGGAAGGAAAACTGCTCTTCCTAATTTCTATGCTGTTTCAAACTTTCCTCAAGGAGTGATGATGTTTGTATAGTGTACACAGCAACATTTAATTCTGTTCAGCTTTGAGCAAAATCAAGTTAATGTTCATTATGTGCTGTATCCTTTCTCTGGGTTTCTTAGAATATGCTATAGCTTAAGCATAGTTTGTAGATGCTCTGCCATTGCAGGTACACAACTCATTTTCAGTATTAAATTCTCTCAGATAAGTTACTGGAATTTAAAAATTTGTAAAATTTTCTTCTGTTCAGCCTGTCAAAAGTGTTCCCCTCAAAGGCCACACGGAAGCTGTTTGTGCTGTGGATGCTGTCTACCAGTCAGAGGAACCTGACCTTAACCTGCTAATAGCTTCTGCAGCTTCTGACTCCACTGTGAGAATCTGGTCTCGGCATGGTTCAGAAGGTAACATTTTTGTAACATTAGGGACAACATACTGGCTGGATGAAAGTGATAAATGTTTATCCATTTAAGTAATAGACTAAATACTAACATCTTTTAATGCAACTATGTTGATTTCTCTTAGACTTTGGTACATCAAAACACTGTATTGCTCTTTTAAAGCCTTGGGTCAGATTTGTTCTGCAGAATGATTTACCTTTATTTTTCATCGGTGATGTGTTGACTAAATTTACTTTTTTTTAATATGTATTCAGAATCTGATGATATGAGCCATCATTTTGCCCTGTAACATGGGAGCAGACTAGCTGTATGTGCATGTGAAGTAAAATTATGTAGTACAGTCATTAATGCTGGCATTAGAAAGGTGTCACTTGTTTGTTACTATTGATTTGAGTCCAATGAAGTTTAGGATAACAGGATCTTGACCTTTTTGTGAACTAGACTCTTGCATGGACACATGGGAAAACGGCTTTTTGAAATACATAAGAAATAAATAGGGTAGATAATCTAGATTTAAAGTGTTATTTGCTAGTTGAGTTGTAGTGACTGCATCTCTTAAGGTACTTTCTTCCTTATCTGGTGTATTTGAAGATTTCGCATTCCCTTGCCTGCATGAGAGAGATAGGTGGGAGGTGCCAATCTTCAGTCCCATGTGCTGGAAGACATTTCTCATGTTCCTAGAAAACACTGTGAAATCCTGTCCTTTCCATTTTGTTTTGCTGTTTTGATTTCCAGAGATGGAGAGACCAATTCTTCGGCTGTAGAGAGGTTTTTTTTGCTATCCTGTTGTTTATTTTGATCTGGATGGCTTACCAGTTTAACCATTTCTAGATCTCAGAGGTGTTTGCAGGTTTTTCTTCATCTCTCTAGCTGCTCTTCTAGCAAATGGATTCAGTTGTAGCTGCCTGTGTAGTGAATGTTGTTGCCACTGGATATATTTTGCAATATTTATTGCTTCTGATGTGTTATCACAGTGAAGCTGTATAGATCTAATACTCAATGGAGAATAGTGACTTATCTTCTAACTGATTCTGGATGTATTTCTATGGCCCCACAGAAGATAATGTTATTATTTAGGCTTCTAAAAAGTGTAGAAGATTTTTAGCTGCTTAAGAGAAAAATAGATGGGAAATTTTAACTATATAATGTATTAGGAAAGGACAGTGCAACTGTAATACTTACAGTGAATAAGATCAACACTGTCTGTTCCTGTTTTCCAGCTAAATGCATTGAAATTCTGCAGTTTGGAAATGGATTTGTTATGGATGTCTGCTTATCCTTCTTGCCTGGCAGCAATGGTAAGTACAGCTGCATGTCTTGAATATCAATGCAGGAAACATAAAATCTAAGAAATCCCCCAAACAGATTTTCACTTGACTGACTCCAGACTCTTATGCCACAGTTTTTGTTTTCTATGGAATAACCTAAGCTGATGTTTGTATTTAAAGATTTTCAATGAACTCTTCTTAGTAATTAGAAAAACACCGACTGATTACAGTGTCTTCAAAATGACAATGAAATGGAGTTTTTAGTTGAACTCTTGAAACTGAGAGCTTTAAAAGGAGGTAACAATGCTGTATGTGAATAGGATAGGATGATCATAGAATATACTGAGTTGGAAGGGACCCATCAGGATCATTTAGTTCAGCTCCTGGCCCTGCACAGGACCATTCCCAAGAGTCACACCATGTGCCTGAGAGTGTTGTGCGAATGCTTCTTGAACTCTGTCAGTCTTGGTGCTGTGACCACTTCTGAGGGGAACCTGTTCCAGTTGTCAACCATCCTCTGAGAGAGAAACCTTTTCCCAGTATTCAGCCTAAACCTCCCCGACTCAGCTTCGTGCCATTTCCTCGCGTCCTGTCACTGGTCACGAGAGTGAAGAGATCAGTGTCTGCCCCTCCTCTTCCCCTCACGAGGAAGTCTCCTCTCAGTCTTCTCTTCTCCAGACCAAGTGACCTCAGCCTCTCGTATGGCTTCCCCTCTGGACCCTTCACCATCTTTGTTGCCCTCCTTTGGATGCTCTCTAAAAGCTTAATGTCTTTTTTGTATTGTGGTGCCCAAAACTGCACATAGGACCCAAGGTGAGGCTGCACCAGTAGTTGCACCTACTCCTTATTGTGCTGCTGTATATGTTTGTTCTTGAATTGAAGGGCAAGAGCCAGAAAAAGAACTCTCAGGCCTGCATTGAAAATTACAGATTAACAAGCAGTGCTTATCACCTGTTCAGTCTTAAATGTGAAAAAACCTGAGATGCTGAACTAGTTTAACCTGACTGTTCAGTATGGTTTATATAGTTTTCTATTAACATAAATGCTCAGATTTTGTAGCCTGCCACAGGCACATTCTTTTGTTGCAAATATGTAGAAACTTTTTTTTTTTTTTTAAGCTACATGTATCCTCAAGCCAGATACACAAGTTAAGTTTTTGTTTAAGTATCATTACAGTCTTTCACGTGGATGGAGATGTGCTGGGGTCCCAAGAGAAAAAGTACTAAATTTTCTTACTGTATCTAGAGTTTTCAACTCTTTGCTGAATGCATTTCACACTGATATGTTGTTTTGATTATATGCCTCCAGAGTAGTTATTCACCAGCTTATTTTATTCTTTGGCTTGTGATAATTCTGGGAGATATGAAAACTCTATCAGGATATGTTGTCCCATTTGAAAATACCAATGTCTGTTTTCAGGGTGTGTCTGATACCAAAAGCATCATCTGCACCAGTAAAGAGCTTTTAAACCTCACTCTCTTTTTCTCCTGTGAATGTGTTAACAGATGGTTGTTAGATGAAGTTAAAAGGCTTGAGGATAAATTAAAATCATTACCTCCAATATGAATTTTGTTAGAAGTGAAGCATCTGTGATGCCAGCTTAATGAGTATATCATTCATATTGCAAAGCAATGGATTATTTCTTCATTTATGATACTGTACAGATAAGAAATAGTCACTAACACTCTAGAGTAGTGCATCTATTTAATGTTGTATATAAGAGAAGTGATTATTCACTTTGGAAACACCTTAAATTAAGATTTATCATATTAATTCTTAAAACTAAATGCTTTTGAAACCAAAATTGCATAGAGTACTTGGAGCTTCTTTAAATGGTGGAGTAGTAAGCATTTTCTTTAGCTGTGAAAAGCTCCCAGAGTCCCCCAAACACAATTTTGCTGAAAGTTATGTTAAGAACTTGACAGTCCTTTACTATGGACTCTTTCCATCCCCATTCAAATTATTATCCTAAGTAACACAGTGCTCATAACATGAGAAAGAGTACTTTTCTGAAGAACTGAAATTATTTTCGAATGAGAAGTTATTTGCATAGGTTTTGTATGGAATTAGAAAAAAAATTCCTATACTTTGGTGTTTTTCATGCCAATGAACTGTGTTGCTATAATTGTCACAGAATAGTTTAGATTTGGAACCACAAATTTACTATTAGAAATGTTTCTTGGAGAAATCTATAGAGGGGCTTTTAATATAGCATAGCCATATTGCAGTTCTCTGTTTTCTCTATAAACCTGACATAATCATCCATACAACAGAACTGCTTTTATTCAGAGGAGTATGTTAATTCTGAAATCTAAATAAAGTAGCTTAAAATATATTATTAAAAATATCTCTACTGATCATTTTGTCAGAAACGTTAATCTGTAGTGGCAATTTGGAATTTTTATGAGCTTCGGGGAAAAATGATCTATGAAAACTTCAAGAGTTGCTCTGAAATCTTTATGAAGGCTGTGTTGTCAGCTGTATTAAGATTTAAAAAAATCTTTTCTCTTGGGGAAAATCTTCATTTCTTAAGTCAGGAATTAAATACAGAATTATTTTTCTGAAAATCGTAAACTACACTTCTAAACTAGAAGCATTTGCGGTAACCTCTAATTTCACCAAGCAAAGAAATGTAAAGCTTACATTGAAATTTGATTCGTACACAATGGATGCTTTAGCTTTCAGAAGGCATTGATGTTCATGATGCCTAGTATTTTAACTGATTGTCCTCAAAAATAAATTATTAAAAAAAAATTGGCCCATTTTTGTGAAGAAGTCAAATGGGGAAAGCTGATAGACTTCTCATGAAAATCTGACCAGTCATTTGCAGCTGGAATACAGCTTAAACACTTTACTGACTGCTTAAGTTGAGGAGTTTCTGTACATTTGTTTCTGAGTCTTGAAGAAGAGCTTTGTGCTGTTTTGGTTGGTTGTCTGCAGAACTCTGCTTCTAAAATGCTGGGAATAGGATTTACTATTTTACAAATCTTGATCAACTCTTTTGTCACATTCTGTGTTTCTTCCTACCACTTGGATAAGTGCCATGATGTAGCTTGGCCTTTGACAGTAAATAATTGTCTCCTCAGAACTGAATTACAACAGATGGAAAAAGAGCAAGAGAACTTGAAAAAGCTTTGCTGATCCAACTTTTCTTATTTCCTTTGTAGGACTTTTATCTCAGTAAGATTCTAATAACCTAGAACATTTATATAAGAAACTGTATACTGGTCTGTTTTTGCCAGTTACACATTTCTTGATAGAACTTTTGAGTGAAACTATTTGCATTTGTCTGCTACAGCAACTAGATCATAACTCTGCCCTTGTTTTTATTAAAGTTTCACTCCATGGAGTAAATATATGGTTAGAGTAATGGACTGTTTCCAAGAACATCCATTGTGTTGTATTTTGTGGAAGAAAACCTCATCCTTGCCCAATTTCTGTGGACCCGACAACCAGGTCTTCTTTCACAACAGCTCATTGCCTCCAGTTCAAAGGGGGATTTTTTTTAGCCCTATGTAAAATGAGGGGGAGATGGAGGTGAAATGTGACTTAGATGTTGGAAAAAAGCGGCAAATGATGGAGGTACAAGAATGTGAAATGCAGCTTAAAAGTGCAAGAAGAATAGCAGATAACTAGGCACAGATTTGGTACAAGCAGAAAGAGGAAATTAACATACAGCATAAAAGTATTATGAATATTCAAGTTGATTTTGGTCTATCCACACTAAAGGAAATAGTTGATTTTAGTGAAATTTAGTATGTTGTTTTCTACTCAGACTTGAGAAATGCAAATGTCTAGCCCTGAGAACTTATTTCTTCATAATTTTATAATGAATTCATTTTCTTTTACTATTTCAGTCCCTAGCAGTAGTACTTCATCCTTAGGTCCTAAAAAAAGAGTAGAGTAAGGCTTACCTGTTTCCCCCCATCATCTTTTATAGGAGAGATGAACTAATACACTGCCAAACTTCTCTTCTTTTACCCTTAGACGTAACTTTGCTTGGTTTGATTCTATAGACTTATGGGGTTTATGCACTTTCTAGGATAGCCGGTGGAAGTAAACTACTACTCAAGACTTGAGTACGTTTGTAAAAATGCTCTTTGCTTTCATATTCTTGGTTACAGATAGTGGTGATCTGTCTTCCTTTTTTGGTCTGTCTTTTTATTTGCTGTATAATAATTGTACTAAGTTCATCTAAACTTACTTCAGTTGATTTAGGAACTTGAACTGCATTAGTTTTGAGTCATTTTGTTTTGCTCCTTGCTTCCTCTTTATTTAGAGCAAATACCTGTTGGTATCAATAAAATATATTTAATTAAAAACCTTGAACTTCCTACAGATATGGGAGTGTGAGGCGAACTACTCTTGTTGGCATCTTAAATATTTGCAGATATTGTTTGCATGCAGAAATAACTTCTGAGTTTTGTGTTCTTGAGATACTAGCCTATTTCAAATAGTGTTAGGCATGTAGTGTAGAAAACATTAAAAAGTGGTATCACACTTGCCTGTCTGTAGATGGTAATATATTTCTTAATACTATATTAATTTTTAAATTAGCTTTATATTTTTTTCATATCTTAGAATATTAGATTTTATGAAAAATGAAGACTTTCTTTTCCTTTCCAGTACCAATTCTGGCTTGTGGTGGTGACGACTGCAAAATAAGTTTGTTCATACAGCAGAATGGTCAGGTAATTGCAGTTTTTGTCTCTTGCTTAGAACATTACTCATTTCTTCTGCTTCTTTTCATTTGTGCTATAGTTTAAGTTCTTCATTAAGTACTGTGTCTAGATAGCCCTCACATACAACTGCCCCTTTTCAAATAGTTCATCCATTTTTCTAAGTAATGGTGAAATGCACATACAGAATATTGAAGTTGGTTTCAGTGTATGAAAGTGTTTTTCTTAACTTTTTTTCCCTGTGTGAAGATAGCCTGTGTTTCTATTCCCACTGATACAAAATAGCTGCAACTGTCCTTTATTAAGTATCCATGCATTGAGTGGTTCATATGGAAATGATATTACTTTCAGTCTATAAATTCTTATAATAAAACTGTTATGATTTATATCTGAGGAATTTTATGGGGTTTTTTTGTTAAGTATTTTACGCTAAGTATAATTTTATGCTAAGTATGCTCTTGATGTTTGAATGCTTTTGAACATCAAAAAACATATTTTAGGAGTATCTGATCTTCTAAAAGCACACACATTTTTCATGTATTATTTGGAAGCTGGCAATTCTAATTTTTCATACAGACGAATGTTCCTTTGGAGCAGTAGAAAAACATTATGTCCTCCCTTGCATCTGTTAGATTCTAAAGCATGTGTTGAATGACTATTTTCCAAAACAGAAGTCAGTGTCACTTTTTTTCTCTCTCTCACTCCCTTAAAAAACCCCTCAAACCACAAGCACTGCCCCAATGCACCAGTGAAGCTACGAAACCCCCATTGAAACTGGCATCTGTATTCTTCTGGATCTTCTGTTCAGGCCCAGTGCCCTTGGAGATTAAAGAATAGACACTCCTTTTTTCTTTCTTTTTTTTTTTTTTTGAGAAAGATTAAAGCTACTTTATGGATAATTTTGCCAGTTCATGTTGCCATATACAGCAATAAGATATTTTGGTTGCTGTTGTTATCAATAAAATAAGTACTTCCTTGTTTGTCTGCTATGTTCAGTGATTTCGTGACTACTAAGCAGAAAAGAAGGGTACTGTCTAAGATTTTAAAATTTTTATTTTTCTTATTTAGCTCATGAGTTAATTTAGTGAATTCTGTGGGAATTAGCAATGGCAGAATGCCACATGATTCTCAGTGTGCTAAAGAAAGACTTATCTCAGGGGCTGTGCAGTTGATTTTTCTCATTCAGAGTCTGTAACTTGTTTTCTTGTATGATTCAGATTAACAAATTGTATAGATTTGACTGCCAAAAATGTTCAGAGATACATAACTTATTTTGCCAATTGTTGGCCAAACTTTTGAGTATAGCAATAGTCTTAGCCATTCTTAAATGCAGTCAGTCTGTGGAGGATAAAGAAAGGTAACTTGTTTATTCAAGTTTCATCTCCATTTTCATGAGCAAGTTTGTGGTGTTTTCTTTTTTTTTGGAAGTAGTAGAAAACTTTATTTGTACAAGGGATGAGCAATTTTCTCTTATTTTACATGTGTTATTTTTCGCACCTTCAATTTTAGAAAGCGTTTTCACCAGCTGTTCTGGCAGAGTTGGTGTTCAGAGTATCTCTTAAATGAGGTGGGACTTCTTGTTGGTGCCTATCTTAACTTTCCAGAACATCTCTTTTAACTAAGTGGACTGTGTAGGTCTCAAAGAGAAGAGACCAAATCTGATTCCTTGTAAAAGTGCTTGTGTGGTGCATTGCTAACAGAATTAAAACATCCTAGCAAGCCTTCTGACATAAATTCCTTCCTAGCTGCTAAAGGCAGTTTCTCCTCTTTAGTTAGATTCTCTCAGATCTGCTGACACCTTTTTAGATGGCTAGTGTAGTACTCTCAAAGGTATTTGAAGGAAGTGTTACCGTTGTCCTGCTATTTTTTACTAGAACTTAGCATAGGAGAGTCATTAGAATCTAAACTCTGTTACTCCCTTAGTGGTAAGGATTTGTGGCTCTGTCCTGTTAATTGTGACTCTTGTAAACCACTTACTTTAGTTAACATCCTAAAAAAAATTGTATGAATCCAGAGGTAGAATGTACATTCATGACGGGGCATTCTAACGAAACTTAAAGGGCACTGTTAGATGCTGAGGGAGGATGAGGCATCTTCAGTTAGCTAATTCAGGCTACCTTTTGGTTGAAACATTTATTCATTAACAACTGCTTGGTTTTTGAAATTGAATGGACAGGCTTTAAATATTTTTAAGATTCCCTACCCATAGATCCCTTCCTGTGTTAAGTAGTAGAGAGAAAAATAAACTATTTGCTTTTCTGTCTGTTGAAAGAGGGTATTGATTTATGAGAGTATCCAGGGAAAAATCTTTCAGGAACCATTATATGTCTTCCTGCTTGAGGTATAATATCTATGGATGTGGCCTATGGAGGGGAAATAAGTAAACCAGGGGATCAAAATAGAACTTTAAACCAAAACATTTCTGTATTCAGCTTGGTTACTCCGAGAAGATGGTGCAGTGCGTGTTTGACTGGGTTTCACCCAAATAATTTGGCCTAATTGAAAAGTGGAGTAAGAGACTCAAAGACAATTTAGGCTCTTTCTAATCTGATGAGATAGACAGATGCAAGAGGGATATCACATCTAGCATCTGCTGCAGAAAAAATGAGAAGACTTGAACCTGTGTTGCCAAATTTTCCAAACAATGCTACTAGCCTGGTCCTGAAGAAGATGTACCCCAAGTGTGGGCAGAATTAGTTGTTCAGAGTGTGCTGAACATGTCCACAGACAAACTGGCTTCATTAGTTTTGCTACCTACAGAACAGCTTTATTCTTTGCTTAAAAGAAAAGAGACCAGATTGTTGCTTAGCAGCAATGTTCAGAGATTAGTTAAGAGGCATGGGAAAGCCTGTGAAGTAGGTGAGTCAGACCATGAGGTTTTGTTCAATTTAACTGTTGGTACTCTAACTTCTTATGTAACCAGTGAAGACCAAGTGGAAAACTGAAATAGAGAAGGAGAAATATGAGCTATAGAAACAAAATCTGTAAAAAAGAGAAGAGTGACAGCTCAAAATACTGGTAAATGTAACCTAGACAATAATAAAAACTTTGACTGAGTCACTTAAAAATAATGACCATATGCATCTGCAAGGAGCTTTATATTGATTCAATTTTAGAACAGAATACATCTAACAAACTGAGTATGTGATACTAAGAAACACAGTCTTCAAAGAAAAGGGCAAAAACAATACAAGAAACCCTAGCAGAAGGCATAACAGCAGCACTACTGCTTGCTCAGATTCAGTGGACAATTTTTATTTTTATGGGAAACAATATCTTGAAAACTTTGGGTCAATCATAGAATATCTCAAGTTGGAAGGGACCCATAAGGTTCATGAAGTCCAACTCCTTGCTCCTCACAAGACTACCTAAAATTAAATCGTATGACTAGGAATGGTCACAGTCATGCTTCGTGGCATCTTCCTTCTGTATGTGGTAAAGGACCTTGTGTTCACCGCTGTTTTCCAACCACTGTACTGACACTGTTCAGATGGGTGCAAAGTTGAGGATGATGTGATAGGAATGGGAAAGACAGCACCATGAGTTTTTCATTTAAGGGAGTGAACGTATTTACAGAGGTATGGGGATATCCCTCCTCAGCAACGGGACCACATACACCATCTGGTGCTAGTATTACTGCTGATGAGTGAATATGAGGTAATGAAATTCAGAAACCTCCACCTTAAACCAGGTGAATTGCCACCAAGTTCAAGGGGACTATGCAATGTAAGCATGTAAAAATAAAAATTAATAGGCTTCTAGCTGACTGGTTAAGAGTGCTTGTTCTATAGCACAAAGAAACTGAGTACTTGACTTAAAGCTAAGTAGTGCATAAAAGCCCATTTGGGAAATGACTTAGAAACCTGGGGTGGTATTAATAATCTCAAAGTAATTAGTTTTACTCTTTAAAGAAAGAACAAATGACTGCTTTTTGTAATAGTTCTTTTTGATGTGAGACGATGAGGGTGATTAGAGAAGAAACATGCCACAACACCTTGAAATTAAAAAAAGGAAAATTATTAGATGTATGTTTAGATTAATGTTAAAGTCAAGTTTTAGGAGATGGGCACACTAACATTAACAGAACCATAAAAGAGAAGTATTTTAGCAACAGTTCAGCCGAAGCCAATCTTTCATTTGGAAAAAACCTTACCAACTTACCTTGGTGAATATAAAATACAGAGCATTATGTCAAAGATGGTGTAAATGAATAAATAAATACATGTTTACTGTCTGAAATATGAATTGCTAAATTTTTTTTTTTAATGTATTGTCAGAAACATGTAGTCTTGAGGAAAAATCTTAGGTTGCTGTTTGATCTTGCTTCCTGGAGTGTTCCTGCCTTTACTTACACATAATATGTTGGGTGCTTAATATAAATATTGATCTGGAATGCCACATCCAGAAGTACCAGTGAGTCCAGAAGTGACTAGCTAAATGAGGCTTAGATGACCGTGAGAACACATTCTTAAGACCAAAACTTTCTGATTTGGAAGCATCTGATCAGCTATTCTAGCTTGGTATTTCATATATAGATTGTTCTGTAATTTTAGGGGCATTTTACAAAGGCATGTCATGGGACAAGGGCCAATGGGTTTAAACTGAAAGAGGGTAGGTTTGCAGTAGATACTAGAAAGAAATTCTTTGCTGTGAGGGTGGCGAGGCACTGGAACAGATTGCCCAGAGTTGTGGATGCCCCATCCCCGGAAGTGTTCAAGGACAGGTTGGATGGGGCTTTCAGCAACCTGATCTAATGGAAGGTGACCCTGCCCATGGCAGGGGCTTTGGAACTAGATGATCTTTATTGTCTCTTCCAAAGCAAACCATTCTATGATTCTGTGACTGCAAATGTAGAACAAGGAGAAGCCAATGACAATGATGGGAAGGTGATTTTGGAGAGTATCAGAAACTTTGGGTGAATGAGAGAGGCACCAATTTCTGAGTATGGTTTTTTCATACTACAGATTTTTCCTTTGGCTGAGTTACTGTTGATTACCATCAACTCTGTAGCAGAAGAGAGAGATTTTGAGAAAGAGCAGACATGCAATGAGAAAGGCTCTTATTTTTACTCCTAGATAGGGAGAAAGAGCTCAGTTGCAGAGTTGTGCTGATAGCAGAGGCTATCATTTAATCTTAGCTCTTAGTAGGCCTAGGTAAGGGATTTAGCAGAATATAAATGCCAGAAATAATGTGATATTTATTCATACTAAACTACACTAGTGTTTTAACGGTAATGGTTATTTCAGACATTTTAAGTCAACTTGAGATAAAAAAGTGTCATGAAAGTGTCAAAGAGCTGTTTCTGGGCAAAGAAAAATAGAAATGGTTTAAATGCTAAGTAAGCAGTAAACACTTAATTGAATCAAAATAAAATGGTAACATTATAAGAGAAATTATTTGTCAGGTCATTCTGGCATTATGTCATTCTTTGTGTACCGCAGTAAACCTGATAAAGATAAAAAAAAATTTTATCTTTATCGTAGGGAGACTGTAGCCTCTTGAGGGTGTGCACCTTAAATTCACATTCTTTCCTACTCATGTATGGGTAATGCCATAATGTAACGTGTTTATCTAATGGTGGCAAAACCAAAATGGCTTATGAGAATCTATCTGTAAGCACAAATGTTTAGTAGCAGCTGAATTTTTTCCAGTTCAAGTAGTGTAGCTGTAAATATAAAAGTCTTGAAAAACCAAAGCTCGTTGGTGATATGTGCATAGTAATTAAGTGCATTTCTGTGATATAACAGGAATTCTTGTTCAGTTTCAGAAAACATTAATACTCCCTGGACATGAAGATTGGATAAGAGGTGTTGAGTGGGCAGTCTGTGGTCAGTATGAAAGATGAATAAAGTGGAATACTGGTTTAATGACAGTACTACTTGTATTACCCCTCCAGTAGATGACTTTGATGCACTGTAGCACCTCAGCTCTTGCAGTTGTGATGTTTGGTTTCCTGAGGTGGTGGTACTAATATTAACAATCAAGATGGAACTTTGTGTCCTGTTAAGATGTAAACATTTTTCTTGCTTGCTTCAAGTATGTTTGCCTGACTGATACCTAAATGCAAACAAATTGGAGTTTTAGCAATAAACAGATATCTGTATCTGAGTGAGAAAGAGTTGGCTGCTTTTTCAGTGGGGAGAGTAGGGGGAAATAGTCCTTTTCTCTTTTCTTCTCCTGCTTCCCCCTCTTTTTTTTTTTTTTTTTAAGAATAAGAAATTAAGAGGATAATGTTTTCAGACGTTAACTAATCAAATAGCTGGCACCAATAAAATAGATGGAATTAGAGGAACTCCAACCCTGAAGAAAAGAAAGGAGGAAAGGAGTTCTTGACAAGTATTGAGACTAATTGGTAGAAATCCAACAGCAACAGCCATAAGTAGTAGGGAAGCATATGTAGAACAGTATATGTACAGTATTTACCATGTTTTCCACATTTTATAAGCAGGGATATGTTCCTAGTCAGTGTGTTATAAATTCATAGAGAGTTTGAAATTAGAAAGTGAGTTGATGTTGAAATAAAACAACAACTTGTCGTATGTTGTATGATATTGTTTGATGTTGTATGTTGTATGATATTGTACACAATATGTTTTGTATGATATTGTGTACAATAGGAAAATTTGGATAACACTGTAGGTGCGTTTTTGGAAAGAGGGTAGGTTAATCATGGCAGTGACTGAATGAAAAAGCAATGAGAATGTGGGTCTAATTTTTTCTTTGAAAACAAACAGGGGAAGACCTTTTTTTAGCAAGCTGTGCTCAGGATTGTTTGATAAGAATTTGGAAAGTGTGTACAAAATCAAAGCAACTTCCAGAAACTGAAGATGATTCCATAAGATTGAAAGAGAATGTTTTTACTGTCAAAGGTAGGTAACAACTGTAAAATTCTCTTGCACAACTTTTCACTTGTGTATCTCTTCATGGTTTTAGGCGAGCTAACAAGGTGGTTGCCATCTAATTTGATTTGTTTCTTGTATAAAAAGACTGTGAGATGGATTTGACTGCCTTATTTTTAGCTGTTAGAAAAAGCGGAGTTACTGTTTTAAAGCTGTAACTATGTAAAGTTAATGATGTGTTACAAGCAATGGTGAAGCAGTGAGAGAGCTTAATATTAACATGCACTGTTATGTATATTCCAAATGCTGTATGTAGGACATATGTTTGTCTGTGGGAAGTAAGCTGTTGTGCAGTTCTCCTCCAGTTTAATAGCATATCTTTAATTTTGTTTCAAATGCAATTAATTAAAAGGTACTTCTAGTACTTAAACTTTCGAAACATACTGGAGAGAACAGATAAGTTATGTGCAAGCTTACTTTATGGTTGTTTAACGTACTGTTTGAGCACTGTAACACCAGAGGTTCGCGTTGCTGCTGTTGTGGGATAAATTATCAGGCAACATAGGTAATATAATGAAGTGTGTATGATATGTGTAAAAAATGCTCCTGCTACTTCTGCAAATCCTGATTCATTGTCTGAAATATCTTAATGCTTGTATTTTGAGTCATTCAGAGATGCAAATATGCTTAAGATTATGGGTAGAACCAGTGTCAGAGCATTTATTTCAAAATTGCGGGAGAGTTCTCCAGGAATTCTGTGATACCACTCTGAGGCAATACACTGACCTCTTCAACCTGGTACTCAGGACTTGTAGCAAAGTAGGTTTTCAAGGAGCTGTTCAATGTCAATAAGCTATTGAGATACTGGAAGATGTTGAAAGCAGTTGATTATTCTCACTGAAGATACCAGAAATGATCTGGTTTTGTCGTGGCTTTTAGAAAGCAATGTGCTTTTCTCTGATTTCTGGTAGATACTGACACATCATATGCAATTACTTTGGAGTCAGTATTGGCTGGTCATGAAAACTGGGTGTATGCAGTTCACTGGCAACCTTCATTTTCCAAAGGTAAAAAGATACCAAAAACCTAGCAACTGTGTTAAGTGTTGTATACACAGAGCACAGTCACATGTCTTTGTATTGTGTTTGCATGTTCACTTGTTACTGTAGACTATGAAAACCTTTTAATTCTGCAAATAAGGTTTTATGAATAAATGGATGTTGCCTTTTACTCAGGTTTTCTTTAAAAAATGAAATAAAATAACTGAGCTGTAATGACTTTACTGTAATTGATTTATTGATTATGGTGTACAAATTAATTAATCAGTATGAATTAATAGCTCTAATAGTTTATTTCTATATATGTATTTGAAATGTCTGTTCTTCAGAAGGTAAACATTACCTCAAGAGCACTCCTTTCTTTTTTGTGGAGTAGAAAGAAAAAAATAGCAACATTCAGAAGATTAATCTTCAGTCTTCCATGCATTAAGATAACATGGCAGGGGTTCCTGGAGTATTGATTTTCTGTAGCCATAAAGCATTAGTGCAGATTCTCATTGAAAAAGTGTTATTTTAAATTGAATTTTGTATTTTATTCTAGTATTTACCTTTCTTTTAAAATCCTTAAATTTTGACAGCCTGGTTTGCAATACTGATTTGCTGTTAGGTGTCTGCCTGGTGTATAACAGAAGGAGATTCTTGGTTTGACATGCTTGCACAGTCAGAATGCCCTTGTGTATTTGTACTGACAAAGTTGCCTTTTTTTCTGATATATTTTAGAATTACTGATGGCAGCTGACTGCAGTGGTATGAACAACATCTTTATTGGTGTATATGCAACACTTGAACAGCAGAGTGCCGTTAGAATGCCAAAATAACTGTAGTGAAAGACACAGGACTTGCTTTAAAAATTTTGGCTTAGTTATCTGGTCCTTAAACTTTTTTTTTTTTTTTTAATTAGACTCCAGTAAAAGATTTTTCCTCTTATAGCACAATGTAGGCCTGTCAGTCTTGTACTGCAGTTTGAAAACTGTCCTGTCAGACCATGAAGTTTTCCAAGTGTCTTACATCAGGCTTCTGCATATGTGCAGCTGCTTGCATTCTGTGGCCTGCCCAATCTTGGGTTCCCCAAAACACATTGTCAGTAGAGGCAGACTGATCTGAGAGACATATTCTCAGTGCTGAAGGTAGGTCTGGTGCTGGCATAAGATATCACCTCATTATGAGATGCCCACCAACATCTCTATTATCAAGAAAAGTTCCGCAGTCATTCTCCTACAGGTTTCACAGCCAGTTTCATCTTTCCCATTCTAGTTGTGTTCAGCATTTTTCTGGAGTGTTTCACTGTATTTTTGGAAGCAGTCCTGACTGCTTTATGTATTACAAGGTGCTACAGTGTATTGAAATTTGTAGTGAATCTAAAAGTTTGGAAAAAAAAACAACCAGGGAATACTAGGAGATTGTTTTGTTTTAAACTGTAAACCTCTCAGTAAAAAATTACTTAAGGAATGGAACTGAGAACTGCTATGCATTCTCTTTGTGAAGCTCCAGCTTATCCTCCAAATTATATTTAATTCAATATCAGTTTGGAGTGAGTAAACTGTGGAATACGGTTGTTCTCATGTACATGTTTTGCATTTTCTTTGGGCGATTATGGCTGAAGAATAGAATACCTCCTAATGAACGCCTGGCAAGAATGCAATGGCTTTAAGTCTGGCATATAGGTACTGCATTGCACATCTCTGATACTGAGCAATTTTCTTATCATGTTTGGATTACAGTATGACCTAATTTTTTTAGCAAATATTCTCCTAGGTTGTAGGGTAATAATTTTCCTTGTACTGTAGATGGCAGCATGCAACAACCAATGAGGATATTGTCTGCATCAATGGACAAAACTGTGATCATCTGGGAGCCTGATAAGGAATCTGGAGTCTGGCTAGAACAGGCAAGTGTCAGTCTTTCTCACAATATGTACTGTATTCAACTTGTGTTTTCAGTATAGTGTGTGTACTGCAGGGAACAAAAGCTTTATAAAATTCTGACAGAGAAAGGCAAAAGCAGTTTCATGCAAAAATACTCACTCTGATGCTGTGTTGCAAATAAAACTATATTTAAAAAAAAGTAATGTGATACAAAATGATTTTTATCGCTTCTTTGCTTTCTTATTACTGTATTGGAGAGTTTATAAGGTGTATTTGTGCTCAACTGTCATTCATAGTATAGCAAAAAAGGTGCTGCATAGTTACACATGCTCTGCAGTCCTGGTAAGAGGAGGAAGAAACTTTCCTGAACTATTTGCAGTTAATCCTTGTGGGAATGTGACCCAAGCAGTTACTGCAGAGCAGCTGACATGAAATTCATAAGCTTGGTTTTACTCACAATAACTTGTTCATGGGCTGTGTCATTAGGTTTGTCTTCCATTCGAGCTGAATACTCATGTCACTGTAGTATTTTGAAAGGTGTTCTAATGTGGAGCATCCTAAATAAACAAGTGGTATGACAAGATTTCTCTAGTGCTTTGATTGATGTCTTTGTTTTCAGTTGACCTGCTTTTCCAAATTACAGTAGTTCAGCTGAAATTGTTTGTGTTGGGTTATGCCAACCATTGTTTGTGATCTTTCCTGTCACAAAGGAAGTTCTAATCCTCTCTTGGGTGAAAAAGAGAGAATTACAGTAGTGTATTTATTTTTCCTCTGTTTCACTGAAAAGTTCTTGTGCCTTTGTACTGAAGTAGAAATTAGTTCATAATCAAGTGATCACATGGAGATGCCATTTGATGTCTTTAGTTGTAATGCTTAGTTGTGGCTAAATTTACAGGCTTCTAAAAATGGGTTGTGCAGTAAAGCTTGTAGCAAGTTGTTATTCTTTTATTCTTTCATTTTACGTTCTATTTCCATTGGTTTGACCACAAGTGTGCAGCTTGAAGTTCAGATCAGTTCTTAACTTTGCAATTAAAATATTTTTTAAATGTATTTGTGTGCATAATGTGAACTTCTGTCTGTAGGTAAATTTTCATCTCATGAAATAAGAATGATTTCCTATGAGTGGAAGACCATTTTCATAGATATTTCACTTCTGATTCAGGTACGGGTAGGTGAAGTGGGTGGCAATACTCTTGGATTTTTTGACTGCCACTTTAGTCCAGATGGTTCGATGATCGTTGCTCATGCTTTTCATGGAGCACTACATCTTTGGAAACAGGCTACAGTTAATAAGGTATGTTGGTTTTTTGTTAGTAGTATTACTTAAAAGAATTATGCTTTTATGTCACTTGAGGTAAGTTTCTGTTATTAATAGAAAAGTGTAACAGTACAATTTAAAATTAATGATTGAAATAGTCCTTCTCTGAACATAATATTGTAGGAATCTCACTCCTGCACAGAAGGGAGATTGAAATCTCCCAGGCTCTAAAACCTGTTTCTTACCTATGGGAATCATGAAGTCAGTTGAATAGACTGAACTCATTTGTGGTTTGCTTAGTTTACAACTGAACCAATAACACAAGTTTCTCTTAGATTGGAGCAATAAATCAGTATTTGTATCTCTTTAGTCACTCTTGAGTTCTAATAATTTGCTGTTTACAAATGTCTTTTTCTTGCTTTCTTAGAAAGTACATCAATTCTTTTATTTTGGTTAGAATATGCCAATCAGTCAAGTGAAAACTCCTTGCTTCTTTGGGTGACTTTTTTAATAGAAAGAATGGACTCCAGAAGTTGTGATTTCAGGACATTTTAACAGTGTAGAGGATGTAAAGTGGGATCCAGAAGGAGAGTTTATCATCAGTGTGGGCTCTGATCAAACTACTAGACTCTTTGCTCCATGGAAAAGAAAAGAAGAGACACAGGTATGATCTTCAAAGATTTTGTGAGTTTGGTTAAGAGGGCTTGTCTGTCCTGAGTTTGGAATAAGTCGCCTGAATATAACTCAAACCTTAAATATCCCCAGGAGGTGATCTGTTTAAAATTGCTTGGTTTGACCATTCAATGTGTCCTGTTTTCACTGTAAAAATATTAAATGGCAGAGTTTTTGCAATCACATATGACTGCTGTTTAATCCTGAGTTCACCTCCAGATTACCTTCAGTTAGTCTTCTTCCAGGGTCTTGGAAAAGGCTCTGCAGTATTTCAGAAGGAGGAATATATGGCTGATTCTAACAACCATCTATTGCCGTTGTTTAACAATTGGCTAAACACTGCTGCAGGTAATCATAAAGAAACTCAACTTTGTGGTTTTTTTACACAAGGTTAATCTAAAAAAAGTTCTCACTATGTTTTTTTTTACACTAGTTTGTTTATGACTGACTGTTTTACTAGAATGGTTATCTGAACTACATGAGTGCAGTCAGAAACTAAGGACCGCACAGGTGCTTGCTCACACCTCCTGCATTGGGCTGGGGGGAATCCTGTCTAGGAGTGCAGAAGTGTTGTGTTGGAGGAAGGGCATTTCCAGTTTCCTTCTCTGCTTTTTTCCTTAATCTCCAATCTGGAGGGTACAGCAGCTTTGTGGAAAAGATCATCATCATGGCCAGGCTTCGCGAATGAAGATTTGGGAAGGGCTCTATCCACATTTGTTACAAGCGCGCTGGTGGCTAATAAGGCCAGTACGAGATAGACATGTCTGATTGCAAAAGGCACAACAGAAAGACTCCTTAGGTGGTATATTCTGCAAGGCATGGTTCTTTCTGCATTGTCTTTTCTCCTCGAGAGTGATCCTGCGTGCGTTCTCAAAGGCATCAGCAGTGTTATAGATGGTGTGTCTCCAAACCTCCCAACTGGAGGCCAGAGTAGACCAGTTATGTTAATCAATATGGTCAAGGCTGAGATGTTGTTTCAGGGAGTCCTTGTATCTTCTCTTCGGGGCTCCTCTCTTGTGGCAGCCAGTGGCAAGTTCACCATAGAGCAGGATCTTAGGGAGGTGGTGGTCCTTCATCCTGGAGACATGCCCTGCCCAGCGCAGCTGTGTTCTCAGCAACATGGCCTCAGTATTTGTGTGTGGAAAAGATAGTACGTTGGATTTGACATAGTGAAGCAGAGTCCGGGGCTAGCACATGATGTAAGTTGGCAGCCTTCAAGAATTGTCAGTATCACTTTCTCTGTGACCTACTGAAGTACCACTCTTTGTTATATATGCTGCTTGCTAAATTTTAATCCTATTTCTGAAAGAACTGAGCTTTGTATGATTTACCTGATCAGCTCTCCCTGAAACTGTTGAATCAATTGATTTAGCAGACAGATTGTGGTCTTCATATCTAAATCTGGTGTGAACTGAATTCTTATACTTTCTGTTCTGACACAGAGCAGCCACCTTGCATCCAAGTAGTGTCAGCATTTGCTGCATGGGGTATGGGAGAAAGCTATAGTATTCTTTTGGTGAGATGAAGTGGAGGGTTGACATAGAAATGGGTCATTTGAAGGAGTCTGTTCAGGACTTCTGAACCCTGAAAACCAGGCATTTAGTTTTGCTGCTTATGAACTTGGGTAACACAGGCCTTTAAAATGCCTTAGTTTTTTTACTGAGTTTAGTATCTGAAAAATTAAAACAGGTGACATCAGATATTTATCTTAACAAGACACAATGAATGGTTCATATATCTATGAAGAGTTAGTATTACAGCTCAAAATTCATGTTTTTCTTTATAAAAAGGAAGCTAAGTGTTAAGTGCAAATAATTATCCCTTCTTAAAATCTCAATTCTGATAACAGAATATCAGAAATGGGGGATAATGGTCAGCTTCAATTTGTCATGCAAATTTGCATCCTGATTTTTCTGGAAGAAGCTGATCGTGTGACTTATGCAGCTGTCTCTTTGTTTTGGGGTTTGAGTTTTTTGTTGGTTTTTTTTTTCATTCCTGTTATGTGCTGTGATCTAAAGTATGTAAAGGGTAAGAAGGGCTTTCTGCACTGTTTGATTTTATTTTTTTTTAAGAATGAATGCTTTTTTTTGCATTGGGAAGTAATCAAGTCCTTGTGAAATCATGAGGTTTTTGTAGGATGTCTCAAATTCCCATTTAGGTCCTGTCAGAAACTTGAGCATTCAAAGCTCAATTGAATTTTTAGGGTGAGGCAGTTTACAGTCAATAACATGTCTTTGTTTATATTCATATGGTATCTAGTACAATGTAGATTCTGTCTTGGCTACAGGCATTGTAATACTGAAGTAGTCTAAATTAATTTTAATTGATGAAATTAATTCTAATTCTGTTAGCTGTTAACTCTAAAGTGCACACTGTATTTTTCCAACTAAAGTATCATATAGGAGCAGTAACAAATGACACTTCGGAAAAATCTCTTCATGAAAGTGTATTTGCTAGAAAACAAAGATGTTTTTTGAAAAAAAAATTTTCTCATGTGTAGAATAAATCAGATTTTTAGAAAAGCAATTTAAATAATTTAATATATTTTTTACTAATATTCTTTGTTTAGTATGACTGTAAAACTACCTTGTCTATCTATTTTGATTAGCTGTTAATTCTCGTTTTTTTGTGTTAAAACTTGAAGAGTGGATATGAATATAGAAAAGTAGGAAAAACTAATACTTCAAATGAAAACACTTCTATAATTTTCCAGATATTTTTTCTACAAGAAACTATTTTGGTTTTGACAGCTTTTTTTCAGAACTTATATTAAATGGTCTCACTAAAATCAAGTATTTAAAGAAAAGAGGGAAGTAGGAACCTTTATCCTGATAACAGCAGTGCTGCTGTGCTTTGTGAAAGACAGATGAAGGAAGCAAGGTAATTATCACTACCTTTCTTAGGTCTTTCAGAGCTACAGTTTCTAAAGTAGTAGCATCCAATCCTCCTTTTGCTTAGGCAATTTATGTTCTATTCCTGACTGTCTAGCATAAAGAAGTCACAGTAAGTGCCTTAAACACATCTGTGCAGGGACACAGTTTACTAATTACAGGAATTGTGTGGTGGAAAACTAGTATTCAGCTAATGTTATGTGATCATACATCAGTTTTATGCACATCAGTAGAAGGCTGCTTTATGTTAATGAAGTTAGCAAGTAAAGGATTAGTACTTTTTTCAAACTTGAAATCTTACTGCTTCTCTGGTTAAGGATTGTGTTTTAACTTTGTGTATGTTCATTTAGGTAACCTGGCATGAAATTGCAAGGCCTCAAGTACATGGATATGACATGCGTTGTCTGGCAATGGTTGGCCGGTTTCAGTTTGTGTCAGGAGCAGATGAAAAAGTGCTTCGAGTTTTTCGTGCTCCCAGGAATTTTATAGAAAATTTCAGTAACATCACTGGTATTTCAATGGAGAAGCTGTGCTCCCATGTAAGTGTGCTAAAGCAATGCTAAATGAAGACGACCCTCTTAGATGTAAATAAAGTTAATGCTTTAGAAAATTTCGGATCACACTAAACTCTGTAAAAATTCCTTTAATCATTCTTAAACCTTAACCTTGTTTTTCCTTTCCCTTCTGCTTACTTCCATGTGTGTTGTTGCATATGTACTTTTGTGGTGTTGTCATATGAAACAGGTTCTATTTGAAACCAAGCAAGACCTAGTGTCAAAAGATGGTAAAGAGTGTGGGTGAATTTTAAGTAAGTCAGATCATGTAGACCACTGTACACACTTGGGGATTAAGCAAACAATAAAGCTTGAGAATGTGCTTCTCCTTAATTTATGGGTGTAGTAGTCCTGGCTGGATGTAATTATTGTTGTGTAGTTATCTGTTGGTATTATTAGTTGTTTTTTTTTAATTGTATACTTGGAAATAGCATAAAGCTTTCAGCACTGTTGTTAGTTCTTATATATAAATATTTATAAAGATGTACTTGCTCATGCTTAATTTCCTCTTGACACTGAAAATTTTTTTGAGGCCTCTACATTCCAATTCTTAGGTGTTGGTACCTATGCTGTCCTGCATTGCTGTCCTTTCTTTGCTCCCCATTTGCATTAAGATCTAATTCTGGTTTTCCCTGCATTTTGTAGAGTAGACCTTGTTCAAGATAGATGCCTCTGTACAGTGCCTTGCATTCTCTTTGGATTTCTTGCTCAAAAGCAGTGTTTTCTGTGCAGTGTCTTGGAGATGGATTGGCCTTTCAATTTAATTTAACAACTGAAATATCTGGGAAACAAGTATAATCATTTTTGATACCAAGAAGTCACACAAGTAGCTGTTTAGTGCTTTAGTTCTACAAGACTTTGTAAGCATTTGCATTAATGACCATTGTACAAAAAACTGTGCTCTTATAATGCTGGCAGATACCATTGTTTTACTTTTACGTAGACTTTTCTTATCGGCTCTTCGTCTGAGTGCTGTTTTTTGATTCATGATATCTCAAAGTGTTCACATGGGCTTTGGTTAAAGAGGAAGGCTTTGTGAGCTCTAATGATACAGCTACTCTTAAGTAGCTTTATTGAAATTGTTTTCTGTGAAAGCTTTTTATCGTTAAAGTGGGTAAGCTTTTTTGTAATTTGGCTCACATGCCTTCCCCCAAAAAGTACTTAAAACCAACAAAGCCACCTTTATGTTCAAAAAGGATTGAATAGGATTATATTCAGTTCAAATCCATTGGATTGTATTATACTTAGGGTTGTAATGAAGAACCATTTTTGTTTTAGGGGCCTTAGACTTGTATGTGTCTGTCATATGTTTTCTCATCTAACTATGAACATATAAATAAATTTTAAGCTGTCACCTAAATTATTGATTTAATTTTGTAAAACAGTCTTTGAACTTTTCAGACACTGTAAGGAAGGGATTTTACAGCTATTAAATCTTTTTCATCTCTGCACAAAGGTCCGCAAGTTCACTTACCCTTTCTAAATTTTTACTTTTTTCTCTATACCATTATAAAAGTAATTTCTGACTGATGATTTGTCTTTCCCCTGTGCTGCTTTAAACAGGCACGTATTCCAGCCACATCTCTGTGCTATTTACTGAGTTGTGTTTGAAGTTGTGGTCACAGGCACTCAACCCCCCCTCTCTTTTCCAAAATGCTGCTTTATTATTTCACCTCAGAACAACTATTCCCAGTTCTATTGTGTTAAAATCTGCAGTGCTCTCAGTAATAGATTAATTGTCATGTATGTGCTGGAATAAATAAAATTGTCGAAGAAAACCTGTAATTAGGGATGAAGAAAACTCTTGACCTGAGGCCTAAGAAAAGATATGTGGGTTTTTTGTTGGTTGGTTGGTTTTGTTTTGTTGGTTTTTTTTTTTTTCTTTTTTTTCTGGTGGAGTACTGGTCTTTGTTTTGTCCAGGATTGGAAGTTTTTCAAAGTTTCCCCTTTCACTTCTCTAGGAAAGTAACTCTCAGATATTTCTTAAACTGTGGCCTTTGAAATCCAAACCTACATAACAATCTGTGTGTAACCTTTTTTTTTTTAATTCAACAGTCATCTGATCTTCCAGAAGGTGCAACTGTGCCAGCGTTGGGATTATCCAATAAAGCTGTTTTTGAAGGTATGGCAGTGAGAAATAATTGTTATGATGTTTCATCTGGAAACGTTTTTTAAGTGATTGTTTTAGTGTACATATTTTTTGTGGGTCTGTAAGTGCAGGTGTTACTGCAAGTTCAGAGTCTAGAAATAAAATTGTGCAAAGTGTTTAGTTCTCTGGTAGCACCTAAATGTGGTGCTTAAAAATAAAAGCACGAGTGAGGATCTTTTCTCCCTTTCTCTGCCTTTGTTTTTTCCCCCTAAACATTCCCAAATGTCTCGTGCAAGCCCAAAATGCTTTCTCTGCTCTCCATATTGTGTCCTGCACCTCTGTAGGAATTAGCCCTACTCAGTCTGAACAGGGCTCCTGAGAGCCTCATTGCTCTTCTGTGATGCATCTGGGAGTAGCCAGGGCAGGATACTATAAGAATTCCTCACCTGCCATTTTTCTTCTTTTTTCCATGCTCACTGCCCCCCACCACCTCCCTGCCCTAAGAAGACTAATGACTTATAGTCAAAAAATTAGTATTGAATAGCATACTGTGAAAACTAGGTTCAGAGTTATTAAAGCAAAACTACCTGTTACTACTTGCAGTTACTCTGTAAAATACCTAGCTACATTCTTGAGTCCTTTTCACACTCTCCTCAAATGTTATCACCTTTGTAGAAGCTTATAGAAGTAATGCTTCTTTGAGGGGAATCAGTCAGATTTTCTCTTACAGTGAAAATAGCCGTTTCTCCAGGTAAATGATGCTTTGTAGAAAGTATTGGGAGGGAAGAATTAGTTAGCCAACAGTAAGTAATGTTGTGTCTGTAAAGACTGGTGGGGCACCAGGTGAATTTCTTGGAGAGGCATTGGAAATGACATTGTGGGGGAACAAGGAAGGAGGGACAAGCACCTGTGTAGGGCGATAAAAAATATTTTCTTGAGAGTGAGGATGAGACTGGTAGTCTGGTTTTTGATAAAGTCTCTGGTAAAAATGCACTATAGTGGAATCTACAAATTAGGTCAGACCTGGTTTTTGTCTGCTTAAAGCTTTTTCAGAAGGTGTGATCTAAAAAGGGAAGCATTTTAATAAGCTTTGTCTCCAGGGTCTCTGGTGGCAATAAGCCAAATTTTCCTAAGCCATTTGTGAGAGAAAAACCAGCTTTGTTGTACTTGAAATACAACTCATACTCGAAATAACTCATAAAATATATTTTGGCAAAGGTTTTTTTCCCATGCTTTCTAATGAGCTCTTCTGCTGCGAGAGGAGAAAACCCCCTCCTTCTCTATCGTCTCACAGAGAATAACTAATATCCACTGATTTCACATGGCCCACCCAGAAGCAGCCCTATGAATAGAATTTTCCTGCCTTGTCCACCATTGCTCACCCAATGCTGTCAGCACTAATGGCTTGGGGTAAAGCACCACAGACCTCTGTTCTCACACCACAGAGGAATCTTCATGGTGACCAATGATCAGATAGTGGTCTCAGATAAATGTTGCTCATTTCATTTTCAAGGAGAGAGAAGACAGTGTGAAAGAGAAAATAATATTTTTTTTTTTTTCTTTTTCTATACCTACTTTTTGAAACTGCTGTATTTGAGATGTACATTTGGCAAAAAGGTAGTTTACGTCTGAGAGAAACTGTTGCCCAGCTCTGTACCTTTTTCTTAATACTGTCAGAGTGAAGAACAGAGTTGAATTTTAACTTAAAATTAACTACTTTCAGTTACTTCTGGTACTTTTGCCTAAAGCTAAGGACTGAGCCTTCAGCAGTTTTGCTGCAGTTTGCAAGGTGTAGATACTCTTGCATGGCTTTTTTTGTAGATGCTCAAGCATGGCTTTTCATTTAGGGATCTACATTAAATTTAGGAACTCATCACTTTTGTCAGAGATTTTTGTCTTAAACATTTTCAAGTACAGAAGGAAAGGTTTAACATTGAGGAAACACAGGTTGAACTCCCGGTGACTGCTTTGTTCAGTCAAATCAAATTTTCTTTAAGAATATCTAAAAGAATCTGTGCTGATGGAGAGAGGTCATTCTCGAAGGTTAGATTTTATCTTTTTTAGAAATCTCATTCTCACATTCATCAGAATAACTAGCTTCTAATAATCATATTATTTTAACTGCAAGCAGGGAAACCTGGTTTCAGTTACTTGTATTGTAGAAACAATACATGCTTTCTATGCGTATAATAAGTCCTCATGTTTTCCCTCCTTTCAAGTATGTTCTCTAGCTAATGGAGTCCTTACTTTGAATAGGAGATATGGCTCTTCAACCAGCAGAGGATGAAGAATCATTTAATACAATTTCGAATCAGTATCCTGAGATTTATTTTCAACCCATGATCCTTACAGGTATGAGATTCATTTCTGTTGTAGGAAATAGAGAATGAAGTTCTTTGGATATAAACTTGAAGCATTATTTAGCTGATTTTTAGATTATTTAGTACCAAATTTGAATACACTGTACAAATGTTTTTTAGAACCTCCATCAGAGGATCACTTGCTGCAGAATACCTTATGGCCTGAAATTCAGAAGTTGTAAGTTTTTTCCTTATTGAAATTACAAAATTTCCAGAACGCTATTGTAACATTAATGTAGTATGGTCTTGTAACTCTTCCTATTTACTATCTGATTTGCCTTGTCTTTACAAATACTTGTAAAATAAATACATTATATGTGTATAAAAATTAGAAAATATAAAATACATACATGTATGCATGTTATTATATGTATATAAAACATATATGTTATTATGTGTATATAAAATTAGGAAATTATATATAAAACTTAGGAAACAGTGCCACAAATGGCATTTAGAACTGATGTGTCACAATTTTATTTTACTAGTTGTTTCTCCTTAAAACCTTGCCTATGCTCAGGGTCTCTTCTCTGTAAGGAGTTTTGTGCTTTCTTTCCACTTCATGGCACAGGCTTGCAGATGAAGTTTGTCTTTCTGGTATGGAAGTAAAGGCTGAGGCATCAATAGAGGAGCTTCCCCCTAAAGCCTAACAGAGTTATAAGATGTGATAGATGGAAGCAGCAGCTAAAATAGGATGTGCCTAGTGGTAGAGCAAAGTGATGAATGTTGAGTAAAATGGTTACAAACCCAGTTTGGGTACTAAATGCTGACAGGGTGGTTGTGGATTGCAGATATTGGACTTATATGGTCATAATAATTGGTTTGTGGTTACAGAGTTTTAGAATTCTTCAGCTATGTTTTCTTCCTTTTCTGAAATTCTCAATTTGCAGGTGAAGGTTGTCACCTAATTTGTTCCCTAAGGATCCCAGTAACATGAGGCTATCCCTTCACAGTCTTCAAAGCTTTAGTATCAATCTTAAAACTACAACATGAAGAAATTAATAATCTCAATCTCTTACGAGTTTTTTTTATCTGAATCTCCTAAAAGAGTGGTCTCAGGCAGGAACAAGAAGAATGTTGGGCCTTTGCTGATGATTACAGCTACCTTTATACGTTACTAGTTTTGTGACTTCAGTTGGGGGTCAGGAAATAAAAAGCTTTGGAAAAACACTTTGCAGCTTGCTTTCATTTGACTGAGGGGGAAGTTCTCTGGGAGCTCATCTTTACTTTCAACTGGGCAGTAAATCTCCTTTGCTTACTTCTAAGCTCTTTTACTATGTTTGTACTCAAAGGAGGGTTTCCTGAGAGGAAAGCTGGTGGATGTTAGACAATATCTGCACACTTTGTAATTCTAACTGTTACATTAACTGCTTCTTCTGTGCATGCTATGGCTGCTAATGCACGCACGTAAGAAGTTTGATAAGGGATGTTTAAGTAGTGAAGCAGAGCCAAGGGCAAGATTTTTCTTCATTTGCCTTTGACATTTTGCCAAGTCTAGTGGGACATTAATATTTGATACTCTGCTATGGGAGTACTGCCTATCTTCCTGTATATCCTGCATTCATTAAAATAACTCCATTTTATTATGGTCTTCAGATGACTTATCTGAGAATTTTTTTCTGTTTTCAGAGACACAGCTAATGATAGGGATTATTTTATGCAAGAGCAAGAAGATGTAAAGCATTCGTAGACTTTGAGGTTTTTTGCTCAGAATAATCTTGAAAGGAGTAACATGAAAACTCATAATGTAGATTTCAAGTTGCCATAGCAGCAGAAAACCAGTGTGAGGCACTGACTTGCTAAAAATAGCTTGTTTGTAATTGACATTTGTGTATTCCTAGCTCTAACTTGACACCAAATTTTGAAGGATTAGTGTTGGATTTTGCAAAATGTTTGCTTGAAGAGGTTTTAGTATGAAGAACTTGCTGAATTTTTTACATAATCTAATAACTTAAAAATATGGTGAATCTTGTGAGAATGTGCTAATCTTTATCCTCTTCGAAAATTACTGCAGAGAGTTTGTAGGCATCCTACTGAGATTAAAGCGTGAGTGTTGACATAAATATATGTGTTTATCTGCATATGTATGTACATTTCATGTAATACACTTGAAAGTCTAAGAGATCCTTTTTGACACTAGAAAATTACTGTATTCATTTGTCTGGACACTTTGAAGGTCCAGTCAGTTTACCTGTGCATAAAAAAATGCTATGAACTGCACAATGCTAAGGCAAAACGGTTTGTGGTTGAAAATATCATTTCATTATTCTTTCATGCAGTTACTTCTCTCCATTGTGAACCTTTATTTGGTGGTGTACTACATAATGAAGAAATCAGACTGTGTGTATGGGATCAGGGAAAAGAGTGGTACTAGAGCTCCTATACTGGCAAGGCGTATATACTCATGTAGACAGCATCTCCTATTGCTGCTATCTTAATTTGCTTTACTGGAGACAGCACTGGCCTGTACAGGCAGCCAGTCTGACCTAAGACAGTCCTGCTCATGTGACTTTGCCAAAGCCAATATTTTATATTTTCTGTTAATTTAACAAGAAATGTTACATTTTAGAGCTTCCATTTAGCAAAAACAAAGTTGCATGCAGAAGCTTGAAGTCTTTCCGTCAAGTCCTCTTCAATACTACATTTAGGAGATAAAACCAAAACAACCGAGGACTTGTTTCATGACTTGTTCCACAGGTTATTTTTCCTTCATGGAATTTCTGGAAATTTATACTTTTGATGGAATAAATATTTTTTAGTTTTAGAAAATTGACTTTCAGTGGTTTCCACTACAAAATAATCTCCAGGAATGTGCTTTAAAGTTAAGCATTATGATAAAATTCCTGCTAGTCGCAAGTTAAGAGTAAGCCATGCAGTACTACTTTCATCATTGTGTTTTCCTTTTCCAACATGATTCTTGTCCTTTGGTTCAAAAATCAGGATTTCACAGAACTCACTGGGTGTTTCTGGTATATTTCTTCAGTGGTATTCAAATATATGGCTTCTGATTTTTATTGGTGGTGTTAAAATTGTTTTTCAAGAAAATAAGGGTACATTAAATGCTGCTTTAGTTTGCTTTGTTAATCATTAGTGTAGCTTCTGCAGGACTATGGAATGGGCTGGAGAGATTTTTTTGTAGTCAGTTTCTAATTCTGAAAGAATTTATGCAGATGTTTAAACTGAATGCTGAACATTATTAGGAATTATTTGGAATGTAATACTGAAAATGACTATGATGTGTTAAATATCTTTTCACATGTATTTCAGATATGGACATGGATATGAAATATTTTGTGTTGCTTGCAATAATTCAAACACTGTAATTGCTTCAGCATGTAAGGTAAGAAAAGATTTTAGCACCATCTAGTGAAAAGTGCCCACCAGATTTCTAGGGCTGACAGAGCAGGAATCAGAATTCAGTTTGGGCTGAATTCTGTTCTTTTACATAAATGTGAAAGATTTTTTATAGATGGCAGTTGCCTTGCAGAGGTGAGAGTGAATGCAAATAAATTATTCCTAAATTATGTATGATTCATTTGAAGATACTAATAAGATAAATTCTAACAAATATAGGTCTGAAATATTTTCTTGCTGATATATTGTCAACATTAGTAAAAAATAGTGAAACAATCTTGAAAATTCCCAGAGGAAAGCTGGATCTTACTTGATTGCAAGCCTTAAAACAAGCCCCCTAACATCTTAGTATTTTGAAATGTGTGATTTTTATATTTGCTTTCATTAATTCTCACTGATATTTTTTTTCCATCTATACAGGCTTCCAAAAAAGAACATGCAGCAATTATTTTGTGGAGCACTACTTCTTGGAAAAAACTGCAGAGTTTGTCTTTTCACAATCTGACTGTTACTCAACTGGCATTTTCTCCTGATGACAGATTTTTACTAGCAGTTTCTAGAGACAGGAATTGGTCACTGTGGAGGAAAGAAGACTCCTCTGAGTCAGGTAAGATATGCAAAGTGGATATACACATTTGAAGACTTTGCAGTTTGTTCAATATTTTTGGCTGCAGAATATTTGAAAGAGAATTGATGTAATATTTTAATGGACATTTTCCTTACAACTTTGAAGAATTAATTGTTGTAGACTCTTGTGGTTTTAAGAAATGCAATTAATAATGTATGGAAAGCTAGAAATTAAATTAAAATGCAGAGAAGAATATAATCAGGCTTTAAATGCTGTTTAATTGATGGATGTAATGAAGTCTACTCTTCTGCCTTCTGCATGTGATTGTATGTTTGACTTATTGAAATCAAGTATACAAGCTGGCGTGTAATGCCTGAACTTCCAATTGGCATTCTGTCAAGAAAAGCCTTCATCGCGGTGTTCTGTGCAGGCATAGCTGGAGGGTTCGTTGCTACACCCGTATCCTGCATAGAGCTGCCTTGTCCCTGTTTGCAGGACATGGCACTTTGAGACTCTTGACAGGATTAATCTCTGTCTTTAGTGTGGCATTCTGATAATCCTACACAATTGATTAATTTGACTAGGACTGTCTCTGTCTGGAAAAAATGCTGATAGTAAGGATTCAGTTGACCCTCTCATTAAGACTTTGAGCCTTGCAAAATCATGAGGAGATTGCTGTTGAACGCTTTAATGGAATCCTAGACCAGATGCTTGTGCTGAAAGTGATTATCGTTGCTCTGTTGGCTTAATAGCATATAAACACTGCTGTGCTCTATAGAATGTTCCTAGAGACTTGGCAGTGAGTTTTGGCCCCTTCAGACAGTGTCCAGTTGTATCCTGGCTTGAATTTCTGTTCTATTCAGACTTCTATTCTAAAGCCTGGCATATTGTCCACAGTAGTTACACAATGTTTCAGAATAAGGATCATGAATACTCACAGCAAGTAGAGGAAATCCTCTTTTCATCTCTTCATCAATAACCCTTCTGTCTACAAATAACATCATTATCAGTGTAAAGAAAAAAGTGCTGGTATTGGCATCCCCAGAAGTGGTTATTCAAAGTCTGTGCTCCAAAATGGCAACCTTTCCTACTTAGGAAAAGCAGTTCCATTTAATGATCTGCTGATCAGATTTAGTTCTTAATTGTATACATGCTGAAATGGCAGCCTGTCTCTTTGGGAACACATGAATCTTTACAATTAGACCATTATAATTTCAGCTCTTGGGGCTTTACTGGTAAATAAGAACTGTGGTGAAATACTGGGAATATGTGAACACATGGTAAATGTCGCACTATTCAAAAACTTCTGAAGTCAGTGTTCTTACAAAAAACTTGATAGAAATAATCCGAAGGTGTTATACTTGGACTTAAATTCTTCTGAAACAGAAATGTGTGTAAAAGATTGAACTGTTCCTACTGTTTTAGGGCTCTAAGGGCTGACTGATACTGTCTTGAACAGTTACTCGTTATCACTAGTAGTAGTAAGTGTTGCAAAAAATACCCATATGGTCCTAAGTATTCCCAGTTGCTTTAAAGAGGAATGGAATAATATCCAAGTATTCCTGCAGTTCTTACATAAAGTTAGGTAAGAGTAACAATTACTTTTAATATGTAAAGTAGTTGAAGCAAGGGTTTTGCTCTGTATGTTTTGTTCCAGGAGCAGTCTTCGCTTGCTGTGCATACACAGACAAAAATACAGCTGTTCACAGTCGAATCATTTGGTCTTGTGATTGGACACCAGATAGCAAGTATTTTATTACTGGTAGTCGAGACAAAAAGGTAATTAATATTAAAGGTTTGGAAAGCCCAGAATTATTTTAATGTATTTTAGATTAGCAAATGCTTTGTTCTAATGAGCCCTTTTTCTATAAATACACAAAAGGCTTATTGTGTGTTTTAGCGCAGAAATCAGTGATACTTTCATAAGCTAAATAAAGTGCTTGAATATATGTATATACAAGACTGTGGGCTGCCAGTTGGACTTTCTCCCTTCTTCTTTCATGCAGTAAGACAAGCATATGTTGCATAATTCTATGGGTCTCAAGTTTTTCTTCAACTTTCATAACAGAATCTGTTTTTGTTGTCGGTAACTTTAATGATATCAGACAGACTGTCTGCAAAGACGAATCTTTGTAGATAGAGATTTTTTACTATTTTCAGGGTCATCTACTTTGTTCTGTGTCCTAGAATTCCTTTAGTTAAGTTATTCCTTATGTTTTGTAAGTGCATTTACAAGAAGTTCAAAGTGAAAATTCCTAGATGACTCTATTTTCTTACAGGTCGTTATCTGGGGCCAGTGTGATTTATCTGTGAATACTGAAGGGAATATGCTGGATTTAGTCAAGCCTTGTTCAACAGTACTAGATGCTGGGGATTCTGTAACTGCTGTTAGTATCAGCCGTGTGCTTACTCCTGATGGAAGGTATTGCTGGTTTTCTGTAATGTCATTTTGTATTTAATTCGAAATTAATATTTTCATAGTCAACTGATGTTCTGTGGCTAAACAGCTCCTGAAATCTACCTGTCAATTATTTCAACTATTCTTTAACTGAATGACCTCTACTTTTTTTTCCTTCCTAGCCACCTTTTCAGCTGTATAGTGACTTCTCCAAACAGTGTAACAATAAAAAAAGGAAGTGGGAGCGGGAGGGAGGAAGGCATGAACACACCTGAAATGCATTAATTTTTCCAACAGTATTAACTGATCTGATGTTGTAATAAGCTCCTTACTTTTTCCTAAGCAAATATATTTTGCAGGTTTCTGCTTTGCTGGTTTTTTTAATGAAGTGGCTTTGATTTCAATTGTGATGTATTAATTTTTGTGGAAAAGTAAATACTGATTTGAAGGGCAAGGTGCAAAACAGTACTTGAGTGCTACTTCTTTCTATCCTGCATTAGAACTAGGCCTTGCTGAGCTACCTACTGTAATTTCTGTTAACTAATGCAGTTATTCTCTTGATAGATATATTGTTGCAGTAGGCTTAGAGAATGGGAAGATTGTCTTGTACACATGGAAGCAAAGTGGACAAGAACTGGCAGTAGCTGACTGGACCACATGTGTTGAGATAGGTAACAGGTATGTCTTTTGAAGTAAGTTAGGAGCAATGAAATATTATTCTTGAGACTAATAGTGCTGGAGTTATGTTCTTGTAATATATAAAATGATATGAAACTGGTTTATTTGTATACCAAAATTGTTATCCTTTGATCCCTGACAGTCTAAAGATACCTTAAAGCGAAACTCGGGAAAAAAATATTGGTTATTTAGATGTATTAAAAAACTCACCCATGAATGTGAACAAAAAACAAGAGGGGGTTAAACCCCGAAATAAATACTTCATGCTATGCAAATGCTTTGAGAAATATTTCTCTTTGTTGGCCCTACTTAAAAAGAAATAAAAATAAAAAAGTCATAAAATAAGATGATAGAAAACACTGAAGAGACGGGGGAAAGAATCCCTGTCTATATACATCAGCAAAACATTTTGGAGTGGATGACAGCAAGCTTTCAAGAGCAGCTTCTACCAGAAACCAAAGGAATGACAAGATCTATGCGGTGCTGCTGCAGTGACAGCTAGAGAGACTCTGTAGAAAGACTTTGAATGTTTCACTTGAAGCACTCTCCTAGATTCTTCTGTCACATACTGGCATTGATAGTAACAGAAATGAAAGCTGACGGTGACTTTGGCCTGTATGTGTGTGAAGTGAATTGGGAAGGGATACCAGATAACAGGAAATTGTAGGCTAAAAGCCAAAAATCTGTCATATCTCAGTAACTGAGATGCTAGACCTGTAGCTTAATGTGGTAAAACTGGAAATCAATAGCTGTTTGAATTATTGATGAGCGAGAGGATAAAATGTCATTAGTGTTAATGGCCCTACTTATTTTAAGAATTTAATACCTGCTGGTTGTCACAAATCAGTTTTTCCTCAGTTGGTAGTGTTAACTGAAGAGTACTAATTATATGAATGTTGATGTTTACAGTCACATGCCCAACTGTGTTTGACATTTTGCAGTTATGTATGGATTTCTTTTTGTTGCAGCCAAAGTCATGCTCTTGCTGTGAAACGTTTATGTTGGAGACATCATGCAGGCAGAGCTGGACATAATGATCAGAACAGCAGCGAGTGGTTGCAGCTTGCAAGTTGTGGAGCTGATCACTGTGTTAAAGTATTCAATGTCAACAGATTTGCTCTTTAGCAAAGACAGCAGGCCTGTCTGTGCCAAACAGATTCACAATATTTTATGTCAACTTTTAGCCATTTTGATTATTGAATTTTCTGTTTTCTGCTCGGGGGAGTGAAACATCTGACATGTAACTTATTAAAGCAACTTTGGTGGAAGTTTGAAATGTCAAATATTTTTATAATCCTGCAGTTCTGGGAATATGAAATATTTTATATGTTTTGGTTGGTGGATATCCTGGAACTGAGGCATGGGAGATGGGTAGGGTATAGGAGGAGGATAATGAGACAGCTTTAATCACTGGCTCCAAGGGTGGGTGGGAAGCTGGTGACACTTGGGTTATGTACTTGGGATTCCAAGTGGAGTACTGAATTTTTTTTAAACTCCTATTCCTATCAAACTTTTACTGTCAATTGGCTTGCCAGTGCTGACGTGTTTCAGGATGTGCAGTCAAACAGATCAGAGTTAAATGTACAGCTTTCTCTGATTGCCTTCTGAATGTGTATTACAGTCTTGTTCCAAGTCTAGGGCCACCTGACGTTAGAAGGAGTAGTTGTGTCTGTATGCTTGGACAGGCCTGTGTTTGATTTTATTCCTTTATTCTGCTGTGCAGAGTGCTGAGCTTGTGCTTCTCGGTCACGTGGGGCTTAAAGCCAAACTCACAGACCACTTAAATCTTCTGGTGTCTCCCCTGTGTACCAGTGAGCTCTCTCTGAAGAGAGTGCTGTAGAAGAGCCACCTCTTAATCTCTTGGAGGGCTGTCCTCTACAGTTTGGACTGGAAAAACTTACAAATATCACTAGGCAGGAGCTAAAAGGAGGCAGCCATTCCTTACCACTGCCTTTGGACTCTTCCTGACTTTTGACGGCTCCTTATCTACTCTGGTGAAAACAGATTAGCTTAGTTGTCCAGTAGTGTTGTAATTTAAGCAGAATGTTACTAAGACAGTGAGTACTTCAGAAAGAAGCCTTTACCTCAGCAAGTCTGTGTCTAATTCCAAAGTCTAATTCAGAAATTTGTTAAACTTTGAGAATGAAATTCTTGTTATTCCAGAAACACTTGCTACCCAGAACTGGTAGTGCAGAGGTAATTGGAATTGTGTCTAACTTTTTACTGTGTTGCATCTTCAAATTAAGAGTACAGTTCTTTCAGAGTGGGCCATGCTCTTTCCAGATAATAATAGTTTATATTTTAAACAATTTTGTATTTTAGCTTTTCATTTTCAGTTTCATTTTTCAACAACTAAAAAATCAACTTTTAATGTGGGGGCAGGGAAATAAAAAATGACTTGTTAATAAAGGTGATTTGCTATATTTTATTTGTGCTTTACCCAATGCTTTTCTTACATGTGTGCTTTAAGCATTTAAGCATTTGAGCAGTGTATTTTACTTGTCTGGGAATTTCTAAGCAGTCGTGTCCTGGCAAGCAAAAGATATAACTTATCACTCATGAAGTTTCAAAAAGCTGCCAAAGGTGGAACTTCATTCTATGTCACAGTTGTCATTTGGTGTCTTACCTCCAATTTGATGATTGTACCAGATAATTCTTTCCAATACTAGTATGTCTTGCCATGTGGCCATTCTTATGTATAGTTCAAAGTGAAACATCGTATTAGTTGTCCCTCTCTTTTATTTGCTGAAATGCTGTCATTAAACAAGCATCAGCTGTTAGATGATTTAGTAATCCTTTCCATTACCCCTGGAACTTTTGTGACTCAATCAAATTAAATACCTCGTTGTTCCAACTTTAAATACATCAGATTAGTCTGTTGGTCTCACAAGTCTAAATGTTTATAATAGACACTTTTAATTTTTGATTAAGTTAGAGATTGTCAAGAGAGACCTTGACACATTATTAATATTTTATGTATGATATTATCTTTGCTTGCATATATCTTTGCTAAGCATTTAGTGGGCATGACTTTTACATACACCTTTACCTTCTCAGTAAGTCCGCTAAAGTCTTTTAAAACTAGCATGTAAATCAGCATTTTAAGAAAAACTTAGAAATGAGCTGCTGGCCATGTATGTGGCACTCAAATTCTCTGCTTGTTGTACAGTGCCATTGGAAGTAGAGTTGAGAAAACTGATGGGATAAACTAAAGTTTTGCATAGAATATTCTAATATCTTTGGATACATTTGAGGTAAAACCATTCCATTAATATTTTGAATGCACATTATCAAAAGTATTTTACTGGCTTTATGCTTGTTCTGAGAAGACTTTGTGGCCAAGGATATGAACATACTGTTTCATGTAGTCAGACTTAAAGGAGGAAGATTGTCTTGTCTTACAGGAGAGATATCTATGAAAAAGCAAGCAAGAAATGGCATGGATCTTGTTATTTATAATTTGAGATCTGTAACTAAAATCAAATGGTTATTGAGGTGATCCAAAGCAATCTTAAGTCTTTCAGTCCAGGATGTAGGCATCCTCAAGTGTTGGACCAAAAAGGCATGCAAACACTGACTTTAGAGGTGAGGATGCTGTGGTGTCTACTGGATTAGAAGGACAAAATATGCTGTTTGTGTAAACTGGGAAGATGAGAGATACTGACATTCAGCCATAGGAACTCCTGCGTGGGCTCCACATGGCAGGCTCCCTACACACTACTGCTATTGATTGTGTTAATTTTTTCCGTTATGAAATGGGAAAGAACAAGCAGGTTACACATCATGCTAAGCCTTAAAAAAAAAAGTATAATTTTCTGCTGTTGTCTGTCTTGTGGGCTGGGACTTCAGAAGTAACTAGAAGCTGTTGAAAATTTCAAGGAAGTCAGTTATTGAACTCTCAGCTATTGAAAACATCACTTTGGTAACTCTGAGTAATCTCTGTTTTCCAAAATATTTAATGGGGAAAAAATGAGAATGCTCTGAGGCTCACTGCCAATTGCAGCTAATGCAGAGATGAGAAAAGAGGAGGCAGCAGCTGTGTCCTCATTTAGAATCGAATCTTTAAAGAAGTGGCTGTTGCAAATAAGGAAACTTTAAAATAACTGAAATGGGAAGCAAAAATATTACTTGCTCTGTTTTAGGGAGCATCTGGAGCTGTACAAAAGATGAGACAAAATCACTGACAGGACAGAAATCAGAATTTGCCTTTAGTGCCTTAGGAAGCTGGTGGAGGTGGGAGTTGTTGAGCACATTTTAATGATGCTCTACTACTGCTATTTTAGCAGCAGTACTGTATCAGGATCTACAGTGATAGTTTTGGGATGGCAGGGTAGCATGTTTACCCCATGACTTTCCCAGCCCTTGACCCTCCAACCATTCCTGGTTTTGCCCTGTGTACTGGCACATCCTCAGAGACTTCTGGGACGTCCCTTCATACGCTTCTTTTCCCCAGCCAGGGTCTGCCTTTTTGCCCGTGCCAACCAACCGATTTTCTTATCCTGCTTCTGCCTTTGCTGGTAGAGAGCCTGGAGGGCTGTGGGCCCCATTTGCCAGCCCCTGAGACTCTCACTCAAGCACGGCTCCTGCTCTCACCTTGTGTGACTAGCTCTAGTGATGGTATGCAAGCAGTTTGTCCTCAATGGCACATACAAACGTTGTTAGCAGCATCATTTTATTTTCTGCAGTAACTGATCTATGCTGTAATGCAATAATAAAATAATAAATAATGCAATAATAAAACTAGAAATGATCACTTGCTCTTTCTGGAGGGAAAAGGGTAGACCATGTGACAAAGCCCAATGCTGTACCATAATAATGGGGTTAGCTCCAGTACCCTGGGGTAGCTGTGCCAACCACATGTGCCCTGGACTTGAAGTCCTCTAAGAAAGCTGCACCATGTATATGGTGTTTGCATGATTCAGCCAACATTACTGCTGTACAGATGAGAGGAGGTGCTATGCCCAGGGTAATCACCATGTTACGATAGACTTCAGCATAGACTCCAGCAGATCCCAAGTGAAATAATGAGGGATGCAGCAAAGAGATTTTTTACTGCAGAGGAGCTATTCCCCTTGAATCAAGAACTTGTGCAAACACAGATCTTGTTGTCTTGCGTCATTTTGGTTTTTTTCTAAGCCTTTTCTCTCTTTTCTCTCACCCACCCTTCTTCTGAGATGTTTTGCCTTCTTAGTCCCTTCTCCATTCTTGCTGGCCCCTAAATCCTCACTTAATCAATCCTTATTTTCTCAACAGCCTCGTCTCTCTTCCTATTGTTCTTGTAAGATAATCCTATCCTTTCTAATACAGGATCCTAAGAGAATTCATATATAGTATAACATCCTCTTGGTATTTTCTGTTCTACCTTCTATGTCCCTGATTCTTCCTTTGCTATGTTTTGGGCTTTTGGTATTTACACAGTCTGTCCAGTCTCATTACCTACTTTCTCCCTGACGGCAAATTGCTGGCATACGTGTGAGCAGCACGCCCTTCCTCTCTTGCTGAAGCATAAGCTATCTACCTGCCAGTGGGGAGAACTTTTCTCCTCCACAAAAATGAATTGACTGCAGTTCCCTCAAGGGAAGCTTTCCAAGTGCTTTTCAAGATGAAACAATAGTTATGTTTGTCTTTCCATTTCATAATCTTGGAGAGTCTCCTTCCTATGAGTTATCATATAAAGATGTACTTCTGAGAGAATATCTGTGCTGCGTAGATGGACTTCTTAGAGCATGGGAGCTTTCTGCTGTTTAAGTTCTTTGCTTTGACATGGCAGGCATTTCTATATTCGTATTTCTGGATGCTACTAGTTTTCACCAGTGTCCACAGAGAGCACTGAGCTGTGCCACACATTTCTCTTTCTCTGCAGAAGAGGTTCAGCCAGCGAGGTTGAAACAGCTGCAGTTCAGGGAAGTGCCTGAGATGCCTGTAGGTTGCTCTGTGTGGGTCTTCAGGATGGGTCAGTCTGACCGACACAGTTGCTAAAGGTGCAATGTAGAAGCCTGCCAGGGATCCTTTGGTCAAACTTCTGCTTCTGTGGTGTGTGCATACAGTCTCTTTATATCGCAAACATTGCTGTGCCTTCAGTAACAGTTCTGGTTCACTAAACCCTATGGGACTAGTCAAGGTGAGAGCCCCTTTACAGCTGGTGACCATTGATTCAGGCTGGTGGACCTCCCCTATAGTTACAGGTACATGAAATGTACCTGTAACTATAATATAAAAGCTAATATTAAAGCTAATATTAAAGCTAATAAAAAGGTATAAATGTCGGGTTTGCTTAGCTACTGCTAAACAAAGGCCTGCTTCAACTTTTTCTACCCATTGAAAAGAAATCTGGTGTGTTTTTTCATGTAAAAAGTATTGTCATAGCTCAAAACATAGCTCTGTGATGTGAAATTCTGCAATTCCTCTTAATTGTGCAAAAGTGCATTTCCACAGGTTAATAGTACTGAAAATTTTTAGCTCAGACCTGAAATAAAAAAAGATTGTGTTTCACAGAGCAATAGGATCACAGGATTATTAAAATTGGAAGGGAGCTCAGGAAATCTGTATTCCATGCTTCTGCTCCAGGCAGGGTCAGGTATGAAATCACACCAGATTGCTCAGAGCTTCTTCCGATCTGATCTTGAAAATCTCAGAGTGGCGACTGCACAGTTTCTCTGAGCAACCTGTTTGACTGCTTACTGTCTTCATGGTGAAAACTGTTCTTCTCTCAGTTCTGAACCTCTCTTGTTTCAGTTTATGCCCTCTCTTACCTTCCTTCAGCTCACCACTGTGTAGAGCTGGGCTCCATCATCTTCACAGTCTCCTCCTAAGTGTTAAAAGGCTGCTACCAGGTGCCTACAAAGACCCCTCTTCCCCAGCTGAACCTGCCCCATTCTTCTGCCTCCCCCTACAGGGCAACTGCTCCCTGCTCCCTCCACCTTGGTGGCCCTCTGCCGCACTTGCAACAGTTTACATCACCTTTCCTGTATTGGGAAACTCCCAACTGGACAGGTACCCATGGTCTCATTACAGTAGCATCTTATTACAATGTTGTGTCTAAAGTCTGTTGTACAGTTTCCTCCCCTACGAAGTTTAAATCTATAACTCTCTCTTCTTTAAACTTATCATGTCCCTTTCCTACACTATTCCTTTGCATGCACTTGACTGTGTGTGGTGGTAATGCAATCCCGTGACCAAGAGCAGCAGATTTTAACATTGTGTCTGCAGAGCTGGGCCTTTCCTGTATCCACTCTGCAGTGTGCTCCAACATCTCCGCCAGATGTGAATTCAGACATTGCTCTGACCATGTGGCAACACAGCTTCTGGGAACAAAAGAGCCCCCGTCACACTACTGAGTGTCCTTACGCCACGTTTCCACCACTGGCACGGTGGAAAGGGCAGAAGAAAGATAAGATGGTTTGGGTCTGGCTGGAAGCTCTGTTTGTCTCCTGCCTCCATCTGAGCATGGGGAGTCTGCCAGTAGGGAGCAAGGCACCCAGCCCAAGTTTTTGTCCAGAGCCCACAGCAGAGCTGCAATCCATATTAATTGTTTCCCTGTGACCTGGGGTGGCCAGAGCAGCCATGTGTTTAGGTAACTAAGAGCTGACTGCACTACAGACAGGAGCTGTCATGTTGGTTGTAAACCCAAACAGCCCCTCACCCCTAAAAATTCTATATTAAAAAAATTACTTATTGTCTGTCTCAGAGGAGAAGAAATTGATGCTATTTTAAATGCCTAAACTGTGGTCATTTCACTGAAAAATCAGTGAGTTGATTGCTTCCACATGCCGAGGACCACCAGGTGGCAATATAAGAAAAAAGATAAGTGCGAATTTCCAGCACCTGTCATATATACCCAAAAAATCAAAATAAATTAGAAATTTATCAGTCAAACACAGGTATTTGGTATCCTCTGAGATGTTTAAATGCAGTGTTTCAGTGATAAGCATTTCTCATGACATACTGATTTTGAAAGCATTCTTTCTTCTGTTTTTGTACTGCAGTCAGGAAACTGACTGTAAACTTCAGAAAATGATGAGCACCTCTGAATCACAAAGGGTCTTATTGTCTGCTATAGATATTCTCCCTCACTGCAACGTATCAATTTGAAGAAGATTTTTTAAAATGGTAATTTTCTTACTTTACTTTGTTGAAGTGTAAAATGGGACTTTTTTTCCTATGTGTGTTTTGTTGTCTGTGTTTTGTATTCTAAAAGGCTGTCTAACCATGTGGATGCCCCTGGGAAGGGTTTAAGCTAATGAAGTCTCATGCACCTCCTGTAGACAGCTGTGATTAGATTTGAGGGCAGATTTAGATGAGATATTAGGAAGAAATTCTTTACTTTGAGGGTGGTGAGGCTCTAGAACAGGTTGCCCATAGAAGTTGTGTGTGACCCATCCCTAGGAGTCTTCAAGGCCGGGTCAGATGGGGCTTTGAGGAGTGTGACCCAGTGAGAGGTGTCCCTGTGTGTGGCAGGGGGGTTGGAACTTGAAGGTCTTTAAGGTCCCTTCCAAGCCAAACCGTTCCATGATTCTATAATTTGTAAGTAAAGAGTCACCATATTGGATTATATGATGAAACTCTCCCAGATTCCAGTGACTTATGTTTCAGGAACATTTTCAACCAGAGGAAGAGCCCTAATGCCTATTAGCTATTGAAGAATTTCCTTTTCCTTCCATGTATTTGTCTAACTGCTTTTTGAATCCATGCAAACCCATAATTCCCCTAGTGATTAGTGAGAAATCCTCAGGGAAACTAGAGGGAAATCCTCAGTCTCTACCAGTAAGAAGATGCATGTCTTGTTTGTTTTGAACATTTAATGCCTCCTTGGTTTTATACTAGAAAAGGATTAGTTGTTTTTCACTGTCTTCTTGTTATTCCTGATTTTATAGACCTTTAGTATATTTCTCACCCATGGATTTCTTTTCCAGTCTGAAGAGTCCTGTTGTAATTAAGTGTTCCTTTCATGGCAGCTGTACTCTTCCTTTCATTGAACTTATTTCCTCTTCCTCAGTGCTACAAAATTTCTACCAATAAGGAAATATTTATTACTGATTTTACACCTTTTTATTTATTCATGTTTATCTGGGAGCCTAGTCAACAATACTGTTTGTGCTGGCAAATAATTTTCTTTTTTTTTTGTTTTGTTATGTTTTTTTTTTTTTTTGAAACAAGTCAAAACTTTCTTATTTGAAGCATTTAAGGTGCATGATGCTGTCTTTTGGGTATTTGTGACAGAGTGTAGTATCTTATCTTTGGACTGTTTTGTTCTTACGTCGTTTAAGTCATAAATTGATTTTTCTAGTATCATTCTGCTCTGCAGTGACAAGTTGCAGAGGCCTCAGAATCACAGCACGGTGTGGAACGATTAGCACTTGCTGCTAAAGGATAAACCTAATACTAAAATAACAGGGTAGCTGCAACCCAAGACTGAAGGTACTGGCAGCATATGTTTGGGACGTCTGTGCAGCAGCTGATATTATACCTCCTGCGTCTTTGCAGCTCCATCAAAGAATCAGTCAATCACGGTGGTGAGAATTTCATTTATTGACTCAGTAAAAATAGAGGAGGCTGCTGAGTGACTTTCCAGCCACGTCAGGAAAGGGGTTTTCACACTGTGTGGAAGGCCTCCCAACAGACGTGGCAGATGCCAGAAACCTTTTCCAGTTGACCTTGCCAACAAAATTAGCAGAGAGAGAAAAGTCTCCATAGGATTTTACAGATTTAAAAACAAAGAAATAATTGATTTTTTTAAGTCTAGAGGAAAGTGCCATTGCTGCTCAGCTTGTCCTTTTGCATAACATAGGAGGGAATTATTGTATCCTATTGATGCAGTGACTTGTGGTTAACCAGGTTATCCAAGAAGATCTTTAAAAAAGCAAAAGAATTTGGAAACATCTCCTTACTCCTCCACAACTCGTTCATTATAATGTGAGGCTAAAACTCAGTGTAACGTGAGGCTAAAAGAGGTGCTCCAAAAGCAAGGAAGGGCTTGCAAGGTTGTGCTGTTGGTCTTAGGGTCTTGTTCTGTTACAGTGGTGGTGGGGTTAACTGATCATCAAAATGAGGTGAGAGAAGTCATGTAAAAGAGTACTATCCGCTTTTCTCCATATGTATTGAAGAAACAAATAAAAATTTGGGTTTGATATGCCTCTAAGAGGAAACAAATGTCAGAAAAATTTTACCCAGACTTGCCCCTATCCCCTCCTCTGATGGCTGTTTGGTTGAGGGTTAGAACTAGTGCCCCAGACACAGGCAATGAGCCAGCCCAAAGCAGGCAAAAATGCCTGATTTCATCCCGAGCATAACTTCAGCATGGCAGAATTGCAACAAACAAAGACATTGGAGAGTTTTGAGATTTGCCTAAGAGTGCAATGTTTGCAAAACCCCTGCCCCTCCTGGGAGCAGACTGTACTCTGCCATGGTGATGACGATGATGTCTGCGTGGAGCCTGTTCTGCACCTTGTGCTTCTGCGTAGGTGTGGGAGAAAGGTGAACATATGCTTTTGAAGAAGCTGTCGTATCCCTGTTTCCTTCTGAAGGTGCCATATGTGGCTCTCTGAGTCACCAGGACGTAGTTTACCCTGTGATAGGAGTAGCTCTTGACAGCGCTGCTGGTGCAGTGGGCTCTGAGGTCAATGTAGAGGTTGATGTGCTTTTGGATCTGAGATTCATATTCTACACCATCCCTTCAGCTAGCAGTGGTGACAAGCCTAGTCTTCCTACAGGTGAGCTGCAGGGGCTTGGGATCATTCCTCTTTGGGGTCTTTTTCTTACAGACATCTTCCCACTTTGTTCTGCAGCCTGGTGGAAGCCCTTTTTTAGGTATGTACAATATTTTCGCAAAAGGGTGGCATCTGAAACTGGCCAGTTATGACTTTGGCTATGATGCCATTCCCATGTTCAAATCTTGAAGCTGTTTGCCATGTCTCATGGCAGTGTGTCGGCAGACAACCAATTCACCTCAGCTTCTGAAAGCACACCGTGTTCCAGGCAGACGTTCTCTTTTTTGTCATCAGCTCTTGGCTAATATAAACAATATTCACTTCCCAAGTGGCACAGATATGCAAATGAACCTTTCATAGGATAATGGCCATATGAAGCTTTGCTAGCAGGCATTCACGACATGTGGAGGCATGTTGGTGCCAGATGCTTGCAGGGTTTTGGCTGTGCTATTCTCTTTTCCAGTAGGATAGTCAGTACCAGGCTATTTTGGGAGATCCACTGCAGGCCCAGATCAATGATTGGTGCTTCTTTAACAGCTTTAGGCAAAAGCACTCTCCAGGTTGCCACAGGATTAGCTGGCCCCTACACAGTGTCGTTCTGCTTCCTAAAGCCCTTGGCTTGTCTAGCTGTTGTGGAGTCCTTTACAAATACCAAACCAATGTCATGTTGCAACATCTCTGAGATGTGACCGTTTTTCATGACACAAACAGAGTGGTTCATCATTCTTAGTGAAACCTGCTGGGGAATCATGTTGTGATGGGATGAAAAGTAACAAAATCATCAGATTCTTCTGTCTTTTCCAACTGGAGTTAAAACTTGTACCACTGTATACAGTCATCTATAATGATGTAAAAGCCGCTCATACTGGTATACATGGAACTCTATAATTTTTGCTTCTTTGTTTGTCAGGTTAAAATACTGCATGATATATTGAGGTCTGTTGCTTTGTCAGATAGAGGAGAACATCAATCTGCTTGCCCTTTTTCTTCTTTGAAGATTAAAGCTCACCTAAAATAGCTGAATTCAGTTTACAGCTTGGCTAGCAGCAGCAGTCAAATTGAGATGGGTCAGGGGCTGACCCAAGTCAAACTCATAGCCTTTGCTTTCATTCATGTCAGTTCAGAAAATGACAAGCTCTCACCCTAACCATGGAAACCCAGCGCTTCCACTGCAGGGCAGCAGCCATACAGAACGAGACAGCTCATTGCTCTGGGAGACCAGAAACTGGAACTAAACTCAAATGTCCCCTGCACAGATGATCTTGTAATGCCCTGTGTTGTATACTGGGAGGAAGAAAGCAGTAGCAATTGTAATGCACTGTGGTTCAGATGGATTTCCTTGGAGCGGAGACACCTCCCAAGACATGTATGACTTTCAGGAAGTTTGTTGTCAGGAGGACAGGTTCCTTCTGACCCACTGTCTTACTATTTGAGTAGCCACAAATTACTTGACCTGGGTTTCACCTTGGCATTCTGCTCTGAGCAAAGTGGAATTACGAGAGGCAGCTGAAGCAGCAGGAGAGCTAAAATGCATTGGTGATGGCACAGTGGTTTTCAGTGTCCAAAGCTATCTGCAGCTTGGGACTCTTCTTCATTCTGCTCACCACAGAGATAACGGTTGCAGGCTAAAGCATCAAACTTTTTTCCTACACAGAGAAGAGATCTGTGCAACATCACTCTCTCACTGGGAAGATACATGTCCTAACCTCTCTGCCTATGGAGCTGGGTGCTTTGCCTCTTTGTATGTGTGATTGTTAGGGGCAAAGAAGAGCCCTGAGTGGTGTCTCTTCTCCCCAATCCCCCTGCGTGTCCTGCTGTTGGGCAGCCAGCCTGCTACTGCTTGTCCCATGGTGGGGTTCTTCACAAGTTCTCGGCTAATACCAGCATTTTGTGATTACTGTTACTCATTTGTGCCTCACAGTGTTGCTTTTTACTAGATCATGTTTGCTCCATAGATGTCTATTTTAAATAAGCCAGAGTTGATGGTAAGTAGTCAGAACATTTGAAGGGCCTTTACTTGCATTTCTGACAATGCATGCAATTATTCTAGCACCAGCATGACTGTTTTGTTTGCCAAATGCTGATCTGATTTATCGCTATAGCAGCTTGAAAAGTGGTATAGCTAATGACAGTCAGCTCCAACATCTTTTCCTGATTGCCTATTATTGTCCTGAACCAGTTTAATTTCCTATTTTCTTTGTTAAAAATGTAGAGGGGGAACAAGAGGTTGTTTTAGTCCTCAATATTGGACTATTGAGAATAGCCAGAATTTAATCTGCCATCAGGAAGGCAGAGCTACAGCCTTGCTTTTTGGTAGTGACTCACTACATAAATTAAGCAGGATGGTCCCCAAGGCTTATACTTCTCATGCGCTCTGCATCATGTTAGAAACATTAAAATATTAACGAACTTTGGTCCCAGGGCAGCTCAATGCTCACTCAGCTCTGTTTTCAAGCTAGAATGCACTCCTTCTTTGGAGTCTGTAGTAAACTTCAGAAAACTTAACCTGAAAGCCAGAGCATCATCATTCAGCAGCACCTAAACTCCCTTCAATTATTCAAAAGCCACTCTGAGAGAGTCTTTGGAGTCATGTTACAGATGTTTGGTGGTATTATTATATATTTCATTAAATGGCATATCTCTCTGGCCCTCACTGTTCTTGTGAATGAGATCATTACCATTTCTACACAACAATCTCACCTCCTCATTCTCCCTAACACCTTGAAACTATCAATGTTCTTCTTATGTTTATGTCACAAGGGTGAGATCTTAAATATCTTGAAGTCATTACTAGATAGCTGGTGCTCCTAACACAAGAAAACCACAGAGATCAAGTTTCAAGAAGCAAAAGAGAGGAGGCAGTTGAAGGAATATACCTTTTTCTTTACCTGAATATTTCAAGAGGAGCATTAGGTACTGGCCAGCTATCAAAATCTTGCTTTTTTCTCACATGCACTCCTCCCTTACAGCCCTTCTTCAAGGGATCTCAGTGGTGGCTGTAGCGAAGAAGATCCTGTGTGAGGAAGACAAAATTAAATCACTGACAGCTCTGCCTCCTCCACTGAGCTGCCAATTCAACGTTGATGATGTTTTCTTCACAGGCTCCTGCAGCTTTGTTGTGTAAGGCTATCATCCCAACCAGATCTAGAGGGCCAAGGGAAAACTGGATGCTTGCAATAGCAGCAGTCTTAGCATTCATATTACCTGACAGGTGGGTAGTGAAAAGATAGAAAGCAAAGGGGGGGATACTGGCCAGTGTTCCATTATTTTTTTTTAATTTTCCCCTTCTCTTCCCTCCACTCAAGGCTGATAGAGCTTTGCCTAAAGAAGTTCAGAGTATTTCCAAAACTTACTTTGTTTTGAAAAGGTCTTCTGAAAATTTTCTGCCAGTTAAGGCCGTGTGAAATCACAGATCAGAAAGAGCTCCGGTGCTGCAAAATGACATTCCCGTCATTTCTACATTTCTCTCTGTGAACGTCTTCCAGTATTTCTCCTTTAAACTTCAGCAACGCCCTCACCTATTTTTAATTGTTACTTCTCTTTGATCTTTGCACAGCAAGTATTTTTCAGTCAGCTTCACCAGAAGAAGCTGAAGTATCACCTAAGGGTGATGGAAAAGGGGGAATAAGTGCACAGCTGGGACAGGCACTTTTAGGAGGAAATAGCTCCTGTTGATGTTTGGGTGTCCTTGAGTGACCAATAGCTCTGGACTTTGAATCCCTTCTAAGTGACAGCTATTTTCACTCACTGGTCTGAGTTTCCAGATCATGAGACAGACATTAAGAAGCCCTTCTCACTCTGGGCTGACTTAACTGAATGGAAATTAAACAATAGTCAAAATAGGGAATTCTGAGTCTTTTGTTGTTCTTGGCAATTAGGTTACTAGCAAGTAGCTTTGGTGACCCTGAGATTGATAGCCACTGAAGCTGGGAAGATAACTGAAAAGGGAAGGACATGTAGAGGATAATACATGCAGACCTCTGGTAGGCCGAATTGAATACATATCACAACTTTGCTTTATTTTTCTTTTTTCCATCAGAAATTTTCAGCATGCCACTGAACTTCTGTTCCAGTTTCCGTCAGACAGTTTCCCTGTTTCTCCATCAGATTTCTACCTCAATAAAGGGACTAGCTGATTGCAATTTCAAAGCACTCTATAAATTTATTTTCTAAATGATTATAAGATGCTTTATTAAAAACCTATAAGTTTTCCTTGCTGTTTTTCTTAGAAACAGACTGGATTGTATTCACAAAGGACAGCTCTAACCTGCAGAGGGGATGAACAAGCATGTTAAAACTGCCTGAATAAACCAAGTAACAATAATTAAAATATAAACCAGACCTTAGCAATTAGGCTAAGGAAAAAGCACCTGAAAGAATAAAATAGCTTTCTTGCTGGTTAAGCAGCTAGTCTCCATTCAATTTCCAGTCATGTGAAAAAGTATATTTTCAAGGCTGGCTTGGTTTTATTAGTAACTAAAACCTAATCACAAAAACACAGGTGACAATGTCACGTTTCTGTCATGGGCGGAATAATGTTAATGGCAGCAGATGTATGAAAACAAAGGGACCTGGCCCAGGCTGGCAGCAAACCTTGCTACATACACACCATGATTTGCTGACAAGGGTCCTTGACACGGGGGATAACTCCAGAAAGGGCCAGGTGTACGTGCCTGATGGATGAGTGGCATATAGAGCATGGCAGACATTTAAATGCAGCACCAGGGTGATCGAGAAAGGGATAAGGCTGTGATGCAGAACATTCGTAAGGGAGGCTGTGGTTTGGGCGCTCAGCAGCCTGACTGCAAGGATGCCAAGTGCCACCTGACCATGTTTGGCCAGCAGCCTGCCTGCCCACCTGCCACCAACCTGCCTACCTAGGTGAAGAAAACCTGAGGATGACTCAGGTACCGAACTGCAACCAGCAGATCTGAGGATGCCTGGCTGTGGGGAGAGACAGAACGCACAGGAAAAAGAACAGACGTAAAGGCAACAAAACCTGACATGTGGCTGAAACACCTTCCCCAGGCTCAGCTCTTCACAGAGCTGTCCCTACAGGGCCTCTCTCTCTAGTGAGGAGTAGTTGCCTCTGCTCCCCAGAGGATGGCAAGGTCTGTGGGCTGAGTGCACCTGCTGTGGAAATTCGGCTGTAATTATCTTGCAGTTCTGCACAGAGTTGGATTACCTGGCTGCAGGGTGGCTGTGGTGGTGTTGCTTTCCTGGGAAGACTCTGGGGCCTGCAGTGGGCTTTGAAAGAGGAGAAGTCTTGTTTATCTACTGAGTCTTGTTTATCTACCTACCAGAGGACAGGTAAAAAGCTGTGTGTTCATTAGGAGCACAGGATGAGTAGGGTGTTCTTGCTGAATGTTTTTCTGTGCCTAAGCATTGACTAGAAAGTCACTCGTGCATCTGAGAAACCCAATGGAAACTGTGAAATGAGATTTTGAAAAAATATTGCAGCAATGAATTTGGACAATTCAGTGATTTTGAGAATGTCAGGAGTGGACAGAAGGAATACATCTTGACATTCTTATCTTATTTGTTCTAGAATTAGAATAATTGTTAAAGTCCCTTCCTTATTGTATTAGGGAGGGTTTGAAACATACCGAATCTTGAAACCATGACACTGTTAAAAGCTTAACAAAACCCAATATTTATTACCAAGAGGTGGCCAACAAAAATGAACAAACCCAAAAGGGAGAAAGGAGGAGAGAAATAAGCCCCCAGCATGACCTCAACAGTTACCCAGCTGTTGCCCATAAAGTTATCTTACCGACCTAGCATGCCTATAATTACCCACAGCAGAAGCTGAATCCTTGGAGAATCAGTAAGTTCACAAACTGGCAGGCATCCCTGCCAAAAGGCAACATTGTCCTTGTGGTAAAGCTAGCTCCCCTCAAGAAAGCACTATCTGCTTTTATACAGTTAACTGAGTGACCACGACCTCCCAGGTGTGGCCAGCACCGACCAGCCAGAGGCCCTCAGTCCCACCTCCCGGTTATGTAAGCACATCTCTTCTGCGCATCCATGAGAACTTTGGAAATCCCCTCACGCACGTGCAGTATGCTTTGGAGGTCTTTCTTAATTGAGTCTGGGGGCGCTACTTCATCCTCCTCCTCCTCAATCTCTCCTTCAAGCGACCTTGGAGGACAAGTAGCCAATCACAGAATACCAGTTAAAACAGTTTATACAAGAAGCTCTCTTCAAGGACAACTTTCCCGTTTATTAGTGCTTGTTTTCCCATAACTTGGCAGGGAAAGAGCAAAATTTTCACAGGTGGCGGGGCCAAACACAGACCAGCATAATTAACCCCTGACACACTTACATAGAGGGACAGACTGCAAAGATAGCAGAAGTAGATATGGGCGTGCATTGCCAAATTATTTGAAAACCAATACAATGTAACTTTCTAAAACATCTTTTATGCAAGCAGTGGCCCAAACTGTTTTAAAAAAATAAATCAGTGTAACTGCAAAATTAAGCAAAAAAGAAAATTTACTGCTAGGAGGGTGTCCTATTTTTGGTTGAAGGTTGGTGCTTCCTGACTGCCACTGCTGCTGTGTTTTAGCTGTCCCTCAAAACCAGCTGATGGATGATGAAACGAGGTACATGTCAGTCTCTTCTCCCAGATAAAAAGCAACAGAACAGGTGTAAATGGCCTCAAGTTGCACCAGGAGAAGTTTAGAATGGATATTAGGAAGAATTTCTTCACTGAAGGGATTGTCAAGCGTTGGAACAAGCTGCCCAGGGAAGCAGTGGAGTCACTATTTCTGGAGGTATTTGAGAGATGTATAGATGTGGCACTTAGGGACACAGCTTAGTGGTGGACTTTGCAGTGCTGGGTTAATGGTTGGACTTAATGATCTTAGAGGTCTTTTCCAACCTTTATTATTTGATGGTTCTGTGAATGAGCATTTCTGGAAACGTTGTTAACTGACTGAGGAAAGAAGCTGAATATTGAGTTTATGAAACAGCTGATGCTCTTGTAGGAAAGTACAAAAAAGTGTTTCCATTTTAATGATGGAACAAGTACCTAGATTTTATTTGACTTAAACAGATGCATTGGGTGGGCACTTGTAAGTCCTAGTAGACAATGTTTGGCATGAAGCTGAAGTCCCAAGTGTGCAGGGTGAAAATCATCAGCTTCATTTCTACAGTGCTCAGGAAAGTTCTTTGTGTTTAGAGAGAAGAGAAACGGCCCGGGATTCCACTCTGGGAGAAAAGAGTAAGGAAAGGGAAATAAACCTGCCTCTTGCTGGGACAGCTGCTGACAAGAGAGAGAAGCCACAGCAGTGGCCGTGCACCAGGCACTCTGAGCAAGGGGGGAAGGTCTGATGGAGGCAGAGGCTAATGACTGGTGGGGAACTCGCTGTGATCGTCTCTACAACTCTCCACTTGTGGTGGGATCAGAGCTGACAGAAATCATCTCAAAGTGAGGACTTAAAGCACCCAAATCTGACCACAGCAGGCTGATACAAAGCTGACCACAGACTCCCTGTCTGTAGCAGAATCCCTCCCTGCGTTGAGGGATTAGGTCTAGGAAAAGTAACTGCAACCACTGCTTTTCAAAATAAGGGTTTCCTGACAAAATTTTGTTCTATGTAATTTAAATCCTGTACTCCAGTAACCCTCATGGTTATTGTGGATATAGTGACTTTACCATCAGCTGATCTTGGGGACACCAGTGATGTCTCTATGCTTTGCTACATGTACGTCTGCCCAAGCACATGGCTAAGCAGAAGTGATGGATGCTATGTGGAACTGCTGTGCTATTAGGAATTCCCCCCTCCTAAGCAGTGCTTCCTGGCAATGAAATTGTCTTACTCTCTGACAACAGAATCGATCAGCAGGCTCCTCTCAGATCTCATCACCACCTTCACCACCTCGCTGCTTATACTACATAAACCAATTTTTAATATTCTTATTTCTTTATTCTGTTTCACCATGTTATATGTAACAATTATGGTTAGTATTAAAAATAAAGAAGTAAGGAAGTAAGATGCTTTTACAGACCATCTAGACAGCTACAGAATTACCTATGACCCCACTTCTCCTCCAGTCAGCTATGCCACAGTAAAAGTCCTTGATAATCAGTGTGAAATTGCATCAGGATTATCATCCAGGTGGCAAATCTATACCCATTTAGGCGGGAACAAGTGTTTCTCTCAAAGATTATAGAAATGCAGATTAGAATGCTGTATCTGAATCACTTTACACCAAATTAATTGTTTTGCTTTTCTTTAAAAATACATAAACAGACGAAGTACATGGGGAATTTTGCTTCCATTATCTGTAGTTAGGGATTAGAGTTGGTGATGGCTGTACCTTTGCTTGGAGTGACTGAGAAACATAGTGGTTAAATTTTATTTGGGTCACTTGTAACATTTAATTTTCACAGCCAGTTTGGTTGGCAGAATATTTGATTATATATTTTTTTGCATAATGAAGCAATGGAAATCCACAGCAATCCTCCTTGATAAAAGACAGTGGGATTATACATATTTTAAAAGTCTACATGGGCTTTCCTGTAAGCATGAGGCTCGGGAAAAGAGGTTTTTTCTCCTGTCAAAGCCAGTGGAGCAGAGCTAGGTCTTTTCAAAACTGTAACAGCCCTCTAAGGAAGGAGAGAGATGTAAGCTGCAGTGACGTGAGGGAGGCAGACACCTCACCCCCACCCACCCCCAATTGCAAGTGTGTAAAGGCATGTGAGAGCTAGTCCTCTGAAACAGAGAGCTGGCAGGATCCACCTCTTCTGCTGGTGCAACAAGAATGGATTTACATCTCATTTGTGCAATCCTCCAGGGCAGGAATCAGAGCTAAACAAAGACATCTTTGGCAAGGGAGAGGAAATCCATGTATTTTATGTGACAGCTAAGGTTTACTCTTTGGTAAAGAGGACTTAACTACACTGTACCACCAGCCCACGTCACACTTGGTCCAGGCTGAGCAGCATCAGGGGAATGCAGGACCGATGCTGGTGACTGGGGTCAGCTACCAGCAGCAGCTGAAAGCATCTTGCTTGGCTCTCTGAGCCTTTGGGGTGGGGGAAGCAGAAAGCAAGCAGGTTGTATAAATTCTCAGCAAAATGAGTGTACTAAATTTGCAGCATTTCTTCCTTCTGAGTGTGGGCATTAAAAAATACATTTTCAGTAGGCAGGGAGTGGGTGTGTGAGAGAGCAAAGTGTTTGCACTCCTTTCCCACCATCTCAAAAAGGGTGGATGTTTCAGGGGAAAGGATCCTGACAGCAGAGTTCATCTTTGATTAGTGCATCATAAAGAAGTCACGCAGAGTTGCCCAGTCCTAAGTGACTGCAGAACAGACTGTGGAAGGAATAGACAAAATGAGTATTATCAGATCACCAGGACTGGAAGACATTCACTCAAGTCTCCTAAAGGAGAATGTAAGGATGAAAGAGCTGATCTGCATGCAGCAGCTTACAAACTCCTGTCTAAAACCAGTTTGATGGTAATTTTGACACTTCCATGGGAAAACTAATAGGAACTATAAAAGTAAGAGAATTAGTGGACAGGCAGTAAAAATGACAAACAGAAATGTTAGTGTGACTTTGTGCCTGAGTCCTCTCTCATAAATGTGTATCAGCGTGGTGGGTAAGACTGGACTGCTCAGTATAATCCTCTTGAATTCCCTAAAGATCTGTGAAGACCTGGGTTGCCTGGAAGCAAGGGTAAGTTCACCTCTGGTTGCCTAGAACAGTTGGTAAGAGATGGAGGGGCTGATGTGAGGATGCAGGTAGTAATGGAGAAGAGACAGTGCAGAGGTCCAAGTGGTAGGGTGTAGGGAGGAAAGTGTAGCAGAGTGGGGACAGGCATTGAGCAGGAATAATCCAGGCAATGTGACAGGGAAGGAGACTGGGGAAGGGAAAATTGGATGTGGGGAGGCACCTGTATACTGGCTTTTTTCTCTCTGTTTAAGAGAAGCTGAAAATGCAGGGGGACAGTAGGAGTGGCACTGATGGAGGCAGCCAACAGAATCTGCTTGGGGCCATGGGCAGGTGTTGCTCTGCATGACATGGTCTCTTGTAGAGACTCAAAAAAGTATCTTCGACACAGCAAAGGCCTTGACTCAATGTAATCTCTGGAAGTAGGATGGTGGTTTCCAGTGGAAAGATGAGGGGCAACGGGCAGAAACTGAAATATTGAAAATTCCACTTATATGTCAGGAGGATCTTCTTTATGGTGAGGGTGATCAAACATAGGCATAAGAGGACCCAGACAGAGATTGTGGAATCTCTCTTCTTGCAGATATTCACAAGTGATCTGCACCTCCTCCTGGGTGAGTGGCTCTAGATGGCCCTGCTTGAGCAGGAAGGTTGGACTAGATGACTTCCAGATGTTGCTTCCCACTTTGACTGTTTTATGAAGAGGAAGATGAGGCAACTGTTTGCTTGTAAAGTAGTAATGGGAAGAGGATAGCAATGGCTCTGGGTTTTAGGATTGATTCAGTTTTTCCATACCAATGTGTTGTCCCTCCTATTCTCTCTTTCTGATAGCTTAAAACTCATTTATAAAATACCACTTCTGCATTCAGCTTTCTCTCGAGCCCCCAGAAAGCACATTTTAAATTCCAAATATCTAAGTGTAAACCTTTTGGTGAAGACCTCTTGGAATAGAGCCAGCCCTATTTCTGCCAACCAGTACCCAGTATGAGAGCTTTGGTCTTTCTAGAAGCCATTACTTACCCTGTTTCTCCAAATGCACTGGTTTTCCTTGTGTGAATGAGCCCATCAGTAAAATTATGATTAACCCATGTTCTGCATTGCATATTGACCTTGAGTTCACTTCTTGTTGTTGCAAATTGAAGTACTCCAGAAAGCAGTTAAAGTTCTCAAATATCTTAAAGGCCAACTTCCTCTTGAGTCATTTGGCAGCAGCTACAATTGCCTGAAGCATTAAAACTGGCAGCTTAGCTGAAGGAAGGTGAGACACATGGTATTTTGAACAGAAGAGACCTTGACCTTGAAAATGGCTTTTGTGCTTGTTCTCCAGGGTCTATACTTGTGCATCTGGAGGTTTTGCTGCAAAATTTCCTGGGTGAGAAGAGTGGGGTGGGTCAGGAGAAGCCAATGGGTGAGAGTGGGGTTCATGAATGTGTGATTGTTTTCTTTTAGTGTATTTTACCTCTGAGCCCAAAGGCTTTACCTATTTTTATGTGTAGTTTAAAAACAGATATCTTTGTCAGTGAGCCATTTAGCTAGAAACTCTCTTAACTCTGTAAAGACACCATGTGGTGACTTGTTATGAGCCTAAGCAGAGTTGATAAGAGCTAGGTAGGACTGCCAACATCTTCGTGTAAAGAGAACTTATTTTCCTAAATTAGAAACCTATTTAGAGATGGCACATCCTCCCTTTCTCGAGCGGAAGTCCTCCTGCCTTAGGTTTTCAGAAATTCAGTGATTTTAGACACCTCTGTTTTGCATGTTACAGATGCAGATTACAGACTACTTTGAGGGCCAAGTGTTTTTGAAAATGGAAATCCCTTAAATACTTTGATCAGTCAGCCCCTTCAACAGCTTTTCTCATGGCTATTAGCTTTTGTCTTGTACTGAGTAATTCACTTGCTCCAAGAATGTGCTCTGTCCTTTTTGCTAATTCTGTCTACTGGGGAATAGTCTACTTCTTACCTCAGGTTTCAAAAGTACCCTAAATAAAGACGACCTCTGTGATATTGCAAAAACTAGCCTGCTACTCCAGAATGCTACTTTTCTAAAGGCTCAAGCAACCTGCTGTGTACAGTCAGCAGTGAAATAGCAGAGACATCATCAAATGAACCAGCTCTAAGACCTGGTTACCTCTCCTCCTGGTATTGCTGCACGTAGCTCTGAGGATGTCTGGTGCTGCCAAAGCTGCCTCATGCATGTGTGCTCCAGCAGCATTGTAATTATGGGGAGAAAGTGTCGGCTGTGAAGACATCACCTGAGCATCTCCTGCTGGCTAACACTTCTTGATTTGATGGTGGGTTTGGTTGGGGGGGAAAATGTTATGGAAAACAAAGGGTACAAGGCACTAATTCATCTCTAAGTCTCTTTCCCACTTGGTCTTTCTTCTTCATTAGTTTCACTGGCCGTTTCTCATCCTCAACAGAGTAGCTGGAGCCATTGCACTCTTCACCAACAGATGCTAAAGGAATTAAAACATATATGCTGTTATATCCATTGCAGTAAGAGTTCTTTTAAAACACAACAGGAGAAGACATCTGGGCTCACATGTACCACAGCAAACATGAATGGATGTCAAGGAAAAACTTTTCCAGTAATTCATTCAGCTTTCACTGAGCAGTCAGACTGTTTTGTGGGGTCTGCCGTCATACAGAGACCTCCCATCTGGCTTATCCTTTTGGTGTAGACTTCTGCTCCGTTCTCTGGATTCGGTCGCTCTAAGTATCTATAGTGACAGAAACTAAAACTGGTATTTTCATGTAATTTAGAAACCTTCCAGCTGTCTGACAGGTTGTTACAGAGGTGAGGATATGTTATAGACCAATAAATACACAGTACTCTTTGTAATAACAACCGAAAACCTGTGTCGATTTTCTTCTCCCATTTGGCAAGACTCCAAGCATCTGCTGTCTAAGATTATCAACTTTTTGTAGCAAATTGGTACAGTGAAACAGAATAGGTCCAATTTTCTTATTCCTTTTTTAACTGGAATAAAAACTCCAAAGAATTGCTACTAGACAACAGAAGATAAAGTACTATGTGGTCAGATTTATGTTCCTTGTAACACTTCTCTGGTAATGATACAAACATCACATTAGATTTTATTTAAAAAACAACAAAAACCAACCCTATTAATTTTTCCTTCTTTAATGTAAGTGAAAATTGGTACGTGCAGGGAACAGGTTATCCACCTTGCATTTTGGAATATGTTTGTTTGCTGGGTTATTCACACACACACTAGAGAAATTCGTTATATCTGCTGTTGAGGATGGAAAGTGCTTGAGCTTCAAGGAAGGGAAGGTTTAAAACTCTTTGGGCAAACCTAGACATAGTCATCATCTAATCACCAGGCCTCTGGTCCTGAGGCAAGATACCTCTGTTTACTGCTGTCTTTCCAAATTTTCCTGTTGTTACGAAGTAGGTAGGGATCTGTGCCCCATAAGTGAGGAGGAGGTCTGCTTTCCAGCCATCAGCATGGCAGGCAGAGGCAGCGAAGAGGCAAGGGGCTCCTAGTGGTATGCTGCTCTCTGGGTGTTACAACAATTTCTTGAACTCATTGAAATGATTTGCCAGAAGGCTTCAGCAGAGAAAGGAAAACAAATCAAGCCAGAAGCTGGCTAGTGGGGCAGAGGAAAAAAATGGGCAGAGGAACATAAATGATGCAATTCCTTCATATGGCAGCAGCTAAGTGGTTAAAACCAAAGAGTACCAAACCCATGTCTGGTTCCTTAAGCCATGCCTTTTTGAGACTGTATCTGAGGCCAATGGCGTAGGTGAACACAAGGCTTCAGAAAGCAGACAGTAGCAACAGACATAAGTGCATCTGGATGTTGCTGTCTCAGGTGACAGACAGCTGCTGTCTGACCTTGAGGTAGCAGCAAGATGTTCTGTTAACCCTTCCTTGAGGAAATTCTATGGGAGGCTGTTTGCACCCTTCAGCTGCAAGCTGGTGAGAAAATTGTTAGGAGCTGCCATATCAGGCAGGTAGGCAGAGGTGAGGCTGCTGCAGCCAGCAGCCAGGCTGAGCAGGTAGGCCCCACAGGCACACAGGGACATTGTAAGGACTTAAAGAGCACAGTTGCCTGTGTTAAACACTGTTAAGGCCACAGAAGGAATTTGCCATGATGTAAGCACAGAATGGAGCGACAGGATGGTGCTAAGTCCAGGCCCAGCAGAGATAAGTCTGGTTAGCACATCCTGGATAAGGGATCCAGACAAAAATCCACACTGTGGTAAACTATGTAAAGAAGCAACAGCTTGTACGCATATCACTGGTCAAATAAATATCACCCCGAGTTATGGGACAGATGGCATCTAGAACCACCAACGACCCCTGAAGTCCCCCAAATATGCCTCCATGGATAAACCCCCACAGTGAGACACTGAGATAAGATGGTACTGTTGTCTGGGTGTTATATTAGACCTAGTGGGAAGTAAACAAAGCTGGGGGAGAATATATCACTGAATATTCGCATGAAGAATGCAGAATTTACACACCACAGAGAAAGCCAACTCAGCAACTGTGCTGAAACCAGTTCCAGCTGGGTAAAAGGTAATTCTGGCAGAGGGAGATTGTGGCCACTGACTCACAGCCCACTGACCCAAGAAACCCACTGACTCAAAAGGAAAGAAAGAGTCAGCATGCAGAATAATTAGCATTAGAGAACTGTTTAGCCAATGAGCATTAATTCCTTTGTTTGCTAAAATGTATAAATAGTGAAAAGTCTTGAATGATCTCGAGACTCCCACTACTGAGAATCCCAGGGTGAAGGAGCAATGGGATGCTGCTGGATCCATGGGTGATGGCTATCTTCCACTTGATCTCTCTCTCTTCCGCACCTCTTTTCTATTTCTTTCTGTCTCTTTCCTTCATATTCATTGTTAAATAAAAGCCTTGTTATTGACTTCGGCATATGGTCTTGTTTACACCTTAGTTTGGGCAGAGGCATATCTCAATAATCAGACCATAACAGGCATGTACAAACACAGCTGGCTGCACACATCAGCATGGGCAGAAAACACAGCATTTGCAAAAACACGGAGTGTACCAGTGGCTTCATCCTATTTCCTCTTCCGGCTGATCAGGATGAAAGTTCTTTAGTGGAAAAACCCCCATATATATATGTATATATATGTATATATACACATACATATATATACATATGCACATAGACAATATGAACCCCTAAAGTAGCTGGACTTTGACACTCAGTGTCCCTGGACACTGCCTGATTGCTGACACCTGGACATCCAAGCCCCTGAGACCTCCAACCCCACTCCAGTTGCTATGACAAACAGAGGCACACTGTAGGTCTCTTCAGCCACTGGCCTTAGACCCTCAGCCTACCCAGCAGATGGCCCCTGGATCCTCTGCTCTCCAGTACCTCAGGCACACAATATGCAAAGGTTTGTCTGAGCCAACCTCCAGATGCCAAAATCTTTCCAACAGCTGGTTTTGGGCTCCTGGTCCCTCCAGCAGCCAGCTCTCAGACCTTCTGGTCTCTACTTCTCAACCCATAGTTCTGGCTGCTATAATATCTGGCTCCCAGGACTCTCACCCTGCTTACTGGCTAGTGTGGCTCCAGGTTTGCTAGTGATTACACAGCACTATGCACACCCATGCATGCCTCCATGTGTGCCAGTTTCTCCAGTTGCTGGCACCACAGAAAAAGGGGCTCTCTTACTCATGGTCCTCTAGCCTGAATGCTGATACTTGGACCTCCATGCACACAGAGCAGAGAGCCCCTCACTCGGGAAAATAGAAATGGGGTTTAATGAGAAGACAGGACAGGCTATTGCAGTCAGGCACATGGCGTGGCCACAGAAACGTGCTTAGCAATGTTTACACACCATCAGTTACTTTTTTCCCATTTCTTGTCTTTTTTGCCATGCTTATTGCTCCAAAACCACATTAATCCCTCACTGTCCCTTCCTTACAACCTGTAGTAAGTCTCACAAAATCCTCAAGCGTTCTTCCCATGCATTCCTCAATGAATCCCACATCCCTTAAGGTAGTAACACATCCTCAGTCTGTAAGGCCATCCAGAGCGGATTTCCCACAAAAACTCATCTTGATGATGGGTTTCCCACCAGGACAGTGGACTGAGCATCCTCCTGCGATGCGCCTAACAATAGCCAGGTCAAGGTGCTCCTCTCTGTCTGATTAGGATATTAGGCTTTGGTTGCTTGTCATCACTCCTCCATGCTCCTTTTTGTTAGTAATGTGTTTTGATAGCAAAAAAATTAAATCTAGATAAGAGAACTTGCAGAACTCTTGTAGGAAGGCTGCACATCCACAGCTGTCCTTGCAGTTAATGGGAGGTGAAGCTAATTAAAATTGCTTAGGGCTATTGCCAACAAAATTATATGGAAGCACTGTATTCATTATTTAGTAAGCTTTGCACTCTAAACTTTACCACATAACCTCACTGTTATAAATCATATTACATTCAAAGAGCAGTTAAAAGTGCTTGGGTTTTGCCATATGCTCATTTCTCATTTGTTCAATTCTTGACTCATGAAGTTATTTTTGTTTCACACTCCTAAATTAAAACTGGATTGGCCCAAGGGTGTCAATTTAAACTTAATGATTAAAAAACACCAACAAAAACAAAGTAAGGAAAATGTACAAAGGCAGGGCAATGAAAGCTAATGATGAAGTTAGATATAAATCCTGGTACGATGCATAGTAGCAATACAGGAAATTGTAGCCACTTACTGCCATTGTTCACCCCACATTTCTGCTTTACCAAAACAGCAATAACTTTTTAAAAAATGTATGAGCCCAGAACATCCTGTCAAAAATTTCTTACATGATAAATCAAAATAGTATAAATACTGCAAAATGTCTTATCAGCTCAAGAATACAGGGTGATTGAAACCTTAAACTTGCTGGATGCCTGATGGAAACTGAACACAGCAGAGAGGAGGCAATCTAGGAGTTCCTGGAGTGTGTGAAATAAATTCCTGATACAACTGGTGAGCCTGGGGTGGTATCCTGCTAGATCTGCTGTTTACAAACAGAGAAGGGCTGGTGGAAGGTTTGGTGGTTGGAGGCCATCTTGGGCACAGCAACCACAAAATGATAGTTTTTGATTCTTGGTGAAGTAAGGAAAGGCATTTAGAGAGTAGACTTTGGGTTGCTCAGGACACTGGTTCAGAAAGTCCCTTCGGAAACAGTTCTTAATAACAAAGGGGTCCAGGAAGACTGGACATACTTTTGGAAGGAAATCTTAAAGGCGCAGAAGCATGCCATCCCTCTGTGCAGAAAGGTAAGCTGGTGGGGAAGAAGACAAACCTGCTTGAACACTGTGCTTTTGCTGGAACTCAGGAAAACCCCCAAAATTTATGACCTATGGAAGAAGGAGCACACAACTGAGGAAGAGTACAAGGATGTCATAAGGTCATGTAGAGGGAAAATTAGAAAGGTGAAAGCTCAGCTAGAACTCAATCTGAACACTGCAGTGGAAGATAATAAAAGGGGTTTTATAAATACATTAACAATAAACAGAAGGCCAAGGAAAATCTCCATCCTTTATTGGACGCAGGGAGGAACGTTGTCGCCAAGGATGGAGAAAAAGCTGAGGTATTAAATGCCTTCTTTGTCTTAGTCTTTAACAGAAAGACTGGTTATCCTCAGGGCAACCAGTCCCTGGTTTAGTAGACAGGGATAGGGAGCAGAATAGACTCACTGCAACCCATGAGGAAGTAGTTAGTGACCTGATGACCTGCTGAGCCAATTAGACACACATAAGTCTATGGGACCATATGAGATTCATCTAAGGTGCTGAAGAAGCTGCCAGAATTGCTTGCCAAGCCTTTCTGCATAATTTATAATCGGTCCTGGTTAAATGAGGGGGTCCCAGACAACTGGAGGTTAGTAAATGTCACATCCATCTGCAAGGGTTGGAAAAAGGATCTGAGGAAGTACAGGTCTGTCAGCCTGATCTCAGTGCTGGGGTAGGTTGTGGAATAGATCATCTTGAGTGTGATCACATGGCATGTACAGGAAAACCACAGGATCAGGTCTAGCCAGCATGGGTTTAGGAAAGGCAGTTCCTGCTTGACCAATCTGATCTCCTTTTATCACCAAGTGACCTGTCTGGTGGATGAGGGAAAGGCTGTGGGTGTAGTCTACCTGGACTTCAGTAAAACCTTCATTACTCAGCATACTTCTGGAAAAGCTGGCAGCCCATGGCTTGGACAGGTACACTCCCCACTGGGTTAAGAACTGGCTGGGTGGCCAGGTCCAGAGAGTGGCAGTGAATGGTGCCACATCCAATGGGTGAACAGTCACTAGTGGGGATCTCCAAGGCTCAGTCTTGTGGCCAGTCCTGTTTAATAACTTTATCAGTGATCTGGATGAGAAAATTGACTGCATCCTCAGTAAGTACAGATGAGACCAAGGCTGACCTGCTGCAGGGCAGGAAAGCTCTACAGCTGGACAGGCTGGAGCAATGGGCCAAGGTCAGTGGTATGAGGTTCAACAAGGTCAAGTGCTGTGTCCTGCACTTGGGCCACAACAATGCCATGCAGTGCTACAGGCTGGGGGAAGAATGGCTGGAGTGTGGCCCAGTGGAAAAGGACCTGGGATTGCAGTTGGACATGAGCCAGCAATGCGCCCAGGTGGCCAAGAAGGCCAATGCCATCCTGGCTTGTATAAAAAATAGCATGGCCATCAGGACTCAGGAAGTGATTGTCCTTCTGTACTTTGCACTGGTGAGGCCTCATCTTGAGTACTATGTCCACTTCTGGGCCCTTCCATTCAGGAAGGACATTGAGGTGCTGGAGTGTGTCCAGAGAAGGGCAGTGGAGCTGATGAAGGGTCTAGAGAGTAAGTAATACCAATAAGATGAGAAGCTGAGGGAGGTGGGATTGTTTAATCTGGAGAAAAGGAGGCTCAGGGGTGACCTTATTGCTCTCTACAACCACCTGAAAGGAGGTTGTAGGCATGTGGAGGTCAGCCTCTTCTCCCAGCAACTTGTGACAGGACAAGAGGAAGTGGCCTCAAGCTGCACCAGGGGAGGGTCAGGTTGGACATCAGGAAGAATTTCTTCACTGAAAGGGTGATTAAGCATTGGAGTGGACTGCCCAGGGAGGTGGTGGAGTCATCGGCCCTGGAGGCGTTCAAGAAATGACTCGATGTGGCACTTAGTGCCATGGTTTAGTTGACATGGTGGTGTTCACTTAAAGGTTGGACTCAATGATCTTGGAGGTCTTTTCCAACCTTAGTGATTCTGTGATTCTATGACTTCATATTAACTTTGCACATAGGACTTCAATGTTCCAAATTTGGCAGCAGGAAAGTTTAATTCTGCAGTATAAAATAAACATTCTTATATGTACGCAAGTTGTCAATATGTCCAGATAACAGCTTCTGCTGTAAAGTTTTGGTTGGAAAAAATGTAGAAACTTATTCTATATTGCTTTATAACTTTCTAAAATTCTAACTGATTTTCTCAAACTGCTTTTAATATATGCATCCACACATATGTTTTCCCCCTTCTCCAGGCTGTTTTGTTTTGCAGTAAACCCTTACTCTCCTTTATGGCTTTATGGTTCCATCTGGAAAATCATATGAAATAATCTGGGAAATCATATGATTCAATATTGACTTGTCTTCTCCCTCTGCAAGTAATGTTTTCTGCCCAGTGACAGGTTTGACCAGCAAAACCACTGGGGGAGGAGGACTAAGCAAGTGGTGGAAAACTGTTACCTTTTTTTTATTATTTATTTTTTTTCTAGTATTGTGGGGGTTTTTTTGTTGTTTGTGTTTGATATTTTTTCATTTTTGTTTGTTTGCTTTTACAGTTTTTGAGATGTTTTTCAGGTTGATCTAAAAGCTGTGATCAAAAATGTTTTCTCCCAAGGAGAAAGAGTGGGGAAATCATTCTTCTTCCTTCTTCATATATTCCCTAGTTCTCTTTTTTTTTTAATATTTTGATTTCCAGATACTTACTCTTGTCTAGAATGTTGATAGGCAATAATAAGGCAACAGCCTGCTCTCCCTTATAGATAGGATGAGCTTGTTTCAGTAGAGTAAACCTAAGATGAATTTACAGTGGCATAAATACTGGAAATAGTGGTGAGTGTTGAGGAAGGACTTGGAAAGTACTTTTCATGATCAGCCTTTTTTATGGTGATTTCAGGGAACATTGAGTCATTCAGTTTATATAACTGTGAGGATATAGACTTGTTCGTCTATACAAATACCTTGCATCTCATGTGAGCTACTGAAGTCCAAGCTCTCTCTCTGGTGCTAATGGTGGAGGATGGGAGAAGAGCAGCAGACACAGTGTTTTTTGGCAATTGAATGGCTTCAGATGAAAGGATCTTACTTTTCCTCTTTTTGCCTTAGACTCCATGAAACTTACGTGGACTTTTGTGCACACCTTTCCTATGCCCTTCTGCCAACTGCACCAGATTTCCTTTAGAAGAAACCTTTTGCAGTGAGTTGTTGGTCACCCAAATTCTTCACCAGGAGGAGCATAGTAACGAGAGTGGGCTCCCTTTCTCCAGTCCTGGGAGTGGGCTCCCTTCTGTCAGTCCTGGTTGGCTTAGGGAGGCTATCTTTGTATCTTCCTAAACAATCTGGACACTTCTTCTTGTTGGTGAGCTAGCTAACAAGAATAATTACACAACAATCACTATGTTCTCTTAGTCCTTTACCATATATGGTGAAACCTGTCAGCTTCGGGACAAAGAAAAGACCAAGTTAAGCAGCTGATCCCAACTGTTTAGTGATTCTGCAGCCATAGAAAAACCAAGCTCAGAGCTGCCCAAAACACAATCCCATAAGTCCTGACAGCAGAGTCATCACTCAGTAAATGCAGATAATGTGGCCCTTCACTAGCAATAACAACACTGATCTACTGGCTTACGTCTTTGACAGAGGTTTTTTTTCTTGGTATTCATACCATTTCTCCTGCAAAAGAAGGGCTCAGTCTGTAGTCTAGCAAACTATCAGGTGGCCTGAGGCACTTGGCAGTTGTGAAGAGCAGATTTGGCCACCAAAGAAACCCAAAGAGATGAAATCGAATAGTCATAGAAAAGCAGAAGGGACTTCTTAGGGTTTGAAGCCAGAAACTCTCACCAAGAGGACTGAAGAAAAACGAGGATGATAGGTAGGGCAAGAAGGAATCATGTAATTTATGGGTAGCCAAATGGCTGCCTGACAGGTGCAAAAGCAATTTAGCAGATTGTGGGATGTTTTTATGCAGAAAGGTCTGTCTTTGGGGAAGCGCAGCTCTGCCCACAGCAATTGCATTGGGAACAGCGCCAGAAAGACAGTATGACAGAGGACTGTCTTCAGCAGAAACATCTATTGTATTCTAAACCAGTGATCTGTGTATCAAATATAAAGAAAACTATAGTGCATAAAGCAGTGTTGCTCAGTGTACCACAAAAATCCAGATAAATCTTTGCCAATTTAGTAAATACATGCATATGATCTGCTACTCCACCCTTCTTCTGTGTTAATGCTATCTACAGGGATGTACAAACTACCGGTAGGAAATGTCTCTGCCACAGATGCAGGAACAGACACTTGTCTTAGACCACCACAGTTTACATGGTATGGCTTACATGGTACAGCTTACAACATTGCACGTAAATGGAGAAATATCCAGATGTATCCCAAAGAGTGGGGTAAGTTCCATGACAAATAAAATCTCCTTGGACAAGGGCATCTGTCCATTCATCATGGGGAGTCCGAGGGTAAAGTCAACTTCAATGTCTTTCTGTGTCAGCTATGTCAGGAAGGAACAGGGAAGTCTCATGTGGTATAACAGATGAATTTCATAATGGGAGTCAATTAAATGGCAGTGAATTCTGAGGAAAGTACTTTTTAAATGCTATACTGGTGACTGGGATTAACAAAGTTAAAAAATGGCCTAAAGCTTTGGGATGAGGGTTGCTGATGACTGCTTCAGGTATTGAACTTCGGTCTCAGGGAGTACGACGGGACAGTTCAAGACGGGGCAGAACTTTTGGAGGAACTAATGACTTCCATAAATGTCTTTCCCTTTGTTAAGATGTTAAACACATTTTTGAACTTCCATGATAAATAAGTTGGTAGTGTAAGTAAAAAAAAAAAAGCAGTTCCTTTCTTCCATTCACTTTAGTCTTTCTTTCATAAGTACAAACAGTACACTGTAAACACAGTTCCCCTGTAGGAACAGCAAAGGAAAAAAAAGATGAAGAGTCCTTATTTGCATAACTAGTGTAGTACTTATAATGTACTTGTAATGAAGGTAATATAACATCTATTTAGAACAGAGTAAAAGAGCTGAACATCAGTAAAAGGAAAGCATTATTCCAAAAGAGAGAGAAATTAATGGGAAACATCTTTTCATCATTTTCAATAGACCCCATTAAATTAATTTGAGCAAGTTGTCTAAATTCTGGTATGTTCATAAGTGTTTTTTACACCTACCAAGCTGAACTAGCTCCAGAAAGAAAGAAAAATGCCTTCCTAGACTCTTTCTCTATATTCAACCAAAGCAGCAACGTGTTCATCAAAGCCATAAACAAAGTGCATAACCAGAGATTTAATTCTTGAAATTGCACTCGGCTACAAAACTTTCAAAGCCATGTGGAGAAGGCCTTTGTGCAGAGTCCCTTACTGTAGCTTTAGAGTATGATGAACTAAATTAATTCAAGGAAGTTATTATTTCTTGCAGTTTGCCTGTGATGAGAGCTGGGACTGCGTTTTCTTTTCGGAGCTTGGATTTTAATCTATGTTAATATTCACATCAACAGGGTAAGTTAATGAGGCCCAAGCTCATTTTATTATCTTACATCTGACTGAAGCTCTAAGCTTCCACCCGCACAGTCTGGGATACGCAGTTTGCATGCTGGATGAGGAAGAGCAGTTTATTCTTGAGCATTTGTACTGCACAGACAAGAGTGCTCTGTGGTTGGTGTTCTCCATATGGGAAAGTTAATTTTATTTCTGTCTTGCTTGAAAACAAACAAACAATAAATCAGCAACATAAAAAAATAAAAGGCAAAATATAAGGGGTATGAAAAGAAATGCAAGCGTGCCTGCAAGGTCTGAAACGAGCTGGGTGTGCACTTATTTTCTTTGTAGAAGACAATGAGTGGTTGATGATTGCTGATGTACACTTAGAGAAAATAGAGCTTATTTAAAAGAAGACTATATTAAAGTAGGCGCTTTTTAATTCTTGAAACGATTTTTATCACGTTTGGGTCTCCTGAAGTGCGTGTTCACTCCAAATGATTTCTGAAGTAAGGACTGACTGACTTTTCAGAAGGATTTGAACATATCAGATATTCTAGCATTGGTAACAACTACAAAAAGAACAATGGAAATGGCATGTAGAGTTGAACTGGTAAAGTAGATGAAAAGGAAAAAAAAAGAAAATAAAGATAAGGTGTGCAGCCTTTCTGTATGTTGCATTGCAGAGAAATGTGGTTTGGAGAGGATCTGCCTGGCTGCTGAATGTCCCGTCCACTCTGCCTGCCTGTAAGAGCACAGGGTGCTGGAGAAGCCTAGCAGGTCCAGGAGAATGAAGGAGAAGTTCCACTGTCTCGGTAATTTAAAAAATATTCAGTCAGGGGAGTGCTTCTCTGGAAGAAGAGAGGAGTAATTAGTCTTCCTACCCTGGGATCAGGTTAGGATAAAAATGCAAACCAAACTTCTGTGGAGAGGAATTGATGGCAGATGACGCAACTGCTTCTGTCTTGTGGCAAAACAAATAACCTATTGCTCAGTGGGGTCAGATCACAAAATCACAGAACCAATTAGGTTGGAAAAGACCTCTGAGATCATCGAGTCCAACCTTTGACGGAACACCATCACGTCAACTAGACCATGGCACTAAGAGCCACATCCAGTCTTTTCTTAAACACTTCCACCCTGGGCAGTTTGTTCCAACAATTAACAACCCTTTCAGCAAAGGAATCCTTCCTGATGTCCAGCCTGAACCTCCCCTGGTGCAGCTTGAGTTTATGTCCTCTTGTCCTGTCATCAGTTGCCTCGGAGATGAGACTGATCCTCACCTTGCTACAGCCTCCTTTCAAGTAGTTTCAGATGCCTTTGGGTTTATCAGTTCGCTACTCCTGATACTGAAATGCTGTGCTACAGACCAATTAAAGAAATGTCTTTATATGTCTTTCCATCCTCTCTACAATTTTTGTTGTCCTTAATAGGAGCAGTTTTATATCAAATGAAAGTATCATATAGAGCAAAACGCGACGGGAGGAGCGACAGGTTAACATAAGGCAAGAAAAAATCTGTGGAGAATTCACAAGTGCTAGTCTGAATTTTACAATTAATTCTTTCACTTTCAAAGAGTTACAAGCCTGCTTTTGCAGAGATGAAGGCAGCTTTAATTAGCAGTGAGCAAACAGGCCCCAGTGGGTGGAGCAAGTAGGTTTGATCCCAGGTTTGGCAACCCAAATCAGCTGCTCAAAGATAACTGAAAGCTGTCATCTAACTCAATAGTCCATTAAACGTGGGATGTGTTTACTTGATTTTGTTTTGAAATTATTTTCATTTGTCTCAGTGAGATACATCTGAAAGTTTTGAGCTGTAGTAAATATTGTTCTTATTTGTTTGCATGCATTATGTTGGAACAACTCATGCGTTTTTTCCACTTTGCTGAGCTTTACTCTCATCATAAATTGCTTATTTAAGTTCAAATGTCAGTAAATAAGTCCAGTTAGGTAAATAAGTTTGTGAGTTTTAAAACTAAAACAAAGCAGTAAATATAGAATATTAGCTGAGAAAGGAGTGGGAAACTGAAAGTTCCTCAAAGAATGGGGATGCTTATTAGAGAAATATTCCTTGTCACACAGCAGTACGACAGATTTTCAGCTGTACTTTCAGCTTGGAGAGTCTATAACCTCAAAGGAAAATTCTGAAAGGCCTCTGAAAGGCCTCTGAAAACAATAGCGTATGTATATGTAGGGAGAATAGAGAAATAAGTCCTCTCTCCATGCCCTGACTAAGGCAGTCTGGTTAAAAAATGTTTCTTTGTCTGTAAGAACCAGTTTCCATAAAATTTTCATAAGGATTAATAATTTGCAAGCTTCACACTACTTCAGCCCTCCAGTAATAACAAAAGCCTGGAAACAGCCTAGGATATTGAGGTACTGGACTGAATTTCAAACTTCAGGCCTACTAGAAACTGAGGTCAAAATTTGGAGGAAAGTTGCTCCCATTTTAGTTACTACCAACACTGAGGCAGTTAGTGATGGTCTTGGCTGAGTTTCTGACAATTTTAGCAGCTTTATTTGTACAGCTAGCTTTGTGGGATGACAGTGACTACTATCTTTTGCTAGGGATGCTCGTATTTGATGCTGACATTGATGTATCTTCCTCAGAAGTGATTGCAGCTGAGTTGCTTGTTCATTTGCATCTTTATGACTCTCAAGCCATCTTGTATATCTGTGTTCGTTGTTTTGATATTTTACCCCTTTTCTCCCATTAACTCTTTTACTTTTCTCAAATAGTGTCTTCCAGTGACACAAGTATGAGCCAAGGCAAACTGAAGAGGATTTCTTTCCAGTGTTGAGTCAGGATGAGTTGTGGGGCTCATGGAATTCTTAGCTTAAAGATTTAACCTTTATCTCATCAGCCTCCCTCTGCAGACCCAGTGTGAAGCTACTGTCCTTGCTTCCCCTGTTATTGTTAGTGTCCTTCCACCCATCACTCATTATGAGGGGAGTCAAGGTCTTTGGAAATCTCCTTTCTTGAGGAGAAGCTGATTTATGCTCAGCAATTTGGTCTTCTCAGCAGGTCTGTTAGTGGCACCTCCATCTGCAGATTGCCCCTAAGAGCACACTCAGGCACGTGGCCCCTGCACTGCTGCCCCCCCCTTACCTTTATTTCCTGAAGTGCTCAAGAGACAACTTTCACCTCTTCTGTTTTGTCTGTGGCTCTCTGCTGCAGACACAGCTCTAATAGGGGAAAAAGTGAAAAGTTTCTCAGGTTGGAGGAACAGTTTTGTTCTCTGGAGTAGCAAGAGCTATGTTTGTATTTTGGAGAACACTTTCCTGTTACAAAGCTTGTGCTGGATTGTATCACCAGTTGATAGCCTGTTTAATAATTTGGACTAGTTATTATGTCAGCTAGCTTGTTTGGTAAGGATGCGAGGTTCCTCCCTCATGTAGAACAGATGTATCCATCCCTCTGTCTGCTGTGACAGGTCCCTGGTGTTTGGAAATACTGGAGTATCCTTAGACAGGCAGAGTAGGAACCACTTGGGTAACTACAGCAGAGCACTCTAAGAATACAAAGTCATTGCATGTTTTCCTGTCTGCTTTTAATTTCTGCTTCATGCTCTTTTTCCCTAAAAACAGGGGATGTTCAGTCGCATAGGCTCAGGGTTTTGCGCTGTGTGGCAGAGCGGGCCAGGGCCAAGGAGAATTAATTCTGATCTAGGGATGGCTTGTGTGTGTAAGTCCTTAGAATAGCTTTTGCTTTTAGATACTTGACAAATTCCCAAAGCAGGAGATGGCATGGATGTCTCTGCCTTGACCCTCATGGTGTTTTCCGAGGCCATTAATGTCAGGCTGCTTGTACTTTCTCCATGTCCTGCCAGTGCTCTCTGCAATGAACACACACAGCCTGTTCCACCTCCAACCTCCCGCTGCTTTGCAGTCAATTAGACTTGCTAGAGTGGACAACTTCACTTCTGTGGAATGGTTTGCTGCCAGTAGCAGCTCCTCTGATCAAGCAGGCATCCCACACTGCTGAGGGCCATGGTATGTAGGTGGGCCGTGTGGTTGCTGAGGTGATTGCAGCTGTGGGTTGTAAATGTAATTGATACTTTTCTTAAGTTGCTCCCATTGCATGTGGGTACAGGGTCAATTCTAGCCAAAGCCCATGTTTGCTGACTCATGAAGATGTCTGTCCTTTCTCCTGAAGCTCAAGGTCATCTGAGCTCCTTTTTGCTATGCTCATTTCTGCTAGTGAGTCAGCCCAGAGGCTGCTTGCTGCTGGTACCTATAGATTCTGTCCTCAGGTCTATTTGTTCTCTACTGAATTTAGCCTGTTAAGTTCAGTAATTTGCTTAAATCCTTGTGTGATGCTCGGCTTTGACGGGCATCAGTAGCAGCCACTTTCTTGCGGCAGTGAAGGACATTCTCAGTGGCTGGAGATGGCTCTCCCTCCTTTATCCTCCTGTCTGTCCTTCCCTCTTTCCTTTCATTTGGCCCACTTCAGCACCTCATCACCAAGGGACAGATTTTAAACCAGCTACAATTTGCAAAGATGGTGGCTCAAAATGTCTGCAGGTAAGAGAGGTCTGTGGCAACACTGACATGATGGTACTGCCACCCAGGGTTGCCCTTGCCAGCAGCCCAACATGGGCTCGGGCTATCTCCTCCCCAACTCTTCCAATGCATCCCTAGACCTTCTATTGATCCTCTGCAATGTCATTTAGTGAGTAGTGATAAACATAGTAGTGCACTCAGAATCCTGATTGGCTCAATAGGCAGGGTGCTCTTAAAAGTGCACTCTTGTATAATATTCCTGCATATTGAAGTAATGGCTATAAATACTATTCACTATGTCAGGAGATAGAAAAGGCAGTCAGTAACTGAGAACTGAACTCAGACAAAAATCACGATGCTTAAGCCATTGTAATAAACCTACCATTCTTCTCAGATATTGAGCAGAAAATCCCTATTAAACTGGTCAGTGACAAGGAAAGTCAGCTTACTGAACAGGCAAACCAGACCATCCTTTGGACTGTGGCATGAGAGCAAAATAAAGCCCTGCAAATATCCATAGGGTGCTGTGGAAATGCTGGGACAGGTCTTGCTGGGCTGGCTTCCAGTAGCTAACCAAGCCTGAGCAGAAAGCGACAGAAACACTAATCCAGTCTTTGGGAGAACAGGCTCACTGTCCTGAGATTTGTAATGAACAAACAAGTTTTGAAAAGATCAGAAAATATTTGACTATCAATGTCTAGGAAGAGATATCTCTTAAAAGAAAGAGGAACTACTCTTTCTTTATCATCCTTTATTTTAATTATTTGAAAGTAGTGCTGCAAGATTAGCAATCTTTCATGAATTCAATAGCAATTTTATGATTGTATAGGAAGTGTATTTGTTGTGGCTCTGTAAACTCAATGGTTCAAGCAAACTTGCTCCTCTGACATCTCCCTCTTATTTTTTTTCATGACTTCTTAAAGTAATGTTTTGTTTTGTTCTGGTTTCCTATTACTCATGAGCAAGCTAAGATGTTCACATCCTCCCACAGCTTTTGGTTGAATATAGGTTTCACATTAAAGTTGTTCTGGACTTTTTTTCCTTTCTTGAATGATCTTTGACGTATCTGTTTGAGTTTCTCCTTCCAACTGGTATTCTGCATTGAGAGCCATGATCCACACTGTTAACTCGTCTCTGGTATTTTCTCTTTTGTGTATATTTGGTGGAACTCCTAAGCTGCATCAGAAATCTACTGAAAACACATTTGTTGTGGGTCTAATTCCTTCACCTTGGGCTTTGACATTTTGTGCTGGCTTGAGGATGCTGCCCTGTTGAAAAGCAGAAATCTCAAAATACTCTTTCTTCTAGCTTTCTCATTGCCCTACGTTTTCTCCCTCTTCCTCTTTTGCCATATAGAAGAACCCGCTTTAGGACACGAACCCCACTACATGAATGAAACTAGATGGAGAAATTCAGTGTTTGCCTTCATGAAGCAGTTGGATCAGTGTTTATTCTCAGAAACTTCTCATTTGGTGAAGAAGAGATTTTACTATTGCGCTAGAAGATTGGCTCAATTTCAATAGTTTATGTGAAATAGTAAAATCATTCTCTTCTGAATTCACACTCACTGCAGTGCAAGACAGAATAGTGAGTGGATTAAGTATGCTTTGGATATAAATGTTCAGTATATATTATTTTCCCATTTAAAAAAGGTCTTAGACTTCACTCATGAGTACTGCAATGAGTACTGTATTTTAGGGCAGAGGCTCATCTATCTATTTTGTCAAAATGCAAACCCTTCAACTACTAGGATGTGTATTTTTATTACATATTACATTTTTATTAAAATGTGGTGTTGTAATAGGATTCCTCTTTCTCCAAGGAGGCTTTTATATATACTTATGTTTATATACACACACACTCATTAAAAATGGTTTTGCTATGGGGAAGAGGGCATTGAGTCCAAAAGGCTAGGTTTTACATATTTTATTCATAAAAACAGATTTGCAACAATTTATTAAAAATTGATCTCATGCAGTATAAGGTTATACAAGAAATTCTTCATTTACATTTTATTCTGGCAGTTCCAGTCTAGTTTAAAGCATTTGTGCACTAACATCATTGGAAAATGCCATTGGGGCACAGCCTCTTCATAAATTTACAGTACATTTTTGCTGCAGTATAAAAGAACAGAAACATTAAATAGCTATATTCACTTGGTTGGTCTTGTTATCTGCAGTAAAGTAAAAAAAATGTTATGGGAGAAACTACAGTATCATTGAGACAAAGAATGTACTGCATGGTTTAAACCTAATAAACGTCACACAGTCAGTATTCACGAAGTTACAGACACACACACACACACACACACTCACCTCCAATGGTCTGATACTTCTGAATTTTTTTCCTGCTAAGTTGGAATAATATTTCTACAGAGATCTTTGTGTATACATTATATACAATATTGTAATTTTCTCTTTTTAAAAATTAACATTCCTTTTAAAATAAACCAGGCCCTGATGATATTAATAAAGCAAGAGAATACTGTCAACACACATTGAGTGACAACGTCAGTGTTTAGTGCTTAAACAGAGTAATGAGTTCTATTTTATCTGTGATTATACTTACAGGTTTTTTTTGTTCTAAAAACTACAGATATTTCCATACCCTCTCTTACTGTATGTGCCAAGTGAAATATTTTGTGATGCTCCTGATTGTAAGATTCAGATACATATTCATGTTGGTTTTGGCCACTATGAGGAGTATTTTATTTTTAATGGCGATTTATGCTAGCTTGTCAAAGCTGCAGTTAAGTCCCTCAGCTAATGAACCCCTTCAACTGTGCTTCAGTCATTGCTATCTGTAAACCTTTGTAGGTATGTCTTTCCAAAGGTTTGGTCTGAGATGCACAGGTGTTGGTCAAAGAAAACTGAGAGCCCAGTGGGTGCTTCATGTGTTTTTTCCCCCTACTTTCAGCAAACAGCCCTGGAAGTCAGAGGACACATTTCCAGTCCCTTTGAAAAAGAAGCTGCATGTGTGTCTCACCTGTGCCTGAGGGTTTGGCTCCAGAGCTGGTTCAGACGGTACGCCACTTTCATTCCTCCTAATTGCTTCGGTTCAGGGAATGGAGCTAAAGTATAAAACCCTTTGTTTTTTTTTACACAGTCCTTTTAGGCTTCAGATAAAATATTCTATTGGTAAATTGGATTTGTCCTCTCTATTATCTGCTACAACTGTCACACACAGGTACGAAGCAAACATGGTGTATATTCACATCTATGTGCTCTGCAGGCTTTGCCTGCAGCAGCAAAGTGCTGTGCCCTAGCCCCTCCCCCTCTCCAAATCAACTAAATTAATTTTATTGTAATTATGTGTGACACAATTCAAACAAATTAGGAAAAACAATTCATCCTGTGACATTAAGACTTTACTACCCATCTGTCCTCAGTTTCCTGAGTTATCAGCCCTAGGACTTTTCCAGACAGTTTAGTATGTTACGATTGGTGGTGTTTATCCTGAAATAGGTGCAAAAACTTTGCTAAAAATGAAGCTGCAGATGGTCAGCAGTTACTACCATTGCCCCTGGAGAAGGGCAAAGTGCTCCTCTTGCAACTAGCAGCTCTCCAGCTGGTGGCAACTCAGAGCTGGAGCTTCTGGCTCTGCTTGGGTTTCACATACAGCTGCAAGATAGAGGTGACCCTGCTCACAGCACTGCAGTCTCAATGACACCTGAGGAATCATTTCTCACAATTCCTTCCTACTGAACATCATCACCTGAAATGAAAACAAGCAAGACTAACCAGTGCAGAATGTTTCCAGCAATTTTACACAACTCTTGTAAAAATGAGTGTATCTATTTCAACATGGTATAGGTCAACCACTGCATTTTCCTTACATGGATACAGTATAGAATTGCATGTTCTCAGCAGCCACACAAAGCTCAGTGACATTTGAGTGTTTGGTTTTTTTTCCCTAGTGTCTTTTTTGCAAGATCCGTATTTCCCAGCCTTCTTGTTGCTAGTAGAAATTTTGGAAGAAATGTTTTTTTTTCAGTGACTTCTAGGTGAAGAAATAAAAACTCCATGAATAAGGCTACAGATCAAACTCCTTGTGTCCTTCTCCTTTGCCTTCCCACATGAGTTACACGGGCACTCCTGTGATGAGGGCCTCAGCGGCAGTTCCTCTGTGGTAAGAGCCAATGTTACATGTTTGTAGCAGAGTTCCAGGTCAGATGTTTAGTCCAGTCATTGAGTACTTAAAAGCAGTTCAGGAAGCACTGATCTCCCTTTCCTACAGCCCCGAAACCATCACTCGGAAGGAGGGCGGCACGTGTCTGTGCCGAGGGCTGGCACTGGGGCTTACACACGGACTGGCACAGCTCGCATCCACTCCCCCTATGGACGGCAAGTAGGCATGGTGAAGGATGGGCAGCTGCAAGGACAGCCGACGCTGTATGCTGAAGGAGACACACAGAGAGAGAGGGGTTAGCCAAGGGGAAGATGTAATACATTACACGGTTGATATGTTCACAGGTTGCCGCTAGGATGTTTCCTGTGCCTGCTGCTGCGACTGGGAGGGTTAATGCCAAGAGCATTGCACTTGCTGCTGTTGAGCTACGCCACCATGATGTTATTTCCCTTTGGGGAATTTTTCTGACAGGTTAGACATGACAGAGGAATCTAAGGGTGCTTTCTCAGCATCCCACAACCTTGTAAAATTCCCAGGCACATTCAGGTTAATTGCTAGAGTGCTGATGCCATGAAAAGGGAAAACCTTAAGCTTGCAATAGGGGTGAATGGCTTGGTGATCCCCCAGCCCCTTGTAAAGCTATCTACTGCATGCAGAGCCCTGGCTAACTGTGTAGACATGCATGAGGTCACAGAGTTTTAAGCCATGCACCACTTAGCACAAGGATTAAGGATGGCATTTTTGCAACTCCAGCTAAGGCAAACACAGGTGCGTGGCAGGTGGGAATTGGGACTGATGGCTTTTTCCAAGTAGTTCCTCTTTAAAGCTTTTGTCTGTGCTTTTGAGGTGATGGACGCTTTTGAGTTCCAGCAGTCAGTGCTACGGGCCTGAGGAGTTGGCACTATAAAAGCAGTCTAACCTACCACCAAAATTCAGTATTTAAGAACCTAACATTCTCTATTCATTTTCCCAAGCAGGTTGACATAATGATATCTTGTATTAGGTTTTTCTTAAATGGATACTAAACTGTGCTCACAGGTATCCCATCTAACCCCTCTCCCTGGAGAAGATGGTGCCATGAGGGGCTCTGCTACCCCTGTGCTGTGAATATACTAGCACCTTTCACAAAATCAAAATCCAGTTAATGTTTGCTAGTGTAAGAGATATTTTCAGTCATCAAGATGTTATCAACAAGATGGCTTAGCATTTGGAGACAGTCACCCTTGAAACACAGAGGCACTTTCTAAAGAGAAGACAGTTGTCAAGGTGACTGAGCTGAACTGAAGACTGGCTTTTTGATTCCAGAAGAAAAATGCCCATAGAAAGCATTTTATCAGTAAATTTATGTTTCCCTGTTATCTGATATAATGACTGTGTATAGGCCTTTATAAGAGGTGTGTGTTTGAAAGCTAGTCTTTGGACAGCCTTTCTAATTCAAACAACATTTAATTTCTTTTTTGCTTTGTGTTAGGAAGCAGAGACAAATACCAAGGCATACATGCACTGCTCAGGGACCAAGCAGTATAGTTTTTAAATTCAAACAGAAAGAAATGTAATACTCTTCTCTTTTGCTTCTTCACTACAAATCATGTCTTGCTTATAGAGATATGCAGTAGAAATAGATGTTGTCCGTCTATTCAGGAAACTCTTTCTCATTGTTTTTCACCCTCAAACTCCCTATAAAAGTTTCATGCAATGTTAATCCACAGTGGTGATCATTCTAGTGCTGGCAATGCATTCCTGGGACTAAACAGAATCCATTCATTGTTATTTTGCTACTGTGCCCAGCTCTTTCTGATGCTATCAATGAAATCATGCCTTGTTCCCAAGGAGTGCAGAGGTGGCATGGCTCGCTGTTTCCATGTGTTGAATCCTTATGAGCCTGATGCTGCAGATTGTCATTCCATCTCTTGTTGCAGGGTCAAATGCAGAATTGCCTGTGCTTATTTTCCCACCAGTGGAAATGCTTACTCTGTTCAACTGTTATAGACTTCTCATTAAAGAGCTTTTTGAAGCTATTCCAAAAGAATCCAGTTGCATAATCAAGTGAATAGGATTGTTTTTTTCATCCATTTCAGTGTTAGCCATACCATGGACAAAGCATGTTTATTTAGCTATGCCAATGGTGGCTGCAGTGAGTGGCAAATTTTCCTTTAACTGTACTTAAAAGTTTGCTTTCACTTGAAAACTAGTTCCGGGAATTGGGGCAGAGAACTGTAGCCTGGAGACTCACACACAATAAAGAGTTTAGACAGAAGCCTTAGAGGGGAACACAAAACAAAACAAGTAAAAAATCCAAACAAACCTACTATTTTCTCCTTAAGCAAAAGTAAATCTTGTGACCTGCTTCACTCTTTGTAGGGTTTGTGCCTTGCCTCACTCTTTCTAGGGCTTTTTCTGCAATATCAGTGATTTTTCTCTTCTCCCTCCCCTGCCACACCAGTGTTGTCAGTGCTTTTGGGGGATCCCTCAGTATCAATAAAAGCTAGGGGATGAAGAGATCAAGAACAGCCCTGTCAAGAAGAAGCTGGGGATGAAGAGATCAAGAGCAGCCCTGTCAAGAAGAAGCTAGACATGACCCAGCAATGTGCACTTGCAGACCAGAAAGCCAACCATATCCTGGTCTGCATCAAAAGCAGCATGGCCAGCAGGTCAAAGGAGGTAATGCTGCCCTCATGAGACACCACCTGAAGTACTGCATCCAGATCTGGGGCCTCCAACATAAGAAGAATGTGGACCTGGAATGAGTCCAGAGGAGGGTCACAAAAATGATCAGAGGGCTGGAGGATGTCTCCTATGAAAAGAGGCTAAGATAGCTGGGGTTGTTCAGCCTGGAGAAGAGAAGGCTCCTTACAGCACCCTTCCAGTACCTAAAGGGGGCTTACAAGAGAGATGGAGAGGGACTTTTTACAAGGGCATGGAGTGATAGGACACTGGATGATTTTAAACTAAAAGGGGGTAAATTTAGACTAGATATAAGGAAGAAATTTTTTATGATGAGAGTACTGAAACACTGGCGCAGATGGCCCAAAGACGTTGTAGATGCCTTATCCCTGGTAACATTCAAGGCCAGGCTGGATGGGGCTTTGTGCAACCTGATGTGGTTGAAGTTGTCTCTGCTCATTGCAGGGAGATCGGACTGGTTGACCTTTCAAGGGCCCTTCCAGAATTCTATGAATATGAAAGCATATATATGGTCCAGTATTTTGAAGAGGGAATGGTTAGTATTAGCGGGTCTAGAATCATAGACAACCACTGAAGGACATGGAAAGGAAAGGTGGTGCCACACACAGAGCAGCCACCCAACAGGACAGGGCATATGTCCTCAGCTCTGTACAGAAATACTATTTATTAGGAAAATATAAATCAGGTAAAATCTTGACTTCCAATGTCAATGTAAATGGAAACACAATGCAATGCACATGGGAATGCACAATACCACAAAGGGGGCAGAGGCATCTGAAAAAATATTTTGGTTTTGTAATAGAAAACTACTACTGAGATCTATTGGTATGTGGGGGGACAGAAACAAGTACTGTAACTGTCAAGCATCCAAAGTTCTGCGGGAGTGTGTAAACTGTGTCTAAACACTTAGGGATTATTTCAGTTAATTCTGCAGCCCATAAATGTTTATTTTTAGCAGCTGCAGGGAAGCTGGTGCAGTTTTAAAGACTACAATAAAGCAAGATGTTGAACAAGCAAGTAAAGTAATCATTCTAAATCTACTATATTTTAATGACAGATTTGAGTAAGATCACAGACTAATATGATCCACTGTCAATGAAGAAACTGAATAACAGAGGCATGTTCATGCTGAGGCATATGGCTGTTAATGCAATAATCCAGCCACAACCAACTTCTTAGAATGAGAATTTTTAGTTACTAAAATTAAAATAACTGGTTCCAGTTATGCTTTGAAGTTATGCTTTGAAGGTTACAAAAAAACCTGCATATAGAAATAGTCTATTAAAATGGCAGGTTTCAGTGGGTTCCTTCAGAAATCTATCATCACCTTTACTTAGAGATCTGGAAGGCTGTTACATACTGTTGCTGTTAAAATGAGAACAGTATAAATTTTTAACAGTGCCAAAAACTAATTCAGTGGATGTAGATCACGGATGAGACAGGACAATAGACAGAAATGAAGGTGCACAGAAGGATGACTTTGAGGGTCACAGAAGATAAACCGTTGAATGTATTCATGCAGCCATCACACAGATAAGCTGACTGATGAGATCTTTAGATAAGCAAGCAGGACTGCCCAACAGGAAAGAGTTGACTTTGTGTGTGTGAGAGACAACTCAGTCTGCTGGGAAACGAACTGTTGTATCTATTCTGAACTGATTCAGGCTGCTCTCTGGACCTCAGATGATCTGGCATGGTGCAACATCCATCCGCGCAGCTACGCATCCCCCAAACAGGGTTTCTGAACACCAGATTGTTGCTGAGCATTACCCAGGAGAGTACAAGTTGAAACAGTTGTGCTAGGGAGTATGCTAAAAAGCACAATAGAAAATCAAAGCACAGGGCTTGAGCCTGTGCACTGGCACTGTTTTGCCTACTGTAGGAAGTGTTAATTTACACTGTGTAGCCAGTGTAAACAGGAGAGAAAGCAGTCAGCATCCACTTTTTGCTCTTCTTATCTGATGGTCTGACTAGGTATGGCAAATTTTGCACGGCAGTATGGATAATGTATGGCATCCTGGCCAGCAGGAAAGGGACTAAGATGCAACAGGAACTGAGAATCATCTATATTCCTGCTCTAGGGCTGCTTTACAGTCATACAGACCACATTTTCCCTAGGCATGGAGTTCTAAGTCTAAGGCAAGCACAAACCAAGTGTTTCTCACATTCTGATTGAGATGATGTAAACATCACACCATCAACAAAGGTGAAAAAGCTTCCTGCACTACTGAGGCTGAAGTGCATGTGTACTGCTGTGCCTTCACTTTGGACACAACTGTAGAATAAGAAATCATACTTGCAAACAGTGAAATACAGCACTAGTGGTAAGAAAGAATGAAAAAATCCCAAATCAACTCTTTTCTGTACTCTATAAGAATTTTTATGCTAGAAGATGTCAGCTGTAATGAGTGCTGACAAGCACAGGAAGCTGGGATGATTCTTTTTCCAACAGCCATCAAAGAGTTAACGGTTCTGCAGGCAAATTATTGTCTTAACATCCTCCTTTCACAGGCTTGTGACAAACAGGAAATATTTTTCAGACTAATGTCCTTGAGATTTGTGTTCTTGTAAAAGAAATAGATTTCTCAGACTGTGCAAATACCTATCAGGTGCCCTATGTATGAAGTGAAATGAGAAAGAAGACAGAAACTACAGCTTACTTCTTACTCCTTTCTTTATTTTATTTTTGACAAAAAATGTATATTTAGTAACCACTGAAGGTCAGAAGTCCTGCCAGACAAGTTCATAAACAAGCCCTCAGTTGCAGAAGGATATCTTAAAGAGTAAAAAGTTTGGAGAGAGGCAATCTCTTGTCAAAAAGAAGGAAGTCCTGAAGATGGTTATACTTCTCCTCTCTGTCAGGTCCACTGTGCCTAGGCAGCGTGGCTCTCAAACTGCCAGCTCACCCTCAGGGGAGACATTGATCCTTGGACCTGGCACATTCACAGCTGTGCAAATGCTGAATGACACTGTTTTGATTTAGCAGGACTTTATTAATTGCTTTCCATAAATGTCAGTGACTGTTCAGATTTGTACTGACCCACTCTTCAGGACCTTTAGGAAATCTCAGTCTTGTCATCAGCTATCACTAGCCTAGAAGTTCTGTCATCACCTTTCCTTTTTTTGTCTGTATTAAATCTATATCAAGACAATTGGATTGAGTGTCTGTCTTTTTCTTAGCATCTTTCTTAATGTAAGGAGGCCACATGTGGGTGAGTCTGCATTCACAAAACATTATTTCTGACAAATGGTGCTGAAAAAAACACAGGCCTCTAATAGCTGTGCATTAAAGCGCTCTGCTGACCCCATGAAGTCACGAGAGCTCTCTCAGCAAGAGCCCTGCCTTTGTGAAATTACAGGATATTTCGTATACTGTGGGCTTTTCTCAGTGTATGTGTGTATGTGTGTGTGTGTATTAGCTTCTTTGCAGGTTTGGGTTGGGATTTTTTTTTAAGTGTAAGGACAGAGTTAGAAATCCACGTGTTTTCCTGCACCAGGTAGTACAAGAGAGTAGCTACTATCTGAAATTGGGGTTGATGTCACAGATGTAACATGTGACTCATTCTAGTAATCTGTTTAATTTATTCTGTTTTTAAATAAGCTTTTAAGTTGCTCAGGAGTCCGACAACTATTAGTTCAGATCCTGATGAAGCAATGCTCGTGTCACCAGACTGCCATGAGGAAATGGATGATCCAGGGACAAATGAATATGGCACTTCTCTGAGCTCTGGCCTATGGCAGGTCCTGATCAGCTATTAGAGGGTAGGACATGACTTTATTGCATAGGTTCCTAGAGAGAAAGGCTGACACCATAAGACTCCTTCCCTTCCAAAAATCTAGCCACTGTTTTGTGCCACCTTCTCCTTGTAGCTGCAGCATTGTTTCTAAGGGAGACTACTTGGTGCAGGCTTTCCTATGCCAAAACTCAGGTCCAGCTGCTATGGCAACGTTGAAAAGCCTTCAGAATGTTTTTTATTTCTCAGCTAGCTTAAGATTGGAGAAGAATAAAATGTCTATGTACACCATGAACCCCTCTGGCAGGTGTGTGGAAGGACTTGGACTTTTGACAAGAGCCATAAGACATGTGTGCACTTATGTACATCCTCTTCATTCCTCCATTTATTGGTGGTCGGGCACAGCTCATCCTGCAACTCTCTACAGAAACTTTAGCTATGGATGTTTCTGACAAAAGAAAAGCAATATGTTAGTTTGCCTTTGGGGCACCTTTGGATCTCATACCCCTGATATCCTTTAAATTTCACCGAGGTGGTGACCAGGTGGCAGGGAGGCATCACAGTGCAACGTTGCTGCCTGCTGGTGCTTTAGGAGGCACCATTCACATTCTCTGTTGCTGATGTTTCAGGCCCTCTCTGTAGATGGGGCTGGCTGAAAGGGAGTTACAGTGAAGATCTTCCCATAAAAAATGCATGAAAGAGAAATATGGGCTTTGAGGAAATGTAATAATTTAAATTAACATTTTGTCAGCAAGGCAGCTGGTGTCCAGGATGGAATATACGTCTAAAACAGTAGCAAGTATGTGCACCCAAGCCTGTGCATACCCAGGAGAGCAAGGGGTATCTCATGTTGTACCAGCAGCTAATGATATATACTTACTGTTCTGGAGAGTTGATGTCTTCTATGGGATCTTTGCTTGTTCTGCAAGGGTCTGATGAACCCCACTGTGCTGGTGGATTTTGATCAAGATGATTTTTCAAAATGGCTTTCTCACCATCTGGATGGACAAGACATTCAGTTTTATTTTACTGTGACCAAGTGACCATTGTAAAATTGTTCCATTTTAAAATTTCCCAGATATCCATAATGACAAAAAGTAAAATTATTCTACCTATATTCCAATTTGTTCTCAGGTTTTCCTGTGAGAATTTGGTACTCTTATGTGTTGGATGATGTATTCCTCCATAAAAACTATCTTGAAGAAACAGAAAAGTGACAAAAACTCTTTTGTCCTTCCTTTGGTTCCCTCCGCCTTTAAAAAAAACCCACAAACCAAACCTTGTTGCCCACCTCTTTGTAGCTGTATAATGCTCTCTTATCTACACTGAGGCTAAGGGGAAAATTAATGTAACTGTACTGTTCTTACACTCAGAAATTGTAACCTTTTCATAAGAAACACCCTTCTTTGTTAAATCTTTTCCTAGAAAAACTATAATATCATTGATGTATAAAACCTTGGTACTCTCATAATCACATAGGCAATTAGGTGCTGTCATTTGACTATCTGCTACTGCTATCATTTAGCATGGAAATATGATTCATATCAGTTGCACTGGTCCATAGGCTGTCTGCAGAAGGACAGCTAATGATGTCATTAAGCTTTCTCCTGCCATTCTCTTTTCTGTGGAGTGATAATGAAGAAGATCATAATTTTCCCCATCTCTCACTTCACTTGATTCCCCTCGGTGTCCTGTGAGTCCCTGTGAGTGCTGAAGCCCATGGCATCATTCCCCTTGAGAAACACGGGCAAACACAACCATTTTAAGAAGGCCATCTTTGCCAGGGATCCTTTCTGTTCCTGCCCACTTTTCCAAAGTATCCTGCTGCGTTAAGCCAAATAAAATCACATGGAAAGCATCTGAATAATGAGGACAGTTCACAGCTTTCATAAATAATTACAGAGCAGCTCCAAATCCATCACCAGCAGTTGTTTGCCACACAAACAGAGAAACAATGATTGCTGCAGGCATTGAGGCAGCAAAGAAAAGAAGTCTAAGGTAAATTCTTGAACAGGATACTGGAGGATTTGAACATAAAAATGGGCATGAGAGGGAAAAACAGAAAAAGAGTAAAGGGAAAGGAAAATAGCATGAAAAAGCCAGTGTATTTTGAAGGCTTAAGTTGCATTTCTGTTCTACTTGTGCTCAGAAGCCCCATTTGAGTCTCCCAGCATGGAAGGAATATATGTGTTATAGACAGGCACTGGTGGGACAAAACAAACAGCAGAAACACAAAGTGAGGAAAGAAGTTGAAAGCATAAACAAATGTTTTGAAGGTAAACTCCAACACGTATAATTGCCCTCCCAGCAAGGTCATCCCTGACATTATTTGACAGCATTCCCTTTCTGCTGTGAAAAACATAACGTGGAAAGAGGAGTGTAGGTGAGGATGCAACAATGTGTAGACATGAGGATCACTACAGCTCAGAAGAAAAGTTTTTGCACTTATGTTGCATTGAAGAGAAGGGTCTTGGTGAGAAAGGTGACCAGAACACATGAAGCTGCTTTGGGTGGGGCAAGAAAATATCAGTAAAAGAGAGCTAAGAAATTCAGGTGTGGCAAGACTGTTTAAAAGAAAGAGATGGTAAGATTCAGTGATGGTTTAAATGTGAAGGGAAGACAGCATAGAGTCAAATCTGACAGTGGTTAAGCAATGAAGTCTATTGTCTCGGGGCAGCCTGAAGTTTGCTGGTGTGGCATTTGCTGTTACAAGAATTCAGTTTTTATTTTCTATATAGCACATTTCTTTGTATATTGAGTTTGACATTTTTTGCATAAAAGGCTTGTGATGTCTATAAACAGTCACGTAGAAAAGAACATTTTTTTACTTCTATGATTAAAAACAATGTTCAGTTTAGTTCAGATCAGTCCTGAGCTGATCTAAGCTGACAATGAAAACTGCTGACTTTTTGATATAGACCAAAGTAAAAATTTGAGTAACCCTTGTAATTAGGGATGGAAAAGCCCTATGATTTAATTATTTTAGGGTTCCAACTCATTTGGCCCAGATAAGCAATTTAACATTTTACAAAGCCACTGAAGATATAATTCTTCATCAAATGATTTGAATACGCAACTGTTCACGTTTGAGAGTATGTGATTTAATATATTAATCTGTGTTGTATGCCACTAAAGGAGTTTCATGTACTTTCAGACGCGCTGTGTGAGTTTAATATATTAATCTGTGTTGTATCCCACTAAAGAAGTTTCGTGTACTTTCAGATGCGCTGTGAGAGAGAGAGAGAGAAGGAGGTGGTCCCTGTCAAAAAGGTGGGGGATTTAGCTTAGAGTAGAGCAGAAATCATATATTCTCTGCCTACTCACCTCTCAACACCAACCGTCCGTTTATCACCGTGTGTTATTCTTAATAGACCCTTTTCTACCACCCTTGCAGATGACTCTCCCTTAATACACTGAATAAATTTCTGTATACAAGGCTACCAAATGCAAGTTTTAATGTATATGCATAAAATACACACAAAATTCACATAAAACTGTCACTTTCTTTTTTTTTCCTTTTTCCTTTTTTTCTTTGCTTCTTTCAAAATACAAATAATAAAAAAAAGGGGAGATAATTCTTATTTGTTAAGCTTTTTGGGAGAGGAATTGTTAGATTTTTATTTTGCAGCTACGGAAACTAGAATATCTTCATTTGTCATTTACTTTTCATTTAAATAATGAAGAGCAAGATTCTCACTTAGTCATATGCTTCTAGGAGCTGGAGCTTAAAGGAAAAACACTTATCATATACACTTAAAAAACTTACAGATGGAGAAAACTAGTTTTATATATATGAACAACTGAAAGAAAAGAAATTAAGGGTAGTCGTAAGCATTTGAGTTCCCAGTTTCCCCTGGAAAGTGTAGCACTGCTTTTAGTACTTTCCCAGCTTCTCCTCCTCTGTCCATTAATTATGCCGCTTGGAAAATGCTTTCCATTCTCAGGGTACTATCTTCCAATGCAGATACTATTGAGAAAGTTGCACTGGGATGATATAACTACCTTCTAAATTGAATTTACATTACCCAGAAGCACCTTCTAAACAATTTTCACCTTTGTAGACCTCAAACTGGAACTCAGAAGTCTGGATAAGTGATGCCTGAGCACTTTCCATTCAGAAAACTGTTGGGGAAAAAAGACAAATAGATCTCAAGGGTCTCGAACAGCACTCACTGATGGGTTCATTAGAAAACAAAGCTTGCTGTCAGTTGTCGGTGAGAGCCAGAAGGCTTTAGCTCAGGACTTTTCCCTGCCTGTAGCAAAGCTTCCAATTACAAAGCTCTGAGCTGCAAGAGCACACCCGATGCAGGTTGCCCAGGGGCTCAGCGAGGAGGTCACTGCTCCCAGCTGCTGCCTCTCCCTCTGCCAGGGGTGACGGTCGCTTCAGACATATAATCACTCCGCAGCCTGGTGCTGCCAAAATTACCTGGGCAGGCTTAAATGCGCCATGCATTTTAATGACCCCTGTTCAGCTGCAGGCAGGAAGCACCAGGTGACTGATGCTACTTCAATTTCTTCCAAGAGTTTAGAAACCATGTTTCCTTAAGTAGAAGCTTGTTTTGTTGATGTTTGTACACTGCAGCTTTATTGAACATCTTCATCATTACATTTTAGCAGCAATATTCCTCTGATGGCTTACGACTGGGTGGCAGAACTGCTCTTCATCCAACATCAATTTTACTGTTGTTTTCTCTTTGCTGTAAATCGTATTTTATGCCCCATAAAGAAGCAAGTGTGATTTAATAATGACTTAGAAGAGCTGGCAGAGATAACTTTGCTGATGTATTAAAGAGGTCTAGAAATTTTAAAGCTTAGAGGTAGATTTTTAAAATCTGCTCTAATATTTCCAAGTTCTGTTGCTTGGACTGTGAAACATGACCTGCCAGTCTCTGCTTTTCAGGTGAGTTGGATATAAAGAAAGTAAAATGAAAGGAAAAATTAAAATGATCACATTGTCTGCTGGGTAATCAGAAAAAGTTCTCCTGAAGTAAGTGCTCCACATAGGCAGTCTAAATTATGACTTCTGATAGTTATGTTATGAGAGGAAGAAAGGAAAAATCAGCAAAGTTCTGCTCTGATTTATACTACTTTAAGTGAACTCCCTTTACTACAGATTAATTTCTGTGAAAGAAAGGACAGGCACTGAACTTCTGACAGTTTGATCTCCCTGTTGAAATAGAAACAAGCTCCTATCTCAGGGTTAAATCCATTTGCTAGGCTTCATAGAAACTAGTATACATATCTCTATATACCTCTATATACAAGGGATATAAGGAAATCTATCCTTTCTTTAAAACAGTATTCTTTTACAAGAGTTATTTCTGAAAACCTTTACCTTTGAATCAGTATTTCAATCTCAAGCTTAATACTTGAATCATACAAACTTCATAAAAGTGATATTTCCCCCATCTATCACAGATGAACTCTGTTTTGCTTCACATTTGAGAGCAATATGCCTTTGAAATCTGTTTTTCTTTGAGCTGCTTTTACACGGGGAAAAACTAACACTAGGGAACATCATAGTGGGGTGACAGGTGACAGTATGTAGGCATATCTGACATGTAAATGAATGCTCCCAGTTCATTTACAGCAATGAGTAAAGGCTGCTTTCTGGCTTAAAACAGGCTTTCTGAGCAAGGAAGGGTGCCTGCAGAGAGATCTTGCGAAAAGGGTTTGTTCATAAGTGGGGCCTATGGCAAGGCTGTCTCTTGCTTCTTCTGTACTTCCCATAGGATGGCTGTCATTCATTAATTTCCCTAATATGCTACTCTGAAATGTACTGGCCAAGGTAGTGATAGATGGATACTCTACTGTAGGATTTCTTCTGAGCTTCACTTTATATGAAACTCTTGCAATCTATGAATCTATTAATTATTTCATGTGGAAATGATTTCACATACTAAAATGTCAAATAGAAGTCAAGTAGAGTAAGATAGTAAGATTCCAAGTGCAGCAAAATTATCCAGCCCCCTTCCCCCCCCCCCCCAACTACATAGTATCTTCCCTCTGTGTATGTTTTTTTCAATAGTTTTATCTCTACAGGAACTTGCACAGCAGAAATAACTTCTACTTTCATGAAGTCTCTCCTGTTTCTGGCATATTGATTGGGTGCAAGGAGCCCTTTTGGGAAGCTCTGGTTGTTGCTGGGCAGCTGCTTCAGGCTCCCTAGCCTGAACACCCATTTGATTTCCCACAGTTTTGTCCGTGTCAGGGTATTTCTTCCCTGGAACTGTGTGACACAACCTTCCTCTTTACGCAGAATCACAGTTACAAGCATTCGTCCTCCTTTTTTTCCAAATGTCAGCCTGATAAACACAGCTGTGCCTTCAAGCCTGACTCTTCTTGCTGAATGGCACTGCCAGTTACAGGGACAGCCTGATCCAAGCATTGGTCTACCTCATAGCCCATCCCTGCCTCAAACCCAGGCTCTAATGTGACTGCTGCTCCAGGAAGGCCACCAGATCTAAAAAATGCTGGGGACAGAAGTTAATGTTGCGTTGTGTACACAGGTGAGGTCACTAGCAGACATAGTGGCTCAGTCATCCAAGGAAAGTACTGAATGAAGTTAAGGGAATACCCTTTTCAATTCAACAGGGAAAGCCGTCTGAAGTCCCAGAGCCACAGTTTGTGGAGCATGTTGAGAACTGCTTGACCACACAAAGCTATCTAGCAGCACAGCTAAAAGCCTGCATTAAAAAAAAGCAATCAAACCATAAACCACAAATCACATTTTCCTAATTGCTTTTCTTACATAGCCAATTGCTGTAGATGTCTCAGGGACATTATGCATTTGTGAACAAGAGATGAGTGTTTCAGATAATATCTCTCTTTAAATGAGATGTACTGAAATGTGCTGTAAAGGAGCAGTCCCCGTGCCAGGAAAGAGCTCCTGGGCTGCACTGGGAGCTGTTGCTGTTAATAGCTAACCAGAAATCCCAATGTTATGAAACATTGCCTGAGGTCAGGTAGGTATAGGAGTGCACAGCTGTATCTACCTATTTTGGCTAAAACATTTTAAAACTTGTATCCTAAATCCATATTTGATATAAATGAGGGTGGTGGGGAAGGAAGAGTCAAATAAACTCCTTTGGCACTTGGCTATAGGAGTTAGGAATTTTAACTCGGGACAGTTTTTACAGATCAGAAGCCTACTGAACTGTACTGACATGAAAGCTTGATTAGGGCTTGTTAGAGATGCATTGCCTAAGTCCCATGTTGTGATCTGTAGTGTGAAGAGCTGTGCCCTGAGTTTGTGTAAGCAATAACAATGGGTTACACTACATGGCATTCTCTACATGAACTTCTCCAGAACAGCAAGGTATTTCATAAAGACAATTGACGTGAGACTGAGTTACAAAGTGAATGTGGTAAATGATCTGCTACGATTTTTAGCTCCGAGCCAGCCCCTATTATGAGTGTTTCTCTTCACTGTCCTATTCCTGCTCTCTCAGCTCACGTTTTTCATAAGATCAAGGTAGGCACAAACCTCATCATCACCTTAAAAACAATATTGGACTGGCTTCCCCAGTTGCACGGTGCAGATGAGAGACATGGTTGCTTCTAGGTCATGCTAATAGTTTATTTACAATTCTGAAGCTTCACTCAAATACCATCAGGCATGCATAATTTCAAGACTCTGTACTTTCCTTTACAGAAACTTACATGAAATACATAGCTACAGAAAGCATAGTTATGTCATTCAGAGTTAGCTTATCTGTAGCCGTAAGGGTCAGAATTTTTTTAAGTACCATTTAAGTGATGTCTGTTTGAATCTGCACAGGAGCAGCAGTGACTCAGCAGCATGAATTCTCCAAAGCCTTGTTATTTTGATTGGAATGGCAAATTTAAATTAAGCACATAGGTTGACTATTGGGAATGGATGCAGTGAGAGAGAGAGAGAGGACATTCAGACATGTAGCTAAGGGACAGGGAAATGTGGAAAGAGGGAAAACAAGAGGCAAAAGAAATAGAGGGACAGAAAAAGGCTAGCAAGGGTTGTTGGTCATGGTGGCTCAGAGCCTGGAAATATGAATATTTGATGTCACTTGATTCAGGATCAGGATACACCATAATATGCACGCTGCTTGGAGCATTTGCCACCAGGTATGGGACTAAGCTTCGAACACCTGCTTCAAATTGGGATCCAGGTCTTCCTCATTCCCAGGTAAATGGATACTCTAATCTTTCAATACATAGATGGCCAAGGGAAAACATCTTTCTCCCCCTTCCCACATTTTGGGTGAAGATTTATGCAGTAGGTCCACTGAGAAAATTGTCTGGCAACTTCAGTATGCAGAAGAATATCTACCCTGCAAATCCCAGTAATACATAGTTTCAAGCTACTCTGGACATTAAGGCTCTGTACCTGCAGGTGATTTTAAATATGTACCCCACAGCAGAAATGTCGAAGTCAGGGAACTGTACTGTGGGAAAAACAAAAACACAGAAAATTTTGGATGGTGCTGTTTAAAGCAGCAGTTAGGCAGCAATGTCTTTTGTAGATATAGCCACAAGTAAGTGCAGGAAGGTTATATTTTATCCTTGATTTCTTTGCCAGCATCTTATTGCTAATGGAGTGTATCCTGCTGTGGGAAGCATCCCATCCTAAATTTATACCCAGTGTATCTCTTGAGAATAATTTTTTGTTTCTCATACCCAAATTCAGATGGGCATTTGGCACAATGCAATGTATCTTTTCTGCTTGAAATATTATTCATGATTTATCATTTTTCCTGGAGCATCTGACATGAGAAGAACATTCTATGTGTTCCTTTCAAACACTTGGTAAAACTGCCTCATCCCACTCACTGATGTTAGTTCTTGCTCCTGATCTCAGCCCAATAATCACACGCCTCCAGCAGCTATTTACGTTTTCCTTTTCCTCCTTTTCCCCCTTCTGTTTTTTACTTTTAAAAAGGGACACTGGAAACTCTTCCTTTTTTTTTTCTTTTTTTGCCACAAGTTACACAACCCAGCGTATATCCAGGCTAAAACAAAAGGCGCAAGAAAAAGTAACCTCATCCAGCCAAAATTTCAATATACTTCAAAAACATATGTGAACTGTTTGCTGTTGTTCTAAAATTATTTTGCAACAACTATATTTACAGGAGTAGCTTCTGTTCCACTTAACCAAGCTTATGGTTTCACATCGATAGGAAGCCTGCAGTGTAACAAACATGCAAATCTACAACTTCCCAACACAGGGCAACTAGTTTCTCACATACTATAGTAATATTCAGCTGTACAAAGTTATTTGCCAGAAGCCACAAAGTTGATCCATTCTAGAGTTAGAAATGGAAGGTGGGTGTCCTGGCTTCCACTTTTATTGCACTATGCACCAGATCTTATTGCTTCCCAGAAGCGAAATGGCTTTAATGGAAGCAATTCTCTTGCATGTATTTCTTCAGGGAGTGATGCAAGAGACAACTTAGGAATATTACAGTTGTCATGAAATCCTTTTTTATCAGTTCCAAGGGAAGAAATTTCATACATGAGTGCCTTCAATTCTGCATTTAGAGTCCAAATCAGCACTGAAATATTTACATTCTTTTCTTTTATGTGCTTGATAGCAGTGTCCAAAAGCAGGATTTGAGCATCCTAGTGAAGCAAGCACATATTAAACTAGGCTTCCTACTGCTGAAGGCTTAACTCTTGCAAGATCTGAAACATTCTGTGACTTTCCTCCCTCCATGCAGCACAGAAAACTTGACTTCTGAACACAGGTACTCTTTTAGAAGTTTCCCACTTTACCATGTGTATTACAATAGCTGACATACATACATACCTACCTACAGAAATAACTACTCAGTGGGTACCCTATTGTTTATTATGTGAATCTGCATACTCTCTATAATGCAACCAAAATATTTAAAGCTCTGTCTTACCAAAGTCTGAGTGCTCTGGGACCAATCCAATGAGATTGCTATTCAAAGTTTTGATGGGTTAAGCTACTAATGGATTTTACTAACTCTCACCTTTGCTGTCTGTGAAGTTCCGTATACTAAGAATATCATTAAGATCCTGATAGTGGTTCTGCTTAATGTATGTTGTTTTCTCAGGAGTGTCCTGAAGTTGCATTGTGACCTCTTCCAAGTCTTTGTCCAGCTGAAAAACAAAGAGAGTATAAATCCCTAAAAATTCAGAAGTAATTTCTTCAGGTATCTGCACTAACTGCATAGCTTTCCATAATTAGACTAGAGGGCAGGTGGTAATGCAATTACTACACTGTGCCAAATACAGCTGTCTTCTTATAGCACTACTACACTACCTCTAAAAATCATGCTACAAGTAACAAATTGTGTTCAACTGTTACACACAGCCGTTTGAGAGGAATAAGCTTTAGTAGTTAGCCGTTTAAGCAATTCAGAGGTACTGGTGAATGAGAAAGATATGAGATATGGGCATCAGAAAGCCCAGTCTACAAACCCCTCAACTCTTTATTTTTTATGTGTAAGATTGTGGCATACATAGCTATAACCACTTCATCCATCAAATTATCAAGCATACAGGAGAATATAAGTCACCTGTGACAAGGAAACTCTGATTTGGATCCACTGGTTCTGGGCATTTAGTCTATCCAAGCAAGGTCCAAATGAGATCAGCAGAGCCCTGTGTGCACTAATGTGGCTCAATTGCTCTGATCAGCCTTACCTGTGCTCACCATCATGAGCCTTGCAAGGCACAGGCTGAGATCTTGTGAGCTAGGAGGCTTAGTAGAAAAAACTATGGTAGGGTAAAGGAACAGAAATAGCCAGTAGGCAGATTATTCATTAAAAATTTCAAGGCTCTCACATGAAAGGGAGCTGGCAAAGCTGAACTAATTTTTCTTTAACAAGGCAGAGATAACTTTTCTTTTGGAGTCTTTGGTAGCCTGAGTAAAGTCCTTCTAGTTACCTACGCAGTTGTTGTTACTTAAGATCTGGACAAAGAAGTAACTGTTGCAACAAAATACCTTTTCTTCAAGGTATAAGAGTACTTTACAGATTGGGCAAGAACAGGTTGGTTTCTGCACAATATAGATCTGTTATGGTTATCTTATCTCACAAATTGGACAGTCTTCAAGACTGATTTGTCATCATTTCAGGTCTCCTGAGAAAGGATGTATATAATTATAAATGTACATCCTGTAGCTCTAATGGAATTCATGTACTCCACGTACTCAGCCTTTCCCTCAGTAGGTGGAGCTCCTCACTGAAGGAGCTTCATGGCCTTTGTGCAAAAAGGATCAGCTTACATGATCATAAAGGTCTTTTCTATCTTAAGAAAAGAGGTAATTCTGTTTCATAGAAGATGTAAAAACCCATCTAGCAAGTTTTTGAGCAAACTCTCAGAGAGGTTGAGAAATAACAGCAACAGCAGTCTCTGAACTCAACCGTAAACAGGAACAAAGACTTAAGTGCCCCTGGGACTGCGGGTCTCTGTTACGCTTGCACATAAAGGTTACACTCCTAGAACTACTGCTTCTGTGGTGCTCAGCATGCCCATGTGAAACAGCAGGGTAATTGGCCTGTTACAAATAAATAGGGGACGTTTCTTCTTATTTTGCTGAGGTACATTTTCATTTTGTCACACCTGCTAAGTATTCACTGTACTAATTAGCTATTCATATAAATCATCCCTTTCCTATTATTTTAGTGTTTTTCTATGGGAAAAGCTATTTTTTTTTTCTCTCTAAAAAGTAGTCAGCACTTAAGCAGATTTCAGAATTGCTACCAAAAAAATAATAAAAGATAAAGTTCCTGGGCAGTATATGCAATAAACAATACCTCTGTAATTTTCATTCTCAAGCGGTGGTTCTCTGACTGCAATCCTTCTAGTCGAGATGTGCTGGCCTGATTGACGCTGGTGACTGATGTGGATGTTTTTGAATCTTCTTTCTTTTGATTTTGAGTGAACTGAAATCTTCTGTTCTGTGTGGCTGCATCTGGATTTGTTCGCAGTGTGATGAGCTGAAAGGTTGAAAAGCCTTAAGAAATCCTGTTTTATTTTTGCAGCTATTTATTTTGTATCTCAAAATACTGAGAGGCAAGCCAAGAGTTCCTTTTTGACTTTCAAGTACAAAACTCTGGAAAGTGAGCTCTGCTTGTCATAAGCAGTACTTGAGGCAATTTCTGAATAACTCTATAGAAGAGGTTGAATGAAAATGATTATGAGAATGGAAGCATTAAAAAAATTTAGAAAAAAATAATTCAAAATATATTTATCTGGATTTTAATTACACTGAAATAAATATATTGTAACATTCTATCAAATGTATTTTTCTCCTTCATTGATATCTTTTTACTTTCAGAGGATATATTCCTTCCCCAAGAAAAAAAAAACAATCCACCAAGCCCTTCTCTTCTCAAGCACAGTTTCATCTGAAATTTCTCCTTTCCTACTGTTACAAGTTACACTCAGGCAGAGAGAGGCATGAAGCAGGAGCATTAACAGTGAGAACTCATGGGAGATTGCACTCTGGAGATAACAGAAACTTAATTAGTTTTTAGCAACCAAAAATAAACCAAATCTGTTCAAACAAATTAAATAAGCCATTTAAAAAAAGGTTAACCTTAAACATATTTAATTTAAGCAAATATAAGTAAAATTTAACACTCCGTGACAATGTGAAAATATCACCTCGACATGAGGAGAGAAAGCTACTGCTGTTTGGCAAGGGGGAGAGAGATTCTCAGATTACTCTAGAGAATACAAAATTTATGTTACTTGCCAAGCAGCATACATATACATTTGTATACAGACAAAGCTGAAGGAGCTCCCTGCCCTGAGAGCATAGGCATGGCATAATAAATCCAAAGTTGTCTGAAAAGAGGGAAGGGGCAATAATTTTTTAAGCATAGCCTAGACAGATTTTGTGGTATAGCTGCATTTTGGATTTGGTTCCTCTTATTTTTAAGAGCATTTTTAAAATTCCGCAGCTCTGGTGGCATGAAGTAAGGCCCTAACTTCTGATTGAGAGAGATCCGACTGGGCGGACACTGGAGCATCTGGTCCCTGCATGTATCTACAGATCGAGTCTGCAGATTGGGATGATGCTTGCAGACAATAAATTTCCTTTTTACGGTGGTAAAATAGATGGAGAAGGCTAAGGTTCTCTGTGTCTCCTTCACCATAATCTTTACTGGTAAAACTTGCCTTCAGAAATCCCAGAACCCTAAAGCAATTGAACACAAGTTCAGGCAACCTGACAAGTTGCGTCCCTGAGGACTAAGAGGATGGTCAATGTCATTGTGAGGCCACTCTCAGTTACTTTTGGAAGATGATGTCAACTGGGAGAAGTTCTTGAGGACTGGAAGGAAGGAAATGTCACAGCTGTGTTCAGGAGAGTGAGAGGAGGATTTGAGGAAATGCCTTCTTCCCACCTTCACCTCAGTCCATCGAGGATGCTGCAGCAAATCCTCTTGGGAACCATTTCCAAACATACAAAGAGTAAGAAGGTGATTAGAAGCAGTCATTGTTGATTTATGAAGGAGAAATCCTGCCTGACCAGCCTGATTTATAGCATTCTTCAGTGAGATATCTGGGCTGATAGATAAGGGGAGAGAATTACTTTTCTTGACTTAAGCAAAGATTTCAACACTGTGTCCCATAACATCCTCATAGTCAAACTGATAAAATAGTGACTGGGTAAGTGGCCACTGAAGTGGATTCAAAACAGGCTAAACTGACAGGCTCGGAGGATTGTGATAACCAGTCACCAGTGCTGTACCTCAGGACCACAGTAGGACCCACACTTTGTTAGTGACTCATCAGCGAGTTTGCAGATGATCCTTAAAGAGGAGGAGGTAGCGGCATTGATACACCAGATGATTGCACTGCAGTTCAATGGGATGTCAAGAGACTGGAGATCTGGGCCAATAAGCTAGGCCCAGATCTGGCCCCTGAAGCTAGGCAAAGGGGAATACTAAGTTCCACCCTTGAGGAGAAGTAAATTCCAAGCACCCACCCAAACAACATGAGGGGTGTTTGGCTGGAAAGCAGCTTTTCAGTAAAAGCTCTGGAAATTGTGGTGGACAGTAAGTATAACATGAGCCAACAGTATCCTGGGCCAATGGAAATGATCCTTCCTTTCTGCTCAGCCTGAGTGAGAGCACAGCTGGAGTGTTGTGTCCAGGTTTGGGCTCCCCAGAGCAAGAGAGGCATAGGTATACTGAAGAAAGCCCAGAGAAGGGCTACAAAGATGCTGAGATTGGAGCCTTATGATACAAGTGGAGGCTGATGATTACTTAGCCTTGAGATGGAAGAGATTGGTGGGGGAATGACACTGTGTGTAACTATACTACGGAAGAGAGTAAGGAGGATAGAACCAGACTCTTCTCAGTGGTGTGCAATGAAAGGAAGGGAGGCAGAAGCTGAAAAAACAGAAATTTCACCTAAACATCAGAAAAAAACCTTTTCCTAATGTGAACATGGTCAAATGCTGGTATAGATGCTCAGAGGGGTTGGAAAGTGTTCATCTCTGGAGATAACCAAGACCCAATTCCTCAACTGCAATTACCCTGGGTATCCTACTGTAGCTGAGCCTTCCTTGAACCCCTGCATCTTCACTTCCACCTTCTTTATTTCTAATTAGGCTGGTTGTAATGACTGGTGTGCCTAAATCCCACACCAAAAACTACATGAAAATGAAGTTAAAGGTGAAGAATGGTAATAACAAGGCTTATTAACTTAGCAGGTAGAAGCATTACAATATAAAAATTCTGCAATTTGTTGTGGTCTAAGTTCAAACTGAATATAAGATTGAATCCTCTTCACCTGGAAGCTTATAGCTGAAAACTGGATGATTTGAAACAAGGACATATGATGCAATAAAGTTATTCACATGGTGAGGATTGTCCATGGGCAATGTTGTTGGCTTACACTGCACAAAGAATGAGGTTAAATGAGCATTTTTCTTTTTCCTTTTTTTTTTTTTTTTTTTTTTGTTCTTCAGGCCATAAAATCAGTGAAACTTATATCTTGCTGTCTTACATCTGTGCAGTTTCAATTTCAACCAAGGGTCAATTGTGAATAGACAAAAATTGCTACCAACACTGAAAATTAATGTTTTAATCCCGAGAACTGATTTTGCCTTGCTGCTTTACAGGAAACTGGATCAGAATTAATGTGGTAATGCCATTGCAGCTAACAATGGTATGTACTCAGTGGGTGACTACAAGTGAACACAATGTTCTCTCTCAAAAAAGATAGAGTAGAAAAAATAAAAGGACATGGAAGTTTGATAAACATGGATAAACGTGGGACAATTACTTCATTAATATTAGGCTTTCTTCTTTTAAAGAAGTGAAGATTATGCTGAAAAATACTATAGACATGTCGGTCCTTAAAAAGACAATCAGATGTAGCAGTTAACTTCTAACAGGAAACATAGGCATAACATGTTTCAATTCTGAAGGTCACTTCTACAAGACATCCTTGAACCCAGAAATCAATAATAGGTCTAAAAATGTTTGGACATTTTTTTATTGGATAACGAGAATGTCTACAAGTACTGTCAGTAGGATGCAGTCTAATGTTATCAACATTTATACCTTTAAATGGAGAGAGTGATGACCATTTGTTCCCTGATCTGTCTTACTCTGCTATGGGATTTTCTTCATGGTTTTTTTCTGAGGCACTTGGTACCGAATGAAATGGCAGTGGATGAAGTGGACATTTAACTGGAGACGTATAGCAATTGCCATGTTAGATGTAAATAAGATTAGTAGAGCTGAGAAGAAGGAAGGGGAAAATGTCATGTTTCATTCCCTAATGTGTCTACATTGTTGAATAGTTGCCTATTCAGATTCATAAAAGGACTGTGGGGCAAAATTGAATTTCAGCACTGTTGACCCAGGGGACTGCTGAAGATTAGTTAAAAGGAATACACCTCACTTGGTATGGCAGAGAAGTAGTAGCACTCACCTGGCTCAAAACCACATTATTGCTTGTATCTGTCTGGTCAGAGTTTAATAAATGAAAAAGCGCAGTCTTTCAAGTCTTCATTATCATCTCCTGTGCTTGACAAGCCACAGGCTTTAGCAATCTTCCTATGTCACCAAAATTGTACTAATTTAGGACTTGTTAAGGGGAGCGATTTGGTGCCTGTCTCACACTAACATCTCACCTAGATGTGCAAACTGGGTGGTGCCAGATACAATCTTTTGTGGGGTCCAGAAGGGCTATTGTGAAACCTGTGCTGAAGCAGGTTGCAGGAGAGGGTGCTTGCCAGCCATCCTGCTGTGACTGTGGCACAGCACAGAGAGAAGAGACACAGGACAAAATATACAAGTGTAAGAATAAGAACTCTCCAGCTGTGGAAGCACTCCATGGGCATTGGAAGTGTTGCATTCCAGCCCTTGCTTCAACATTTTTTTCTGTATGTTATCAAACGACAAATTTTGTTGCAAAAATGCTAAGCATTTGAAAACCTGAGAATACATGGAAAGAGGTTAAGTACTTCACACTAGATGGCTATGTTTCATAGTTGTATTTTGAGGAAAAAAGAACTGAGAACTGAGAGAAAAAATAAGGGTAGGGTAATTGGGGTTTAAAAGAAGATCAGACGAAGGGGTTAAAAAAGGAAACAGAAAAGTAATTTCAGAGCCTGTGACAATGTAAGAGAAGGATGGGCAAAGGAACATGAAAGCAAAAGGGCAAAGAGCTTGGACAGCATTAATGCTTCTCTTTGAAGAGAGTTCTGACATTCTATGGAGGTATTTTTGACATCAGAGTTTTAATATGCTGTAGTGGTTTGAACCAGGTTTTCCCCCTGAAGCTAAGAAAGCGGTAACCCCCAGGGGGTGGTGACACTTGAGATTTGAACCAATCTGCACTCCTGCAAAATATAAACATACCACAATCAAACAGAAGAGAAGTAGTTGTAGTTTGGTTGTTGAAGTGGTAGCCATGTTGTAAGACCACGAGGAGAGAGCAGGAGCCCCCCTGGGGGGGCTCCAGCCTCCCAGCCCCTTGGCTGGGGCTGCAGGGACCTGGAACAGTGTTAAACTGGGCCAGGTGTCTGTAGCTGAAAGGTTGGGAGTTTTCTCTCCAACGTGGGCAGCGGCCGGAGTAGCGGCAGCCAGCACTGACTGGAGGAAAAGCGGCGGCACAGAGCCAAAAGATAAGAGAGCAGCAAACAAACATGCAGCAAAGCAGACAGAACTTCTGCAAGCTGAAAGAGAAAGAACAGCAGCAGAGAGCAGAACTAAGTTATACAGAGACAAAGTTTGGGGGTAAGAACTGCAAAACTCCCCTAAACGTTCTTTGAGATCCCCCCAAAATGTAGGGGGTGGACTCTTACTGATCCGAAGTCCTAAATGGAGTAAAGGAGCTAAGAAGCTCGGTTGTCCTGAGAGCTCAGCCAGGACGGTGTGTAGGAGGCTGACCTTGGGGCCCTCCCTTGCTGCAAGCTACAAAGAAGCTCGCAGCCATCTTGAGGCAGGGCACAGAAACTCTGCAAGGGGTTTGAGTACCCTGAAGATACCAGACCGTCACGAAGACCCCTTGTGCTTCGTGGTATGACCGTGGTGGAACGACCTTTGTCTGGGGTGAACGTAGCCCACGGAAGACCCCCTTGCCTGCGTCGAGGGGCCGAGGGGGGCTTGGAGGCCTCCCTCGTGTGTGCTGGCAGAGATCCAGCTCCAACTGCTGCATGGGAGACACAGAGAACCTGCTGCCTTAGAAGATACTGATGCTCAGAGACTAGAGGGATCTTTCCTTCTTCCCTCCTGGACTTTTATTTGGAGGGGAGAAGAGATCTGATCCATTGTAAATACTTACGTCATGGTAGAGATAGTTGAGATCGTGTGTATAATGTATTATATTTATGTGTACAGTCATTGTAATATATATTCCCTTTCCCCCATTCTGAGTCTCGTGTTTTGTCTGGAAAAAAAATCATCCCACATTAGGTTGAGATGTGGGAGGGGGCTTAGACTAGGAAATTAGATTTTTTGGAGTTCTCAAACCATGACATATGCATTTTCATACAGCTTACACACTTAAATCTTGCAGAATTTTGAAGTACACTCTATTATGTTTGTGAATGTTCCCTTAATTTAGAATGAAGTTATGATTCTTCCCTAAGATCCAGAATAAAAATATGACTAGGCATGTCTATGTATGGCTTTTTAATATTTGAGAAGGGAATTGCAGAACTTGTAAAGCCATCCTATTTAGTCAGTCCTGGAGGATGAATTACTTCGCTTTTTTTCAGATCAGAAATCAGCTTCTATTGCTAGTCTGTGCCTCTAATTTCCTTCAGAGAGTACACTTCTATATGAATTTATTAGTTTTTTATTTTACACACATAGTTCTTGCCCCCCTCAGTAGATGGGATGCCACTTAGCACCAGAATCTACTGACTACAATTTGCTCAATACATTGATTGAACATTGTCCAGTAAAGAGCCACAAACTTTTTATCAATACTCATTTGAAAAACCTAAAAACAAATCTGAGAGGTGAAAGGACCTATATTTTGGCTCTTGCCTTGCAAACATTTTGGACATCCAACTGCATATGCGTCTGATTTGGGGTGATAAGCTACATTTATGCAAGTCACTTAAAATGAATACAATTGCACATTTTACTTCAAAATATCAAATACATTCCCTAGCACTTGAAGCTTTACTAGAGCAAGCTTACGTAAAAACCAGTTTTCTCTTCATTCAAGATCTGTCATATTCACATCTAAAGCTTAACTCTGCAAGGAAAATGGTCAAGTTCCAGCGCTCTGTGGGTAAGGGTCTTCTCAGTTCTTCCAACAAGGTGCAATGAAAGCACTCTTAGAGCCCAAAAGAGCAAAAAGAAATGAAAACATATGCCTTCCAGTCTGTGCCTCACTTAGTCCATTAATATACACAATAAAAAATATAAGTTCAGCACTTGCAGTATACATACAGATTTCCTCTTAAGTACTGAAAAAGCCTATTGTAGCACCATACTTGAATACTTAGAGATTTCAACACAGTTGACCTTACATAGTGCCAGTGAACTAAAATGATCTTATTGTTTTGTAGGTATAGAAACAGAGATCTTGATTATCTTGCTTAGGATATGTAAGAATCATAGAATATCCTGGGAAGGGACACACAAAGATCATTGAAGTCCGACTCCTGGCCCTGCACAGGACCACCTCAAGAGTCACACTGTGTGCCTGTTCAAATGCTTCTTGCACTCTGTCAAGATTGGTGCTGTGACCACTTCCCTGGGGGGCCTGTTCCAGTGCCCAACTACCCTCTAGCTGAAGAACCTTTTCCTAATATCCAACCTAAAACTCTCCTGAGACAGCTTCATGCCATTCCTTGGAGTCCTATTGCTGGTCACCGGAGAGAAGAGAGAAGAAACATGGCGGAGTAGATAACAGGACCTGGCCCTCCTGAATCTCCACTTATAATTCTTTCCAAAAAGTTCCTGGAAGTTGGAAATAGAGACTATTCCATTGAAACTACAGAAAACAATGTTTGTTTCCCCAGTCACAGTTTCAGTAAAAATATAGGCATTAGAAACTCATGTATTCACACTCCTGTAACTTTGCATATTCCATTAGCTCCAAAATCTCATGAAGCTTTGTTTTTCCCTCAGGGTCCAGAAACAAGAGTTTATAGATGGGCTTGATTAAGAATTCACACACATCCCCTGCACTTGGAAAGGCAATAAACATTTATATATTAAATCATGATTACAAAACAGAAGAAAAAATCCAAATCCATGCAAAACATATCCACCTACCTTAGGTACAAACACAAGGCAGAGAGTAATGGTGCTGCAGAATATTATGACTAAAGCAACAATGCAGAACTGCACATTGGGTTGGTCTCGGGTAAGGAATGAAACAGCAGCACCAATGATGCACATTATCCCCACGTTGTATACACTCATTCCGATGTACTTGCTGTCATTCAAAGCAGGAATGCTGACATTTCGTGTCTCCCAGGCTAGGAAACACCCAAATAACTGAAATGTTAAAAGAGAGAGAAAAGATGATAATTATAAGAGTAACTGGCTGTCATCCAGAAAAAGCATTAATTTAAAACAGGTATGTTTTTTAACTTAACAAATGCAGGTGCTATTACAATACAGAGGTATACACCTACCTTTTATTCAGTATCTAATTACACATGTGATCTGTTTTGCTCACTAGGATAGATTCCTGCTCTCCCTCTCATGAGAGAAATGGGAAACTTTGAATTAGTCATTATGGGAAAAAAGTACTCTAAATGCTATGGCTATCTTTATTTTGTACTTTTAGTAATTTTTAAAGACAGTTCTTCCTCTTTCTTTTAAAGGATTCCAATAAAGATGTAAAGTGCACTGTTCTTTTAGCTATTTTTAACAGCTGTTCTCAATATACACTTATCAATCCAGTCATTCATTATATGATTATCACCTACATTAATAAGCAGCAGTGCCAAGATGTGTCCCTATGGGACATAAATAAACAACATAGAAAGTGTCACCCCAGTTGTTCAGATTGCAATTATAATGTCTTTTATTATAGTGGGAGTTGGTAATGGCCTTTCAATTGCAGTTGTCTAATGATTTCTGGCATAAAACATTCTTGTGGCAATTTTTTGTTTGCTTTTTTCTTTGGTGTATTTTTAAGTTTTAGCCCCTTTGTTATTTGCAATATGCTTTTGCAGTTCAGCAGGGGAAAGTCTTTAGTGGAAGGAAGCCATCTTCATCCCTTGAAATTTAATTAGATTTTTCTGCAACATGAACTGCTGCAAACAATTATTTTCTTACTCTTGCATTTCTCAGAGAAGTTCTGGCAATGCAGTAAAACCCTAAACAAACTCAAGATGTTGTAAATAGGTAACCCAGCCTACAGTCTAGGCAAAGGAATACACTCTTGTGGGAGTGAATGGTGCCTTGGGAAGAATGACAGACAGCAGACGGTATTGGAGGGAAGGGAAGTATAGAGAGAGGAATCACCACTAAGACCCACCCTCCCCCCTGTACACACTGCTGCAGGAGATGGTCCTATACAGGGCATTCCCTTGTCTCATCATCGCAGTCCTGCCTCTTTGATTTAATCCATCTCCTCTAGTAGGACTAGAGCTTACACCTCACTCCAGCTGCTTGTCTCTTCTCCAGCTCTTCCCAGCAGCCTAAGAATTGCAGGAAGAACAGTAGTGGCTGCTGCAGTCAGAGCATGGGAGAGGGCTCTTAAGGGGTCAAGGTGTCTGTAGAGAGCTACCCGGGTCAGCAAGGAGTCTCAGACATTCGGGTAAGGCAGCTGAGGAGAGTGAACCATTTATCAAGCTGCGTAGCTTTGTGCCAGAGCAGCAGCTCATCCCCTAATACATTTTCAGAGCCCCTCTCTTAAACAAGGTAATACCTCCAATAAGGAGGGATGCAGACAGCACTCCTCTGCTGTTGGGTGGGTCCGGCATTGTGCACAGGCAGAGCAGGAAATGTACAGACTCCTTTACAGGCTCTGCAGTAACAAATCATTCACTGAATTCACTGTATTCAGGCTGCACTGGGGACATAGAGTGGTGGTACCTTTTTGCAGGACGCAAACCTATTCCTCCCAGGCATCCCACTGTCTCAGCAGTTGCCTGTCCTGCACTCCCTGCACTCTTGGTGCTGCGCAGCTCAGCCGTGCTGCAAATTTGCATTTCACCAGCCCCTGAAATGACAAATAGGCTGGTCTGGGCTGAGCTGTTTTGAAGGATAGAAGGAATCCTTGTCTGTATTTCTACATCACATTTTTAAAGGATGACACCCTGATTAACTATGGAGAAGATTTCTATCTTCTCCTACTACTGTTCATTATTAATGAGATTTTTAGAGTTGCTGGTTATCCCTCACTCTCCTCCACCTCTCCCAGTATGAGCAAATTCCCTTCCAAAAGCATTATTCTGGGAATGCAGCCAATATACTTATGTGAGGACAGCACTTATTACAAATAATGGGGATTAATTTATAGCTGAGGCGGTTATAAAGCGATCTAAAATATCAATTATAATGGAAAAAAGATGGTTTGAAGAGTATTGTGGGGGTTATGGTTTGGCCTATTCTCATTTATGATTGAGAACAGCATGGAAAATAGTTAAGTATCTTCCAGATGAAAAGAATATATTTATTTATACAATAACTAAAGAAAGGGAGAGGTTCTTGCAGCAAGTGGGTTTCCTGAGAATGATGCACTATTGTAAGGGCTTAAGGATCACAGTTGCCTGTCTCAAGCACTGTTTAGGCCACAGAAGGACTTAGTCATGAGAAAAGCACAGAATGGAGCCACAGGATGGTGCTAAGTCCAGGCCGAGCAGAGACAAGATCTGGTTAGCACATCCTGGGTAATGTATCCAGACAAAAATTCCCACTGTGGCAGTGGGAAAAGAAGCAACTACTTGTACACATATCACCACATCACAGGTCAAACAAAGATCACCCCAAGCCATGGGACAGAGGCCTCCATGTATACCTGAAACTTGGAATGTAAATTAAGCCATCTTAATGGGAACTTGAGATAGGATAAGGGAGGTACTATTGTCTGAGTGGTATCTCAGGCCTATGGGGAGATAAACAAAGCATGGGAGAAGAATGCATCACTGATAATGGACACGAAGAATGCAGAATTTACACACCACAGAGAAAACCAACTCAGCAATTGTGCTGAAATCTGCAGGAGGTAAAAGGTCACTCCAGCAGAGGGAGACCGTGACCACTGACTCAGGGCCCGCTGACCCAAGAAACCCACTGACTCAAAGGAAAGAAAGAGTCAGCATGCAAATTAATTAGCATTAGAGAACTGTTTAGCCGATGACCATTAATTCCTTTGTTTGCAAAAATGTATAAACAGTGAAAAATTTTGAACAACCTTGGGACCTCCAACACAGAGAATCCCAGGGTGAAGAAGGACCAAAAGGATGCCGCTGGATCCATGAGTGATGACTATCTTCTGCTTAATCTGTCTCTCTCTGTCTCTCTCTCTCTTCCTCCCTCCTCTCTTTTCTATGTTTTTTTGTCTTTATACCTCATATTTTATCTGACTATTGACTTTGGCATATGGTCTCATTTGCACCTTGATTCAGGCAGAGGCATCTCTCAATAATCAGATCTTAACAACTATAAATTTGAGAGCATTTTTTAAATTTTAATTACCCCTTTGGGTAAAATGCTTGCCTCAGGAAGAGAGATCTCTTTTCTAGAAGTCACAGCTCATCTTTGAAACATGGATAGAAGATGAGAGTTTTCTGCAGCCTGTTGCCAGGGTAGTGGCGATTGCAGAGGTGTTCCTTGTTTGCCTGCTACAGATGCCTGCAGGGCTCCATGAGGTTGGTAAGATTTCTCCTCTAAGATAAAGCTTTCCCAAGGGAACATGATGCTTTGCTTTCTCCCCACCTGCCCTTCTTATTTTCCCCCTTCCTGAGGCTCAGACAATCTGCACAAATAAAAGATTCAGTTTTATGACTGTAAAAATCCTGTAAATCCCCAAAATGGCTTGCTTGAGGAATGGGATGCAGACATTGTTTGTGAAAGGTTCAGATTTCTGTGATTCCTTGACAAGTTTTGAATATGAAACTTAGGAACTTCAGTTAAAAACACAGACTCATAGTACCTAGTTCAGCTCCTCTTTACTCCTGGTACCTAAACTTTAAACATTAATCTTCTCCAGATAAGTAAATTACATTTCAAATTATGCTTGGGGGCACCTAATTCTTGAGACTGCTGTAAATTTAAGGACTATTTGATATTTAAGGCTGCCTGCTGGGATTTGCAATGCAGCTGTCTCTCTTCCTATTGCTCCTAGAGGGCTCAGGCTGCTAAAGTCTTCTCAGACTCTACTGGCTTGGGCCTCACACAAAAATGATGCTGGTGATGACCATTGCATATCTTCATGTTTGGAGAACACAGTACAGTGATGTGACCAAGATGTGCTCCCCAGTCCCAGAGTAGAGGCTGGCTTCAGAAGGAGCTCTCAACTTCTTTCAGAGCTGTCAGATTTTACGTAGTCAGAGAGTGACTGTCTTAATTACTTGGGCATTTGCGTGGGATGTTAGTTCTGATCTCTGCTGGGAGTTTTGATTAAACAGTCTTTAGAGAAGGCGTGCATGAATACACATTGGGATAGGGGCAGGCAGCTCTTAGCAGTGCTAATGTGCTGGATTCAGAGAGGTGTAGGACATATTTGTCCCACTGCTTTATATCAGCTCACTTAGGCAGCTCCTTGCTGGCAGTTACAATTCCCATCCTGAGGCTTCTGATGGACCCTGTGAATCACAGAAGGAGTTTGAACAACTCAGGGCTACGCATTCTCCTATAGAAAGCAGTGGTCTAAAAGTTAAGGATATAACAGTCTACTGTCAAGTCTAATGGCCTAATTTAAGTCCCTTTGGGGATCTCAACCAATGACTTATAAAGTATGTAACTGGGAAGGCTTTCTATATTTTTAGTCATGAACTTAAAACCTTTTTCCACTTTGATCTTCTAAATACACATCTTAATGATATAGAAAGTGTCATAAAATGTTGTTTTGGATTTTCTCAGAAGGTATGGACTGCTGTACAGGCAAGAGATTGGTTTGTTTCATTTTTGTTTGAGGGTAGGTAGCTTCTATTTGACACTCCATTGATGTAAAGTATTAACTTTGTAGTAGCTGGTATGGCAGTTTAGGCTGTGTTGTCAGTGCACCTGAAAAGGGTATGAGACAATGATTGTATAAATTTGGGGAAAACAGTACCTGAAGACCACATAGTCTGAAGGATTATATTGCGAATACACTGTGACTAATGATAGAATACTGCTCACTAAGAGAAATCTGTATTAAAATCTCAGAGGAATAACAACTATGGCAAATACAATACCTGTGTTTATAGAGCTTAACAGGAAAACTTTAATTTTAAAAAATCTTGTACTAACCAAATTGTGATAGCTGGGAGTATAATAAAAGTGTTTGTAGTTGACGCATTGGAAAACATTTACCACTGTCTTTTAAAACTCTACTAGCTAATTAATTTTAAAGCTTGTTCACGGGAATTACTGTTAAAGACAATAACGATTGCCTACTGATGCACAACATATATTGATACAACCAAGTGCCTAATTTGATATTGGACTGCACAGACTGTCAGATGACAAGCAGGAAATTATTTATCCTTCTCCATTCCCTCTTGCCCTGTACTGCCCTTAAACCATTTTTTATATGTTTCATTTCAAAGTCATGTCAGCTTTTACTTTGAGCGTTGGTTATGAGCAGTATTGGGAAAAGAAAGATAAAGAAAGAAAATTATACTGAGGATATCAGAAAGGAGCAGAGAAATACCAAAGGAAAAGTCTCCAGTGTTGCCAGAAGTCATGCTTGCCAATAACTAGTGGATATGGTTTTAGAAAGATTATATACTGGACCGGGCTGCAGCTAATTGCTGTACTGTAGTAGCACTTATAGTGCTCACTTGTGCATCCTAGCCTTGCTATGTCACATGAAAGAATAAAAACAAGCCTTTACTACAAAGATTTTACATCTTGGGATTTTTGCTTGGTTTGGTTTTGGTTTGGGGCTTTTTGGGGGGGAGAATTGTCTTTTTTTTTTTTCCTTAGCTAGGTTACCGTGAGATTTTTCCTTGTGTCTCCCTTAAAGACAAAGGTAGTTCTGGACTGTGACCTGTAAAGAGGTCTCAATCTGAAGTAACTGTGAAACTGGACTTGTGGATTTCCCCACTTATGTTCAGTCATTAAATCCAGATCATCACAGACATAAGCATAATGGCTGCAGATATTTTTCAATGAGATTTTTCAAAACAAAAAAAAAGAGATTTTTGGTTTTCATGTTTCCACTGGAGAATTGGGCAGTAAAAAATATTGAGCATTTTCCAGGAAGATGCATAGAAAAGGGATTTTTTTTTTAATTAACAGCACAATAAGTAAGATTAGAAAACTGAAAGACAAACTATGGCCTTGTAGGTCTCTTACCTTCACAATTAGTACAATCTGATGTTAAAACATTGCTCACTTCCTTGATCTGGTATGAGTCAGCTGTGTATTTAGTTCATTTTCACAGAGCTGCTCTAGATAGACATTACTAAAAGGAAGCTTAATATTTCTATTGATCATTAGGACAACAACTAAATATTGGTTTTAATTGCAAGATATGATATTTAGCTATTCAGCTGAAGGACTTTGTGCTCTCAAAGGTCTTGGCAAAACCCTTTATGCCCAGTGCAAGATGGAAAGGCAGCTGCACAAAGCTGTGAACACTAATAGACGCCCAGATAAAATTTTTCACTTTACACTCCAGCCTCCAAATCAAAGGGTCAATAAATTATTTTCCCTTCTTTCCATTCAGACTATATTTGACTTTCTATTATGAAAATTCTGCTTAGTCATTAAACACATCATGATAACTAAGTTGAAACAAATACACAATTGGTTATTAGCAAACATCCATTTGGAATAGCTTTATATTTTCTGAGATTACCACAAACAATCATAACACTGTAAAGAACTGAAGCACGTCTCATCAAGACCAGTGTGTGCTACAGTTTAAGTCTTTCTGCTATACAAATATTGATGTCAAGAGACATGTAAGGGAATACTGCACTATCTGCAACATTTCAAAACCATATTTGAAGTTTCCTTATGGCCATAGTAGGGAAAAATTTATCGAACAAAACCATACGAAAACATGTGGTTTTAAATACTAAAATACTGTCAATGTTTTATTAAAGATATAATATCTGGTACCACCATAAATTATACCAGAAAGCTTAACTATGTTCCCCTCTAGTCATTGTAAGATGGGACAGATAGCTTACTGCTAAACCCATCATAAATATGAGCTGGAATTATGAAAATTGGGAAGGGGGGCAGTCCCTTCTTTTTGATCATGAAGGGAATTAGGAAGAATGCAATTAAATGTGTTAAAAATCAAAGGTATTTTCAGAAAATAATTAGGAATTTTAACTTTTGAAAACTATTCCATTTTTATACACATCAGATTTATTAATTTGCTAAAGAGATTAATTAACAATACTGTTGACATAGTATCGTAAGATAATTTGGAGAGACTTGAGGAAATTATCTAGTGCAAGCTCCTTCTCAAAAAGCAGGCTCAGATGTGAGATCAGACTACGCTGCTTATAGCTTTATCCATCCTGGTCTTGAAATCTTCCAAGGACGAAGGGTGATCAGCCTCTCTGGGGAACCTGTTCCACTGCTTCACTTTCCTCAGAGCAAAAAACCCAACTCTTTATATCCAGCCTTCATTGAGTAAATATAGTAAAAGAGTAAAAAGGAGGAGCATGTGTTGCACACCACAGCTATATGATTCATAAGCAACTCCTGAGCTAGACAGATAGAGAGGGCATAAACACCTGAAGCAGTAGTAAGAAGCTACATCCAGCATCCAGCAAGGACAATCAGTCCATCCCCATTTGTAGGTACCTAAATGCTATTAGTGACTGAGTTTCTGCTGAGTATTTGATTACTGATGCCTCTCACACAACCAGCCACTGCTGGAGTTCAGAGAAGCTAGTGAGGACCTTCTACCCCCAGCAAAACACTCTGCCCTCCTGCCTACCATGACAAGAGCATGGAGTGCTAACCAAAGACTGGGCCACTGGGCACCGACTGCAGCCCAAGGTCTAAATCATGGTATCTAACTCCTTTTTTGTAAATCTACTTCCAGATGCATGAAAAAAATGGAAAAGTAATGCTTATGGATTAGCCACCAAAGCAAAGGAATCTATTAGAAGAGAAAGCAGGGGAAGCAACAGGAATATTTACAAACAGTAAGTAAAAAATGTTTGGGTATGTGTGTAAACAATCTGCCCTAAACTTCATGGGTAAAAAAGCTTTTCTTACCTTAAAAATTGTTTTGGTGTTGTGGAATGCAAAACAAATAAGCAATAAAATTGGCCAAAGTCTAAACAGAATGTAACAAAGGTTAAAAAGAGGAAATTAATAATAATGTTTATGAATTAAAGGTCTAAAATAGAGATAGTGAAAAGGGTAGTTAAATATATAATAGTAAATTAATAGCTAGCAGCATTAACAGAATTCATAAGGATTCCTAAAAATGTATGTGGAGAAAAAGGAATTGTAATAATGATTCATTCCTTGGAAGATCACAAATTCAATAGTAATGATGAATGATAAGATATGCTTAACAAGTGTTTTTATCCTATATTTACATAGAGATGGAACAATCCACTCCCATCTTGCCAAAACAGAGGACTCATTGAAAACCCTGTCAAGGCAAGCTGCTGTAATCACCGAGATCTGGTAACTTACATGCAGGAGTTTTAAGAATTGATTTAGAAGGTGTCTGAACTGCTGGGCTTAATTGTTGATATTTATTGGAATTCTGGCAAAGCTCCAGTTAAGATACAAAGAGGCCATATGGGAAAAGAGAAAGTGGAACATCTTCAGTGATTACAGAGCTATTACTATAATTTCTATCCTAAGCAAATTAATAAAATGGTTGACACATGAACTCAGGCAATAAGTGGAAAAAAAAAGTGATAGGAATATAATTCAACGTGTTATTATTTTTTTCAATGAGATTGCTAAACTGAATAGAGTTAATCACATTCACGCAGCTTACTTGGATTTCTCAGTACTGTTTGTCTTAATACTGCACGGTATTGTTATTTAAAAATAGAATGTTATAAAATCAATAAAACAAATTTAAACTGATTGAAATCTACATAATTGATCTCAACATATAACTATTAACAAGAAGCCACTCAAAAAGATAATTATAGGTTTCTAAAAATTCCTAACCTAAGCTGTCCCGTAGATGTACATTGACTTGAAGGAGACTATAATATCACAGCTGAAAATGATGCAGAGGAAGAAGAGGAGGAGCAACTCAGAGATGTCATTTTCAATAAAGAGCAAGAGTTTTAGAAAAATCACGGAAATTTGACCAAATGCAGGGAAGTTTGCCTAGAAATAAAGGCACCAAGTCATTTTAGAGAAAGAGGGATAAAATATATGCAAGACCACCAAGGTTCAAGGTTTGGAAGTAAGACAAATTCAACTTAGCGATTAGAGAGCCTCAGAAAACAGAAGATTCTTTCAGACTTGAAACTAAGATTGAACATTATCCCAAGGATATATTTTAGTTGAATTAATACTTTTTTTGGCTTCACAAATCATAGAATCATAGAATCATAGAATAGATTGGGTTGGAAAAGACCTTCAAGATCATCAAGTCCAACCCCTGATCCAACTCCAATTACTATATCATGGCACTAAGGGCCATGTCCAATCTCTTTTTAAAAACCTCTAGGGATGGTGAATCCACCACCTCTCTGGGTAGGCCGTTCCAATGCCTGATAACCCTCTCTGTAAAGAATTTCTTCCTAACATCTAACCTAAACCTCCCCTGGCAGAGCTTGAGCCCATGTCCCCTTGTCCTATTGTTGGTTGCCTGGGAAAAGAGACCAACCCCCACCTGGCTACAACCTCCCTTCAGGTAGTTGAAGAGAGTGATGAGGTCGCCTCTAAGCCTTCTCTTCTCCAGACTAAACAACCCCAGCTCCCTCAGCCTCTCCTCATAGGACTTGTGCTCAAGTCCCTTCACCAGCCTCGTTGCTCTTCTCT